>NW_017731525.1:46000-74035 GCF_001890085.2 Hipposideros armiger | reverse complement strand
AAGAAAAGGAAATATAAAATGAGTCAAATTGAGTTTTTCATGTTTGGAAGACATAAGAATTTTCCCATTATGGGTGTGTTTCAGTATTATTGCACAGTGTTAGTCAGGTCATGTTAATAATAGATTATGATGCTCTATTCATGATGCCATTTGAACTTGAAAATGTCCAGCTCTGTGCTCAAGCTTTATGAGGTCTTTTCTAATGCAGCAATTGAAAAGTTTTGAAAGTGCAGTCTTTCCCGATGATAAGTAGAAAAGAATGGGGAAATGTTTAATGAAGCAATTTTTTATTTTCATACTGTATAATGAAATGCTCTCCATTACTGGAGGAAAAGGATACAAATTCAGCAAAGCTTATACGTCAGTAGTGAAGCGTCCTTCACAGTTTCACTGCAACGTGCCCCTTTAGTGGATTCGAGTAAAGAACCAAATTTCATTTTGCATGTAATAACTATAGTAAAAAGAGTTTTTCTCACCATCTAAGGATGAAAATTATTACCATTATAGAAAAGCAACAGTCATTAAATAAATTAAAAGCATCTTTAAAGTTTTTCCATATACATATATAATATATATATATATATATTTTAAATTGCCATTGACTGTACAAAGCATTGAATTCTCAACTAAAACATTTACAGAAACTAGGTGGAAAACTGAGGGGAAGAAGGCTTGGTTTTTAGAAAAAGGGGATCATTTAATCACTTATAAACTACATTAAAATACAATTCTTATGGGAAACAAAGCTATACTGAGATGTCAGACTTACCCGAGATTTCTTATTTAATCTCCTATTTAATCTTATACATCAGGTGTGGTTAGCTATTCTTTAACCAACTTTGATTGAACAAGAAGTCAACATTCAGACATTAGTTACTTGTTAGCACAGAGAAAAGTGGAAACAGAAAGACTAAACTGGATAATGTAATTATACAAAAATTTTTATGTCAGACTGATAATAGCATTATATACACATGACTGTCTATAAAAATATTAAGTGGGCAACAAGATTTTTTCAGAAATATTAAGGTAAAAATCTTACTTTAATGAGTAAATGATCATTGGTTAATATATAGCTAGGCAAATTTAAAAATGTATATGAAATATTGTAGTCCTGAGATCTGGGGAATCCAAGCTTCCAGTTTCAATTCTATAACCCCAGATCCTGTAAATTGTATATTATTTACACAGGTTACAATAAAGTACTTTGAAAATACTATAGTGATATTGGCAGCCCTTTAATTTGAATTCAAAAGGATATTGAAAAAAAGATTCCTTTTTTAAGTGACTGTGTTTGTGTGCATGTGTCTCACATCTAGGAGCGGGGGTGTGGGTGGGAGTGGGCATTGGGAGAGAAAGACAGAGACCAGACAGAAACAGACAGAAAGGGAGAGTGAGGGGAATGGGGGCGAGAAACAGACAAACAGGGATGGGGATGCATGACTTAGGAAATGGCATTATAAATGTAATTTCTCTTTTCACCACTGCCACTTTTATATCAGGAGACTTATAAAACGTCTATGTAGTAATTATACAGACACCAGTACCTAACAAATTCTGAATCAGTCACTTAATTTTCCAACTCTCTCAAGTAAATTTTTATTAACTAAAATATTAACTCATTCACTTCAATCCCCACGACTGAAAAATAATCTTCCTTTATTCTTTGGAAATAAAGCTTTTCCTGTTTATACCATAATATGTCCTCAATGCAGTGGTGAAATGATAATACAAAGCCACCCAGAAATAACTACTGGTCAGAAACTACTGCCAAGAGACTACCCAAACTCTTTCACAGTGCTGCAATTTTGTCATATAAATTGCTACTTAAAATAAAATCTTAATTAGTTGGTACTTGAAAATTTTTATTATTTAGAGAACTTTTGGGGCCATTTTAGGATTTAATTTGTAATATGTAGGCATTGATTCTAATTAAGAAAGGTAACAAACAGACATCTGGATAAAAGAAGGCTGAGAAGCAATACTGAGAATTGCTAGAGATTTGGTTAATATATCTCTAGGAAAAAAGTAAATTTCATCGAATCTACCAATGAAAAAGAAGTTTTATTTATTGAAAAACCGTATGACCAGGATATGCTGGCCATATGCTGGCTTGTATGGCTGGCTTGCTTCTATTAGATAATTTTGCTTTCAAATTTTGATAAATTGTTTAAAACAGTAGTTTTATCACCTATCTCATTGTGAATCTTTAACTTTATGCTATCAGAACACATAATTAACATAAGGAACCTAGTAACTCAAGCACCAGAACTTAATTCATTATTTAGAACTGGTGTGTCTCATTCCGGAGTTAACACACATGCACACCAATCTTTATGTAACTCCAAAAGTGTCAAGAGCTTCTTTTCATTGTGATCTTTTTTCTAGTGGGTTTCCAATAAGATAACAAGTACCGTTTAGAGAAGTACATAGTCACAAGCACTGAAGAATAGAAAGTTTTTGCCTTTGGTTTCTGAACAGAAGCACGTGCAGTGTTTTTCGATCTCACTATCACCCATTCAAGGAAGATGCGTGTGAAATAGTCAGTATTATAAACCCAAATTTTCAGTGCCGGAAGAGCATTTCAGCTCATCTAGACAGCCTCTTCATTTTATCAGCAAAGATACTAAAGACACCTGGTTAACACGGTGCCTTTTACAAAATAGATGCTCAGTAAATATTGATGAAATGATGAACCACCACAGACAGCTATAGGCAGAAACTAAAAAAAAAAAAAAAAAAAAAAAAAAAAATTCTTCTGATACGTCACAGCCTCTGAAACGGCTTCACTGCCTCACATGAGGTAAGACTGAACTAAGGTAAGTATTAACCACAGACAGAGCATCAGCAATCCATGGTCTGAAATAATTTCTGTCACACAAGTAAATATAGTGAGTGAAAGGTTTTTGAGACAGTGTTCAAAGGCAAAAGTATAAAAGGCGATATTTATGACCAATAGAAATGGGGGGGGAGGGGAAAAGTGTCCATATTTGAGTCCCTTTCTTGGTGGATAATTTTTAGAGAATTTTGCCAAAGAATAGCTTCCACGGCTGAGTCAAAAGCCTTGATCCATGTGAAAAAGTGCCTGGACTTTTAGATGTGACTGAAGAATGATATGGAACATGTGATTGTGATTAAATTGGTCATGTAAAGACATCTCTAATAGATCAGTTTTTGAGCCTCAGTAACAATTGATTACTTCACAGAAAGGGGCATAGCAAGAGAACTAAACATTTAATGGCTTCAGGAAGGATTTTTGAATTCAATTTAAAAGAACAAATGAAAGTACTTGTGAAAAAGAGGTATAGAGGAGGAATTACATCTGGGTTTTGGAAAATTGGGTTGCTGGTTTCCTTTTCTGGGAGGCAATGTAATGAAAACAACTGTATTTCCAATTAAACGGCTGGGCCAAGTGGTAACTCTCTGCATATGCTCTTGGAGCACTCCATCCTTTTTGGTAAAGTTCTCATAATTGAATGGTGCTGGCCAGAACGTGAAATTAAAAAAAAACAAAGAATCCTGTGTAGACTGAATTATAAAACCATGTTAATTATAAAACCATGTTAAGGAAACCTTCCTACAGAGGCGCAGGCACCTGGCCGTATGCACACCGGTACATGGACACATACGCACGCACTCGGCACACGCTGTCTCCACTCAGCTACTCACACAGTGCTGTGTGGAGGAAAACACAGGTAAACAAGAGTCTCAAAAATTGTTACGATAAACATCAAAGTTGATCGGATTATGTAGCACTTGCTGAATTGCTCAGGAATCTAAGGCAAGAAGCCTACTTCAAAATACGAAATTATTCTATTCTCGATGTGTAGCGATAAATGATAAGCTATTATGGTTTTCCAATCTATTTTCCAAGCCCATTACAAAAATAAATCACTGTGTTCTCTACCAGTTCTAAAAACAGTTTGTTACTATGTTTCTCGTGTGATTAAAAGAAGTAGATGTCTCCATATTTACTAAAATCTTGCTTTTAGTTACATTCAGAAACAAATACATCCCAGCTCTCCTTGGTGGAAATGGTCAATTTGCTCATTCTCTTTTGACTATTAAAATTTTTCTTTTGGAATGAAATGCGTTGGCAGTGCAAAAAAAAATAGTCCATAAAAATAAACTGATGGAATTAAGCATTCAAATGAGTTCTTTGCCTGGTTATCTGCAAGCGCAAGACTCTACTGTCATGTTAGGATAGACTTTAAGTACCACGTTCTTATTTTCATCAAAGAATAAGATGCTGAGCGAGGACATCTTTTCTGGCACACAGCAAGGCTCAGGAATTCCAGGGACGACCCCCACAGCTCTCACTATACTCTGGATGGTGGCGTGGTTTGATGGCTTCAAAGACTAGAAAAGAAATGGGAGAAGAACACATATGGTAAGCGGGACTGCTTTTCCACTCTTCACCCCTCATCACTAAAACACATACATAAGGCATTCCTTTCAACAACTTCATAAAGCCCTGGCATCATTACACATTCAGCCCAATCTCCTACCCCACCATCACCAAAATGGTTATCATTTATTAAGTGCCTGCTATGTGCCAGACCTTTTATACGTAGTATCTCTATGCTTACAACAAAACTACCTTTTTTTTACATTTTTACTAAAAAAGTTAAAAACATGTCTAAAATCAAATAGCTGGTAAGTGGCAGCGTGAGGATTTGAACCAGTTACCTAAACAAGAATCATTTAATTAAAAACAGCTGAGTCCCCAAACACCTTTAATACATCCTAGGGTGTTTTCTTTCAATAATAAGATTGCAACAAAAAATGACTTCCTAGGGCTCCATAAAGAACCCTGACAAGAACCCCATGGATACATTATTGCCACGACGATAGTGATATTTACACCTTTTTGTGAAAATGAAGCCAAGAATGTCAAGGGGCATCGATTTATTTTTTAGTTGCCACAAGGATAAATTGGATGATGGCTCCAGCGTGGATTCACCACCTCTCCTGAGAAACACAAACTGGGGTTAAGAAGACCACGCCATTGGCCACTGGGGGTCACTGTTGCTCCATGGGTTCAGACTTCAATGCAGCAGAGTTAAAAGAGTTCTAAGCGCGGACCATCTCCTCTGGGAATAACCTAGGGGGCCTAAGGTTATCCCATGGATGTCAGAAGTTTGACCAGAGAAGCCTGAGTAAAATCTGTTCCTGAGAGAATGCCAAATGGGAACATTAACATCCATGTGAAACATGTGGTTTTATTTAGCGAGAGCCTTACAGCCCTGCTCGGCACTGAGGGACAGTCACTTTGCCAAGCCCAGAATGTTTCGGTAGAGCCAGAGTGGCAAGAACGTCTTCAAGAAGTGCCACACTTTTCAACATGAGTTTTCCCTATGTCTCTTTCAGGCAGGTGAAACCGTTTTTGTTTTAGGCATATTCTGAAACAGAAATTTGGTAACTTGCCAGAGATCACATGTGAATCCAGGAGTAGGATTGAGGCCAAAACTCTAGCTTTTTAATTTCAGGATTTTGAGCCATGTTTCTCATGGCTCAAGAGGCACCTCTGCCCCAAAGAATCGGTATTTTAATTTCATACTCCTAAAACTCCCAGTATGGGAAACTGGAAAAAGTTAAAAGGTTAAGGGTACATACAAGCCAAGGGAGAAGCAAATAATACAAAAATCTGGCATACTATAAAAAAAAAATACGTAGAATTCTTTTGGGCAGAGAAAGGGCAAATATGATTTGTCTCATCCCCTCTTTCCATTTTAATGAAAACATTACCCATATGTTAGCCTTCAACTTTATTGTGAATAGGCATAAATTATTTAAAAACTTAGTCTTAACGATGGGTAACTGTTTTTTTTACTCCTTCTTCCTAGAGGCTTTAAGTATGTGTTAAAAAGAATGCTTTCAATTCATTAGCTTTGCAAAGGAAGGTTATTCTCCCTTTAAAGAAAGGAAGTCTAGTTGTTTTATTTTGCATATCATGTGCTCTGCAGCAGCCATAAAATCTGCGTAACTGACACAAACTGCAGTTGGTATTTATATAGTTTATGTCAATAGCCACTGTTTGTTATTTCATCAGTATTGTTAATATCCAAAGAAAACTTTTGCAGCCATCTACTTTTCTCTATTGATTTATTCTTAAGACTCAATCATCCAAATAGCTTATGATAATGCCCCCAAAGAGGTTTTTTTAAACAACAGATTTTTTCTGACATTATTCTGTTATTGTTAATGTTTAAATGATGCCTATAGTATTTAAATTTCACAGGAATAGGACCTATTTAAGTAGATGAGGCTCTATCGATAAACACTGCTATGCATCAATATTCCTCAGTGCCTAGAACAGTGCATGCTTTATGCACTGATTAAATATTTGCTAAGTGGATGAAATACTTATAAAAAATAGCATACCCTCCATTGTACCTATTTCTAGGGGAATAATTCCCAAACAACAAAAATAAAAGGTTCTGTGCAAATGACCTGGAGTAGATATGGAAACTATTCTTGGGTGTATCCCAGGAAAATTCCTGCCCTTCTTTTTTTTTAAGCTCTAACTCCCAAATGATAGATTCAGAAACTATGAGCAGTCTCTGGTGGACTCAGGGAATTAAGTGCAAACCCGTGATTCTGGTTGGTGTGTCTTATCAGGAACCTCTCTGTTATCCAGGGAGTTTCCCACTTTTTTTTCTCATTATGGAATCCTCTGGACAAGCTGCCACTACCAGGAATAATTATGTCATGCACAAAAGATCCATGCAGTAATTTGCTCATTTAAAGCATATTGCCAGTCTTCAATTCTTGTTTGTTTTTGAGTTCTGGTCATATTTCTCATGACTTTCTTTACGTAACTTGGGAAAGCACTCAATCTGCGTTATTTCCCTCCCCAGTCTCCCTTTTTAAGGAGTGTGAAACATGACTTCACCATCAGTTTAGGTGATTTTTTGCTTAGGTAACTAAGCACATCAAGAGTTAGAGTTTTGGGAGTTCATAATTGTGACCAGAGATTGGAATTGGAAAACTCAGGAAATTAATCCAGGGGTATCATTTTGAACTCATTAAATGCAAATTTCTTCTTTATACAGGATGCTTGGTTCAAAGGGTTTAGATTCTTTGCTGCCTAAGTCTACGGCTTTGCTGTTTCTAGTTTTTGCATCATTCCATGCAGAATAACTTCATTCCTCTAATCCTTGTTGGTTCACTTGGATCTCTGTCAGTGACAACGGCTCAATCATTTTCATTGGAAATCTCTGTTTTCCATCTTTGCTAAGGTGGTGAGGAGAGAGGCAAAGGCATATGACTTGGCTTTAACTATATGGGTAGTTTTCATCTCATGGCAGGATTCCAGGGGTCTCTCCCTAGAAGAACAGATTGGCTGTAGGGGCTAGAAATCAGAAAACTCCAAACTGCAGCGTCTGTGAATGAAATCTGCCGTGGTCAGGCCTGCACCTGCCAAGCTATGGATGATGTCCTCGAGTTGCATTTGATTACAAATGCATTAGCAGGGGAGAGTATGTCATCAGCTAAGAGCCTTCATTCCTGACCAGGGCCGTGGGGTTTTGCTCCACACTCTTCTAGTCCAGCCCACATGGGTGTGATAGCCCAGAAACTATCTAATTGGAATCAGCGAAAGGGCAAAGCCTGGAATTTGGGAAAGGCAGAACACAGCTGTTCTGAATTACAGAACAGGTTGTCGACTTTTGCAGACACAGAGCCCCACCATATAGAGCAGGCTTTTTCGCTCAGGAGGCCAAAAACGCAGGAGGGCCAGCAGAGGAGTCTGGCCTGGGAGAACTTTTCTCTGGGGCAAAATGTATATCTAAAGTCTGAAAGTTCTTTGGCGCCTCAGTTATTCCACATGTGTTTGTACTGATGTGGTCAGAAACCTTATTTTCCTCCATTGCTCGGACTGTATTTCCATTTAAACAGCTCGCTCTGGTTACTGCATCAGACACCGTGCTGATAACGGCAACGCTGATTAATTACATAGCAGCTTCCTATCGCTTCACGTTTCCCATGCTTGTGGTGACAGTACCACTTGAAAGCCACAAAGCCTGGAAGGCTTAACGGGAACCACTAGAATCCTTTAAAAGTTAAGCAGATCCACGCTAGGTGATGAGAGACTGAGAACTCCGTGTAACAGCCAAACTTCCACTCTCAATTTGGCAAAAGGAAATCTCAAGCGCAGGGAGAAACTCCACACTTATCCCTGTTATGTCTCCCTGGAGTTCTGATGCCATTCCAAGTTTTGACAAATGTTATGATGAGTTCAGTTGCTGCAACCGATGCTCTCCTGATGCTATTATTCTCTAAAGAAATGTTACTGGAAGAGCTTATGGGCTGTTGCACCCACAGGGAGAATCCTATTTTAGGCTTTGTGATGTTCAAAAAGAGACTAGAAACATTTAAAGAACTTCTTCTTGTCTTACATTTTTTATTCTCTTGATCCCTTTCCCTGTGTAACCTTTCTTCAGGCCCCTACATTTAATGCTCCGTTCTCCTCGGTCTCAACAATGGTCATTAATAATAACGTCAACAGCAAGTATTCATGGAGTGCCTACTATGTGCAAGGTGCTCTAGTGCCTCATTCTCCCACTGTTTTTATTATGTAGATACTATTATTTTTATCAGTTACTGTTGTACCCCTTTCAAAGATGAGATAACTAACATACAGAGAGTTTGAGGAACTTCCCCCCAAAACCATGGCTGGTAAGAGGTGGAACCAAGATTCAAGCCTGAAGGATCTCTCAAATTTACTACTCATAGTGGGATTTTTGGACCATCAGCAGCAGCAACATCTAGGAGCTTGTGAGACCTGCAGAATCGTAGGTTGAACCCCCAAGGCCACTGGATCAGAACCTACATAGTAACATGACCCCCAGGCGATTTTCAGGCACATTACGGTTAAGCAGCCCAGCAATGACCAAGCATGTACATTTAATCATTCTGTTGTGCTAACACACTTCTCCCCTTAAACTTGTCTCTGCTGTTCTTTACTTATCCCTCATAAGTTTTAGAACTATTATTCTTTAGGTCACTGAGAACCATGGTAAACTTGTACTGAAGCCACAGCAAGGTTTTTAAACAGAAAAAGCAGGCTGAGCCAACAGGAGATGGCTCATTTTGGGGGGTGGAGATGAGGCCACGGTCTCCTGAGTTAGAGGTTGAAAAGCTAACCGACTATTTCTGCATTTTCATGGCTCCCTGGGCCCTGAAATCGGGAGTCAGGAGGGAAGGGAAAAGCTGCTTCCCCAGGCTACCCAGGGAAATTATAGTTTATGAGAGTGAGAACAGTTATTTGGAAGACTCAGAGGCCCACTTAAAAATCAGTCATTCTGGGTTTAGAGAGAGATTTTGAATCCATTTCTGTCTCTCAACGCTACAGAGCAAGCCACTCTTTAAAATAAAGATTAATCACTGCCTGTTATATTTGGCATCATTGCTGTGTGTTTTTAAATGCTATCCCAGTTTGAAAAACTTTTGTTTGATCACTGAAATGTCCTTTATGAATATTAGGCAAGATAAGGCTATTATATCATTGTAAATGTATATAATCTTTACTTTGTGTTTCAGTTTACAAAACATGGAATCGGCAAAAACGTTTTCTTGGAACATGTAGAAAGCTTGTCCTTCTGAGACATTCTAACAAGAAAATGGAACTTCAGTCAAGTTCCTGGCCCTGAGGCTGACATGGCTTTGTTCAGTTGGTCCTTTGCTTTGTGTGTGTGTTACATTTAGCATCCCAATAATCATAGGACTGGAATATGAAAAGGCTACTTTAAAAATTTATAAGCAAAGGTTGGTTACTCTTTGAGGCAAAGGATTTTTTTTTAATCATACAGCAGCAAAAGTTGATTCAATTCAAATTTTGCAAAAAAAACAGAAAACACAAAAAACCTCTATTCTTCCTCTGAATTCTGTTTCTAGAACCACTTTTCATTGTATAACAGAAATTCAAACTGTTATAAGCTAAGAATGCAAGGGCAGCAATAAGCTTAACTGAAGGCCAGAGGGCACCACTATATTTCACTAACTCTAAATTAGAACAGTCACTTGGACTTGCTGTGTGAGATGCGGGTGAGGGTGGGGAGGCTTTTGAAAATATATTTGTCAGGATACTGAGTACTGATATGATAAGGTACACTCAACATTGATTTTGAAAGAGACACGGGTAAGCGCTGACTGGTTGAAATGACTCTTGGAAGAAGTTTACAGAGTCATTCATTGTATACTATTCTGCCTTCCATTTTGATGTTTATTAGGAAAGCAAATGAAATAAATATCTGGTGGACTTCATGAGGTGAGTTTACCTGGACCAACCCTTATCCTGACCCCTGTAGGGACAATTCGTCTCATGAAAGACTATCGAAAAATATTCCTTATCAGGAAATCAATCCAATTAATCCCTTCCCTTGTTCCCATGACATCCGCTCATTTTCAGCCTTCCACCATTTGGGGCTTGCTTATTATCGTCAACAGGTGTAGCTTCACACATAGCTAAATTAAGACCATATAGCTGAATATGCACTTTGTTTGGAAGCAACACAAAAAGCCATATTTTACACATACTTTTTTTTCTCATATCCTTTTTCATAGCAATACTGACTTCATATTAGTTTAACAACCATTAAAGAAAAACCAAGCATAACCACATTACCGATTGCACTTTAGACTGCATTCAAGAAGCGTCCAAGTGGATTTTGTAAATGAAATCACACACTTAACTTAGTGTGTCTTTCTATTCTATGGAAACAGGAA
The DNA here is from genome assembly GCF_001890085.2 of Hipposideros armiger. Lineage (NCBI taxonomy): Eukaryota > Metazoa > Chordata > Mammalia > Chiroptera > Hipposideridae > Hipposideros > Hipposideros armiger. The sequence goes on along the minus strand of NW_017731525.1, from coordinate 63,307 downwards.
GTACAGGACAAAGAACCATGGCTACCTTTGGCATGGGGAACTGGCATGCTCCAGAGCAATAGTAGGCATCAAAGGACTTGGGGGAGATAATCCATTCACTCCAGCCAATATCCGCAAAGTCCACTTTAAGATATCGCCTGGCACAATTCCGAGGTTCAATCCATTGCTTTCTTCTTGCCTTCTTCAGGGTCTGTTCATCAAACTGGAGTGTCTGGCTCTTCTGGTGAGGCCCCTTTCTCTGTTTCTTCTTGTTCTTACTCTTCTCAGGGGGCTGAGTCTGAAGGGTCTTATATGGCTTTCTCTCTTCCCATACCCCATCCTCCTCCTTATACTGATATTCTGCCCCAGGAAGCTCATTGTTCTGCAGAGGCAGCAGGACCCCAGCAGAACGCTTCTTCCTCCGTTCAATAGAAAGGGTGGCCCTAATATGGCTATCCAGTTTGGGCACAGCTCCAGTAGGAAAATTCCGGTGACCTTGGAAGCTCGATACCACACTCTCTGGCTCAGAAATGGCTGCATCATTGGCATACACCAAGATATAAGGTTCAGGAAAGGATGACATCTTGTTTGGCAGCTGGTGTCCTTTGGAGGTAATGTTAAATCCTATGAGGAACTCCTCACTATCCTTAGCCTTCCTCAAGAGTTGCGTGATGTCTTTAGATAGCCAGGACACAAAGTCTCGATGAGGCTTGGTTATATCTCCTGAAAGATGACCCAGTAGTTGGCTTTGGTTTCTGCTGGAGTTGAGGGTCCATGCGGACAGATCAATCTGAATATGTTTCCTCTGAGCACGGTGTGAACATCCTTTTGACACTGGACAGCTCAGGCTGATGTTTATTAGCTCTCCAATATAGAAATACAGGGTGGCCGATAAAATATTTTCAGACTTGGTTAGAGACGTGAGGTTAAAAATATGCAATCCCTTGCTTTCAAGGGTTCCTAGGAAGGGAAAAAGAAAAAAGAGAGTAAACAGGAGTAAACAGGACATCTACCTAACACCATATACAAAAATTAACTCAAAATGAATTAATGACCTAAATATAAGAGCTAAAACCATGAAATTTTTAGAAGATATAGGGGTAAAATCTTCATGGCCTTGGATTTGGCAATGGATTCTTAGATATGACCCCCAAAGGGCAAGCACCAAAAGAAACAAAAATAGATAAATTGATAACATAGATAAACTGGACTTTATCAAAATTAAAAACTTTTGTGCACCAAAGGACATTATCAAGAAAGTCTGTACAACCTACGGAATGGAGAAAATATTTTCAAATCATGTATCTATAAAATCTAGTATCCAGAATATATAAATTACAACTCAACAACAAAAAGTCAAACAAAGCAAAAAAAAAAAAATTGGCAAAGGAATCCAATAGCCATTTCTCCAAAGAAGGTATACAAGGGCCAACAAGCACATGAAACAGTGCTCAACATCAGTGGTAGTTATTAGCAAAATATAAATCAAAACTACAGCGTGGTACCATTTGACACATACTAGGCTGACAATAATAATAAAAACAAAATAACAAGTGTTAGTGAGGATGTGGAGAAATTGGAACCCATTTACATTGCTGGTTGGAATGTAAAATGCTTCAGCTGCTATGGAAAATAGCTTGGCAGTTCCTCAAAAATTTAAACATAGAAATATCATGTGACCCCACAATTTCACTCCTAGGTATATAGCCAAAAGAACTGAAAACAGGTACTCAAACAAGTACATGTGCATGTGTGTTTATAGTAACACTATTCATACTGGCCAAGGGCAGAAACAGCTCAAATGTCCATCGGCTGATGAGTGGATAAGCAAATTATGGTTTATCCATACAATAGAATATTATTCAGCCATAAAAAGGAATGAAGGACTGATACACATTACTGTATGGATGAACTTTTAAGACATTATGCTAAATGAAAGAAACCAGGAAGCAAAGGCACATATTGTATGATTCCATTTATATGAAATATCCAAAATGGGTAAATCCATAGAGACAGAATGCAGATTGGTGTTTGCCAGGGGCTGGAGGTATGGAGGAATGAGGAGACACTGCTTAATGGCTACAAGGTTTTACTCTGGAATGATAGAAATAATTTGGAACTAGAGAGACTTGGTGGGTGCACAACATTGTGAAGGTACCCAATGCCACTGAATTGTTCATTTAAAGATAGTTTTATGTCATATGAATTTCACCTCAAACAAAATGACAGTAGTAATTTTATTTATTAGAAAATTTTGTCTGGGTTGTGTTTTATAAGCTTTATCTTGTTTTATATGTAAACAACTTGATTTGTTTTGTATTATTATTGTTAGGTAGGTCCTGCCCTCCCTCAGTGAACCATTTGCCATAATCATTTTTCCCCTTTTATAAAAAAAACTGTATGTATGTATGTATGTATGTATGTATTTCATCCATCCCCCCACCCTTCTCCCCCTTTGGCAACCATTAGCTTGTTCTACACATCTACAGGTCTGTTTCTGTTTTGTTTTGTTTATTCATTTGCTTTGTGTTTTAGATTCCACATATAAATGAAATCATATAGTGTTTGTCTTTCTCGATCTCACTTATTTCACTCAGCATAATACCCTCTAGGTCCATCCATGTTGTCGTAGATGGCAAGATTTCATTCTTTATCATTGCTGAGTAATATTCCATTGTGTATGTGTGTGTGTGTGTGTGTGTATCCCCATTATTTAAGAGAGTACCAAGAACTATTACTATAAATTTGGCAAGTACTGTGATAGCTTCTTACCTGAGGCAGTGTATATAGCCTATTGGTTACAAGCATTGATGCAATTAGACTCACCTTGATTCAAGTCCTGGCTTAGCCACTTTGCAAAGCTGGTGTTGTCATTTATAAAATGGAGATACTACCTACCACTCTTGTCATCAGAATTAAATGAGATGTGTGTAAAGCAGTTTATAAAGGGTCTAGTAAATGTTTGTTAATATAAATTATTACTGGTTTATTAGTGCTGGTTTAGCCATATAACAGGGATTACATCTTCTACCTGACTCACAAAATATACAACGCAGGATGAGGATGGGTAAACAAGACACTGTATTTCAATATTCAGATATATCTGAAAAAAATGAGCCGAATATTCAAAAGTGTCATAAAGAATTAATGTTGTTTGGAGCTTGTCTGAAGTTTACGACATTCTATGAATTTAAGAGTTGAATTTTATCTATGTAATTGAAGCTGGTCAATTGTATTTCCAGTTCTTCAAATCCAGAAATAAGAGAGTGTGACAGAATGGGAGGTTGATTAGAGGGCAGAAGTTGGTTCCTTCTCTGAAGATCATCTAATGAGTTAGCAGTAAGGCTGAGGTTAGAATCCAGTTCCCAGGCCTGGGATGGGTCACCAGAGCTGGCGCCCTCCTCCGTGCACTTGCTCCATATACATATTTGTTTCAGAAAAACACACGCAACCGTGGAATTATGTTCTTGATCAAAAACATATTTCAATAAAAACAAAATATTTTTATAAAGACGCAGAAACTTAGAATGAGTTCATTGAGTCCCCAAGCACAAGGGAAGTGCAATGAGAAATATATTTTACTCGTTTTTAACTCTGTGTGAAGGAAAAAGGAGGAAACTGCCATTTGTGTACATCTGTATAATCCATGACACCAGGGTAATATTTTACAGACCTTTATGGCATCAGGGTTGTTCAGAGACTCTAGTCTTAATTCATACCAGCCACCAAAGCATATATACCCAAACTTTGTAGCAGATGGAAGTTTAAAATGGAAGGAAGAGAAGTCACTCTGTTCTAAGTATGTGGCAATCAAATGGTTGCCAAACGAACATCCTGGCAGGGAAGACATGAACTCTGAGGAATATGGGTGGTAGTGTCATAATGGGTAAACCAATCACGCTCCTTTCCCCCACATTTTGCTTCAAAATGTTTCTTTCAAACATGTTTCCAGACACTTGTGACCTGCTGTTAAACGGCCTTCACCCCTGAGTCTAATCTTCAATATCTTCCTATAAATGTTTCAGAAATCTGCCATATGGCCTCTTCTGGTGACTTTCATTTTAAATCAGAGCATTCTTTTGAAGTTAAAGCCCTATGGCACAGTCCCAACTCCACCACGCTCAACAGCTTTCCTCAAGTAAAGAATCTAAGTGCCTTAAGCCTCCGTTTGCTCACCTGTAAAATGAGCCCAATAATATCAACTGCAGACTCGTGAGAAGTAATTGAAAGGATGCAGGTACAGCACATAGCACATAGAAAAATCTCAGTGACTGTTAGCTAACCAGGACTGCACTGTCCACTGTCATACGGATTAGACACTGAAGTTCTAATTGAGATGTTCTGTTAGTACAAAATACACACTGGATTTCAAAGACTTCGTACAAAAATTAATGTAAAACAGTAATATATTTTATATTGATTACATGTTGAGATGATAATATTTGGAGGTATTAGGTTAAATATTGTAATATTGTGATTTATAATAATAAATGTATAATTGGTCTTCCTCCCTTTTCTGTCAGAGTTCCTAAAACCCTTGGAATTTCCTAAGTGTGACAGCCTTAAAGGTGTTTTTTGTTATGTTAATTAGTGGCTTTTGGAGGTCAGGTAAGGATGGGGGCTCCTTGCCAGGGGAGCCAACTCAGTGATTAGAGAATTGGAACTTTCAGTCCCAGCCTCCCATCTTCTCTGGGGAGAGGAAAGGGGCTGATGGTTGAAGCTAACACCAATGGTTGATGACTATGTAATGTAGCCTCCATAACAACCCAAAAGAGGGGTTTGGAAGAGCTTGCAGGTTGGTGAACACATGACTATTTCAGGGAAGTGGAGCACCTGGAGAGGGCATGGAAGCTCCACACCGTTCCCACATACCTTGCCCTATGCATTTCTTCCATTTGGCTGTTTATAAGCTATACACTTTTATAATAAACTGGTAATTTTGTGAGTAAATGGGTTTTCCGAGTTTTGTGAGCTGCTCTAGCAAATTAATCAAACCCAAGGAGGGGTCACAGAGGCCTCCAATCTGAAGCCAGTTGGTCAGAAGCATAGGTAATAACTGAGGCTTGTGATTAGTCTACAGTGGAGGGTGGTCTTGTGGGACTGAGCCTCTAAACTGTGGAATCTGATGCTATCTCCAGGTATATAGTATCAGAATGGAGTTGAATTCCTGGGTACTCTGCTGGTGTCTAAGAATTGTTTGTTGGTGTGGGAAAGCTTTCCCCTTTCAGAATCGAGTGCAGAACATTTTAAATATAATGTATTAACAAAATTAACTTCACCTGTTGCTTTTCATAATTTTATTTTATTTTATTTATTATTTTTTTTTAGCTGAGCCATCCTGCCACCTGTTGGCAGCTCAGTGACAGCTCAGCTTGGGCCGTGAATCAAACTGGGGACCCTGTTGTTCAGAGCTCAAACTCTTGAGCGAGCTCTTAACCAACTGAGCCACTCGGCCGGCCCACTTTTCATAATTTTAAATGTGGCCACTAAAATTTAAAAATTACATATGTGGCTTACATTTGTGGTGCAAATTAAATTTCTGTTGGAGAGTGGTGATCTAGAATAACCACCAGTTTTAGTATCATATAGTCCAAAAGGAAAGAAAAAAAGGAATCTTGTTTTCCTAAGTGTAGCGAAAAATTGGAATTTTGCTAAACACGAATATGCAAACCAAAAAATAAACTGGGCAAAAACTTCCCGTCTTGGAATGCAACACACTCTCCTTTATCAAGGCCATATTAGATAAAGATAATTTTGGTGGTTACTTTTTAATTTTTCCTCCAGTTGTACTTAATTGATTCAATCTGCAATCAAAAGTCTAAGACCAACACACTACTTTAAAATCGAGTTAAATGGGCAGTGTAGCAATAGTGAGTTATAGCATAGCGATTATAGATATAGCTTTAATTGTGTTATCTGTGAATTATACATAAACATCCACTACAGCCAAGAAAGAACAGGGACCAAAGCAAAACAAATGTTTTGCTTAACAAATATGAAATGAACACCGACTAGGTGCTAGATCCTGGTCTGGGTCTCGGGGCTGCACAAACAACCACTGCTGTCCACACTGTGGCAGGGGGACAAGGTTAATAAGCCATCTGCAGATAGCTTGCTGTCAAAGGTGTTGCTCTTGGAGCACAGAGGAGGGAACGATTAACTTTGCCCATTAAGGGGAAGAGGACACCCTAGGAGGAGGTAACCTTTGAACCAGACTTTTAAGAATGGAGGGACAGGAGGGTTGGGGAAGGGATGGAAGTTAGCACATTCTAGCAGTATGCAATGCTCAATATCTGGAAACTTTTGCATAAGCAATATTTCCAATGTTTTAAACAGAAACTTATAAAAATATTCCAAATTAACCTAGTCATTTGAAGTCCTAAAAAACATATAAGCTGCCTCAGTGCAGAAAAGGAATGGTCACTTCACATTTGGCTCCTGATCTAAGGTGCTGTATTACGCCCAGCGCCTGATGACTTTTGCTCTTTCACCATTTCTACCCAGGGATGCAGGGATCCCTGCCTGTTCTAGGTTCCTTCCTCCAACAATAAGCTCGAAATCTTAACCATTCCACAAAACAGTCCTTGATCTAACACACACATTATTTTTGCCCTCTCTGACCTTGAAACACATAATTCCTGTGTAAGTCAATGTTCTTTCCTTCTAAACAACCCAACAAATAGTTTTTACAATGGACAAAAATGGTAATAAGAGGGCTGCATGGAATTGAGCAAATGAGTATGGGGGAATATATAAGAATAAGATAATACCTCCCTGTGAGTAGAAATATGTGATGATAATATCTACTCAATTATTCTCATGATTATTTTTTAGATTTTATAGTAATACAACTTATTAAATGGGTATCTCTTCCCATGCTTAGTAACAGGAGTTTTTCACTAGGATCGTCTCTCTTCCCCATGAATCGTAGCAGAGATTTATCCATGGACATAGATATATCCATGTTCAAATAGTGAATAAAAAGTGCTTTAGTGTTCACGTTCCCTCTTCTTCTGAAATATTGTGAGATATATATATATATATATATATATATATATATGTATGGAATTATTGAATCAGAAACCCAAGGTGTACTTTCTGATTAATAAGAACTGATATAATAATAATATAAATAAATGATGAGTTTTATCAGGTTACAAAACAACAGCATATGCAGTTTTCGGCTGTTTATAGTCTTCGGGTACTAGAATATAGCACTAACTGTACGCCATACCAATCCAATTATATCTAGAGTTGCATGCTTAATTCCAGGTGCTCTCATTTTATTAATGTAGAAGAGAGCAACGAGGAAAGTAATCAAGAGGTTGAAGAGTCTGCAGACTTTCAAAGGAGCCTGAGTTGAATACATAGAAAATACATAACCTGGAGGAAGAAAAAAACAGTTCAGTCACCACATGAGAATTGTTTGCGACTACCTGGGGGTCTGCAGAGGGGTCAGTGTTTCCCTTTCCAGTGTCAAAGGTGAGAATGGGGTATAAAGGTGATAGTTGGACGGAGGCAGAATCTAGGCCAAGGTATGCTACGCCTTTCTATGCATCGAGCCTAACATTGAGACCCTTCTGTGGGACTAGGCAAATGGAAGATAGATGATCATAATTCAAGACTATTACAGAGGGTCTCTTTATGGTAGGAAGGGGGTGAAAGGTGAACTAGATAACCTCACAGATCCCTTGCAAGGAACTACAACAGGCTTTATTTCCAGCTCTTCCCAAGGAAATGTTTTCAATGCCAAAATGTGACGACCAATAGATGGTGCTGTTTTCTCACCGTTGCTGTCATTGGCACAAACTTGGATTTTCCTCATTGGGGATACACCTACCGCAGTCTAGTTAGGATTTGCCATTGGCATTATAACTTTCTTTTGAATTTTCTAGAGTCATAATATCTGTGAATTGAAAAGGGGTTTAGAAGTCAGGTGAGTTTCTGAGCAAGCCAAACTCCCCTTTGCACACCTGTTAGGACTTCTGCACCTGCTGCTGCTTCTCCCCGAAATACTTCCACTCCATCCACCCTTGTTCTCCTTGAATACTAGATTTGTTTTTTAAGGCAAAGGACAGGCACCACCTCTTGAAACAAGCTCGTCATGATGACCCGCTCCTTTGGCTCGGATCCTGCCTCTGTGAAGCATTTTCATCACACTGTTGCTCCTTCCTAGGACCATAAACTCCTTCAAGACAAGGCCCTGTAGTAATTAACACCAGGCTCTTCAGCCCTTAGCATAGGGCTTAACACTTCAGCTGTGCTCAGTAAGTGCTTCTTTTATGAATAAACAGGCCTACTCATTAATAGAAAAGCAAAAATGAAGGACCATAGCAGTTACCCAGTTAATTTTGCAGAGGAACTCAGGTCTCCAATGACCTAGTTGGAACGTTTTAGGAGTTCGATTACTATAGAAAGACAGAAGACTTATTCCTATTTTTATCTGAAAACAAAAGCACCTGCACCAAAGGGCATCAAGGACCCAGTGAGGACACTGCGACTTAGGGACAGCTGTGCTCTTGCAACAGCTTGGCTCCTCTTGAGGAGTAGCTGGAAGTTCACCTTCGTGCTAGCCCACACAGAACATTTTCAAAGGGAATTAGGACATACAATGGGAAGCTTTCTATGTAAGGTCTGATTTTAAAACAAATAGACTAAATGAAATCCTGATGATTACTTAAATCCCCAGGAAGCAGGGAAAACATTTTAGTCACCCAGAAAATATGTAACTAAGAACAATGTGTTTCCCACTTCTTTCTCCAAACAAAGTACAGCTGCGAGAAATGCCAGGGGTGCCTAGGACGGGGCCATATGCACCCGAGGTCACCGGCAAAATACTTGCTGCAGATACTGAGTCACCATCACAGTTTCTCTATGTCACCCTCAGCTTTCAGGCAAAGGCAACATGGAGAGTTTCTAAAAAGTACACCATGTCATAGACTTTTGCTTTTCTTGCAGAGTCCCAGGCAAATGGCTGAGTTTTATGGGATCTCAAAACAACCATCCTCTACGTCCAAAGTAAAACATGGCCAAAGATGATATAATGTATGTTTTTCTAGAAGACAGCAAATGTTCATTAATCAGGTTATCTCCTCTTAGCCTCCACCCAAGGGCATTCCGAGACTGTGAGCTTGTGGAGGGCAGACCCATGTCCTATAAATCTTTGAACTCCCAGTGCTTCGCACAGAATTAAGCATTTATATCCTGAAAAATATTTGTTAAACTTGTTGAATGAACGAACGTGTAAACTTACCAGATTCAAAAGTGTTTCCTACTTAACACCAAAGTGAAAAAACTTTCAAGTAGTTTCAAGTTCCCAAAGTCAGCAAAAGCCCTTCTTGGGTTTAAGTACTGTGTGGAGTTTCCTTCCAGTTCAACAGAAAAGGAGCATTATTAGAACAGTGTATATAAAGTAGAATAGTATTTCCATTCAACATATTCATGGTGAAATGTCTCGTATGAAATTCTTTCATGGTAAATTGATTTTTAAAGGATCCTTTGCCTGGCTGATAGCTTTTTCTGCTATCTGCTTTTATCTAGTTCCTTCAACAGCTGATTCAGCTCAGCTAAAATGTATTTACTGAGTACCTGCTATGTGGCAAACTCTGCCAGGTCCTCAGCACACAAGAAGGAAATGACATGTGCTCTTTGCCCTCCAGAAACTAGCTTTACAGGCCCCTGCTCTCATCCTCCTCCTTCCAGCAAATTGATTAGGCCTCTAACTCTCTGCAGCTGTGAAAGAAGGGTAAGCAGTCTCAATTAACTTACTTGGAAGCCCTCTCCAGGGCACAAGCTGTCATAAAGACAGTCTATATACGGTCTAAAGTGAAAGAAGCTTACCATTCTATGAATGCATAAACCATTTGTTCAGGGGCAGGCCCACTAAAAGGGCCACGACTTGCATGCAAATCAATCTTAGATTTCAGACGCTGGTTATGATATGATACTCCAAACTCGAATGACATGAGCATAGAGCAGTCTGTCTCAAATGTGCATCAGAATCACGTTGACTTACAACAGAGATTTCTGTACTCCGCCCTCAAAGTTTCATCAGGCGGTCTTGGGTGGGCTGGAGAATCTCTACCAAGTTCCCAGGAAATGTTAAGGCTCTGCTAATCCAGAGACCATACTTTGAGAACAATTAACTTCAAGAAATAACTATATAAAGGTGCAATTCTGCTCCATTCAGCCACCAAGATCAGGACAGAAAGAATAACTTCTGGAATGTAGGCTTGGGATGTCATAGATAGTATTACAAGAGGACTGCCATCTCTTTCTATTTACATCGCCACCCAGACATGTCCTTTGTGCTCTAAACAACTGCACATTATCAACATGTTAGTCGTGTTTAAGGTTTTGTGGGAAGCTAGAAAGAGGTTTAATATTAAGATATTATAATATAACCTTAAAATATAAAGAATACCTCCTTTACATTGGGCTTCTAACATTTTAGTGCATTTTAGCATTCATTTTCTCAATTGCGTTTCACTATCTTTCTGTGAGACTGGCACAGTAGGTGTGACTTAACCCATTTGATAGATGGAGAAACCAGGCTTAGCAATATTAGATTACTTTATTAATTAGCAGTTTAGCCAAGATTAGCATTTAGATCTCTTAACTCTTAGCTTCAGGTAATCCAAGAATCTCTTCTGTACTTGAAAACCATTTTTCTTAACCCACTCCTAAGTAGAGCAATTACACTCAATTCAAATAGTTTTTAGATTAATTCCGTGCAACTACAGTATTCTTCGAAAGAAAAGAAAGTAACATCATGTTGGGCCTCAGCTGTTTTAACTGTAAAATCAGAGGACTGGACAAAGAACTCTGCATTTTTAAATCTATTGGATACAATAATTTTATAAAAGAAATATGTAAAAGAACAGTGCTCAGTAAAGTCAGAACCTACTGAAGCTGGTAATACAGTAGGATCGGTTTGTCCAAACACTTTTTTTCATAGTGTGTCCCCCAAAAATCAAAGCATTGCACTTACTGTGGTTCTGTCACCAAGAAAAGGTTGATTCTCAAGAAAGATAGATCACTGAAGGAGTACCAAAACACACCATTATCAACTGGTTCTATGACCTATGTGTGGATATTTCACATAAAGAGGTATGCATGCTTTTAAAAATATTATCCCTGAAAATGTGTGTTACTAAGAGCACTGCTTTATGTACCAATATGTTGGGACACAACCACTAGTAAGATGTGAACAGACTAGCAATTTTCTGGATTTCTAAATATGTTCCACATATGAGGGCTCTTCAGTTACACTGTCATCCTTTACTACTGTCCAAAGTAGATATCATTCTGGTATACTTGTGTTACTTGATTAATATTATGTCAGTGTTTCCATTACAAAATTCAATTTTCATGGGTTCATAACATAATCTTAAAAATTCACTCTGAATTGAAACTTGGCCTAGGAAAGCTTAAGATGAGACTACTTGTGATGCCAAACTTCTTTCCACTAGTACCACTGAAAAAAGTTATTAAGATACTGATTACTAGGATATAGAAAATGAATAGATGGAGAAACCCTCAAGCTTTGTAGGAGAAAAGTTCTGATGTTGTAGCACAAAAATTCTGAATAGTGAATAGAAAGTATGTACAATGTTGATCAATAATTTTCAGTAGGCTTTTTGATTGGTATGATTTTTATTATATCTAAGAAATACAAAAAACAATGGGGATTATATAAGGGATTTCATAGGTGTATTGAGTAAATGTGTCTTTAATCAAGGTATTAATGGTGAGGAAACATTAACCAAGTAATGTGTATGATCTCTAGTGAATTTTTCCACAAGTAAAGTAGCTTTTCTTTTAAAAGAATAGTACTAGTTATAAAATTGCAAATATTAATCCTATAGAAGAAAACAATGAAGAAGAATTCATAAAGAAACAGGGAAAATGAAATTCAATGACAGAGAGACTCATAAAGTTACCTTCACAGAAGTTTAAACCATGAAAGCAGGAAGATGGTGCAATGAAAATTGGACCCCAGTCCAAAAAATAACAATGTAAATGATACAGGTTTCACTTGAATTTTGCATATCTTCTTTCTTGAGAAATTAGGGGGAACCAGTATTTCCCCAAGTAGATATCTTAGAACTACAGTTCTCTAAAATGCTCTCTTGGGAAGAAAGTGATCCAATCTTAAGGGGACTCACTAGCATTTTAAAGTCCCTGAAAGGTCCCATAGGAATGAAAACTGATCATTTTTTCCAAACGTGTTTGACCATGGAACCCAATTTTATGTAACACATGTTAATATCTGCCAAAGACCCCTTTTTACCAAATTTTCTCCTAGAAAATTAGATCAAAATATTAGAAATAATAAGTTCTGAGATAAGCTCAGTATATTTGAAAGTTGTCTGGCCAATACATCATGATTACCCATTTCTTCTTCTATATAAGAAAGGGTTGGATTTGCTTTCTTTAAAGCCTTTTCCAAATATAAAATTGTATAATTTCAAAATGCTTACAAGCATATTTGACATTCATATCCCTATTTAATTTTTAGAAAAACCTGAACCAGGTCAATCAAGTGCTTATAAACTTCTACTGTTTAGATAAAATGTATGTAATCCTTTTAACATATTCTTCATTATGTATATATTTTTAATGTACAAATATTCCCTGAGTGAAAGTATCTGCTTAAGGGATTTTTTTTCATTGACCCTCATGGTCTTTTGGTCTCTTTGAATGTGTCTAATTATACTAAAGAGCTAAATTTAAATAATTTTTTATGTAACTCATTCCCTTTCTCCTTCCCATTAGCATGGATAATCAAGAATTCATGGTATTATGGATTTTTAAATGTCAGAGATTGTAAAGCTGTCTTGCCTATTACAGTAAAACTTCATTAAGGGCTATCATGTATTCAAAGTGGTATATAATTCAAAGCAGCTGTATACCCAGTTCCCTTTCTCCAGATGTACTATTGTCTTTTGAATAAAAATGTTAGATAATCTAAGCACTCTTTAATTTCAAGCCTAGTTTCTAGGTGCCAGGAATTTCAAGGTAGCTATGCTTTAATAAAGTTATTATATCCCCTTACCATCAAACCCATCAAAAATGATGGTTTCCTACCAGGGATTTTATAAGAATGGCTCCTATTGGAAGTCATCATTCACCCTTGATTATGCCTTTCGTGAAGCCTTATATTTTAGCCTTGTACTTCAGAAACATGTCAAGTGATACTTTTTATTTAAAAAAAGATTTTTAGTCATAATAGGCAAGACTCTCCCCTTTTTCACTGAAGAAAAATATTCACTTTTGGGTTGGGATTACCTCAATTTTCCTTTCTTTTATCTATGAACTCTGGGTGATTTTTTTTAAAGGTGACACATATCCACTGAAATACAATCTTTTTGTTATATGTCATACATTAAAATAATGACAGTTTCTTAAGAACATGTGTGCTTTAATCACTTTCCTAAAAAAGTTAAATTTATGATTAAGAAAAATAAGATTAAGTGACTACGGGAATGATGTGGAACTAATGAACACAAAGTATGTATCTCAAAAGATCAAGCCAGGACCAAACATCATGAAAACTGTTCTTCTTTTATTACATAGTAGCCAAGGAAAATTTAAAGTAAGATTAAAATAAAAGCTGATTTCATATCCCTCTTGTCTTCCTTCAAGAGGGTATGTTTTTTCAAGCTGAACTTCTCTGTCATCAATAATTTTGTAAATTACCTTTTACAAAGGAAGGATAAACCTATCTTTGTGTAAACTCTTACACATCACAAAGAAACTTACTAGCATTCCAAATGTACGGTTTTGGCACAACAACTGCATAGTGTTGAGGGAGGAGAAAAGGGGTTGGCAGAAAGTGTATTTAGGATGCATGCCACCCACCATCAAGTAATGGTTTAAGTAGAAAGTAATCAGAGGGAGACCACAGCAGCTAAATTTCAACCAAAGATATTCTAGGTTTAGAACAATAAATAATTTTAATCAGGTATGTTCCAAGGAGCAAATAGGGCTCTAAGGCTATAACTCAGCCTGAAGAAGCACTTGGCAAGTCTACCAGATCAGCAGCTGCTCCACACACACACAGCACACCACCTGACCTCCCATTCCAACCTGTAACACCGTTGGTACAGAGAAGCCCATATGCTGTGAAATCTAAACACTGTGAACCAGAAAACATATCTAATTTATTAATGCAGACAGCATCTTTCACCTACATCAGAACACATGTCACGAGACAAAGGGTGTTATGAAATTGCTGATATGGATGAAGGAGAGGGACACACATGAAAGCCTTAGCACCTTCCTGGAGTCCTGCCTTATTAGAGCCAGAACTGCCTTATAATAAGGTCTTTTGAGTGTTAGTAACTAAACACTCTTGGAAGAGGTCCAACACGAACCACCCCTCCAGGAGTCTCCAGTGCGGTAACATGACACTTAAGCTTCCACAAAAACCAGTGTCTACATTTGATGAATAAGTCATTAAGACAGTCTCTAGGATGCGAAGGGGATTACTTTTCTTATCAGGGCACACAGCCTTGTGTATAAGCTCGAAGCTGCAATTCATCATTTCAAGGGAACTTCTGGCCTCTGTATCAGGGTTTATCATTTGATGGCATAAGACTACAGTGAGGCTGATAAGAGACACTGAAATCATAGCGCACGGAATGAGCTGAAGCCAAAAAGCATATGGATCCTGAGTCATTCAAATCCTTATCCATCTCCCACTCACGGCTCACTCAGCCCAAAACAAACAGACAAAGAAGCTATACAATATGTGTTAATGAAACAAACTCACATTCTACCTCCAAACCCTGTGATTCACACTAAAAATGAAACTTGTTGATACAAAAAAATACTCCCTAGGAATATTACCAAGAAAAAAGAATATCAAGGTAAGAGGGATTTGAGTATCTCCATGTAGCCACCTGTTTTGCCCACCCAACTTCCTTCCCTCTCTTGTGGCTCCCACACCTCTCTTTCCTTTTAGCTCTGACCTCCGAGCTGCACTAAAGTAAACAGAGCATTCAGTGGTGTGGTCAGCTGTCAGGACAGCCTCCTCAAGTGGCTGGCATTCTGTAGATAACCCAGAACAGGTTTCTGTTTCCTCAGCAGAGGCCAGCTCCGCTAAGAGCACGGATTATGCTCCCAATCTGAAGAAGAAAGTGAAATCTGGTTCAGCTCAGATTCTAGCTAAAGACTTCTGCATCAGAAAGCATAATTCACGTTTATTGTAAATGTCATCATGCCTATGAGCTCTAGAGTGTATATTTACAGTGTCAACTTAGGGCTTTCCTTGATGGATGCTTTGGTTTTCCTTTTTTCCAGGAGTCCTACATATCAAAGCATTGGGAGATTTCTTTCTAGTGATTCTGACAGACTTGATAGAGCATGAGGCATGGCCTCCGTACTTGAAGATTCTTGGCTATTTTTCAACCATTCACCGAAGACAGGCTTTGCAGTTATGTTTCCCTTTATCGTGAATGCAGTGAACAAAAAAGCCTGGTGCATCCTCAAAGCACATAAACCGAGCTAGTGTCCAGGAAACTTTCCTTCAAGCTGTTAGCACAAGGGAGGCAGGTTGTTAGCATAAATTATTCCCTTCACCACAGGGGCCAGGGGAAAGCTTGTTAAGCCATGAATTTCAATCCACAGTGATCTGTGTGTTGAAAAATGGGATGAGCAGATTTTTCATCGCAGATTCCAAGAGGTGTTTACACCCACGGCTGCTTCCCCACCCCCACTCCTCCCAGAGTGGATGGTACACCTCTATTTGCCCAGATGGGTTTTAAATAATAGATACACTGAGCACCTGGCTTAGTTCGTGTGTTTGCCACCAACGGGAAGCCGTCAAGTAGAAAGTGTCAACTATAGGAACACAGAGGACGCGAGTTAAGAGGGTGCAAGGTCTAGAGAAGAGATTGTCTAAAAGGCTAGGCTAGGGGAAGGCGTGTAGTTCAAGTGTGACTTTTCCCTCCCGTGCCCTGGGGTTGGCATAAAATGACATCTGCCTCTAGGTAAACATGGCTAAAGCCCAGTTCCAGGGAATTTCCGCTGACCGACTTAGGAAACATCAACATAAGCACCCCAGAGGTGCTCCAGGCACCCAGGGCAGGAGGGCTACGCTGGGCATGGGGGGTGGGGGGTAACCCCTTCCCTTCCCCACGCTGTTCCTCCAGCAGACCCCCTCCGCGGCTCCGCGCCCTTCTCTCCACTTCTCCCTCCCAATTCGGACTCTAAAACTGGGCTTACTCGCTGGTGAAATGCGGGGTGTGACGGGACCGAAGGTCTGGGAGAGCAGCTGAGAAGGAGGAGGGAAGGTCTCTAGGTAGCACTATAGAGCCTAGAGTAGATGAGGAGGCTGGGGGTCCAAGGAGAGGCCTGGGGCAGGACCGCGAAAAAGAGTGCTCCACCGACACTCACCTGCTGCTCCGGCTCGAAAGCTCCGAACCGTGTTGCCTTCGCGTAAGGGCTGGGGGCGCAGGGGCTGGGAGCGCCGCTCGGAAGACCCTGGTGTCCTCGCCGCCCCGGCCCTGCCGCTGCCGCTGCCGCTGTACCTGTCATAGAGGCGCAGCATGTGCTCCGACACCTTGTCGTGCGGCTGCAACAAGGGGCCCGGGCCACCACCTGCAGTGCGGTCGCCTGGCACAGCCTTGCGGAGCTCCGGGGACTGCTGCTTCAGTCTCTCTTCCTGTGCCAGGCTCACGCAGAAGCAGCCCAGCCACAGGCAGAGCAGCCCGCGCGTCCCGGCCATATCGAGGTCCCCGCAGCGCGTCCGCTCTCTACGTCGCGGGGGGACACTACAAAGGCGCCCGGGGCTGGCGGCCGAGCCGAGAGGGTCGGACTCCAAATGAGCTGGGGCGAGGGCTCCCGGAGTCCGGGCTCTGCCTGAGCAGGACAGTGACGAGCCCTACTTTTTGCGCTGGGGGATCGCGGACCTGCAGGTGGGCTCTTCCCGGGCTGCGGTGCGGACCTCACAGGCGCAGGGCGCTGCAGGCGCCGACTCCACTCCGGCGCGGAGAAAGAGCTAAAGTCACGGCGTGTGTGGCCAGGGTGTTTTCAGGATCTGTCTCTACCCTCCCTCCCCTCTTTGCTTTCGGGCACACCCGACTTAAGCGCGGCGCTGGGGACGGGAACTAGCGCTGCGTCGGGCGCAGTGCCGGAGCGGGGAGCGCGCGGTGGGCCGGAGGGCGCTCGCTCGCCTTTTCCAGGGATTGGAGCAGCCGCGCTGCGGCCGGACCGAGTGTTGAGTGTGTGAGTGTGTGTGTGTGTGTGTGTGTGTGTGTGTGTGTGTGTGTGTGTGTGTGTGTGTGTGAGAGAGAGAGAGAGAGAGAGAGAGAGAGAGAGAGA
>NW_017731525.1:31110-45903 GCF_001890085.2 Hipposideros armiger | reverse complement strand
TGGCTGGTATGTACAGCCCGCAGCCAATCTCCCCGTCTCGCCCTCTCGAAGGCAGCTTGGACTCCGCTATGGCCCGGAGAGAAGGGAAGGGAAGTAACCCGCAAACCCGCACGCGGAGGGAGAGAAGAGGAAGTAGGGGTGGAGGTGGTTGGGAGAGGAGGGGGAAAGGAGACGATCAGGAAGAAAGGAAGGGTAGGAGGGACTGGGTATTTTATTTTTTTTTAATCCCCTTCAAGAACATTGGCTGTGACTTGGCCAGCAAGAGGGCAGAGAAAAATAAACTTCTCCCTGGCTTCTTTCTCCTCTGATTCCAAACAAAATCAAGACGAAAGCACCATCCTCGCTTCCTTTCTTGGCCCTCCTCCCTTGGTGGACGTTGCAGACCCTGCACCGGTGCCTGTGCTGCGTTGTCGTCATCCCATCCTGTCTGTCTGAGCAGTTAGTTACCCATCATAGCTCCTCCGTGCCTTCACTTTGCATCTCCACCCCATCCCCCAGCACAAAAATATTATGAGTCAATCCCATCTTAGAAACAAATAAATAAACAAGCAAACATACCACAATCACCCAACCCACTCAGGAGGTTTCTCTGCAGATTGGTGCTGGGTCGTGGTGAAACACAAGGGCTTCTGCGAGACCCCAGAATCCAGAGCAGGCTCTTAGAGTTGCTCACTCTGAGATCCATCCTCACCCTCTCTTTTCCTGTCTGTAAAACGGCGATTAAACTACTAGCCAGCATTTCACCCCACACTTATGTCCTAGGCCTTTGTTATTCTTGATATTTCAACGTGTATTAACTTTAAATAATTTTTCACAAGGAAGCCCATTTTACAGATGAAGAAACGGAGGCAAAAGGACACTGGTAGATGACAGAGCTGAGCTCCATACTCAGGGAGTGTGACTCCTGGGCTCAGACCCTCAATCACCACACTATTAGTAATGAAAGTAGCATTTAAACTGAAGGTTCCATGTAACAATTCATGTAGATGTTCTTAGCACAGTGCCTGGCCTGGTGCAGTAAAGCCCTCAGAAAATGTCTGTTGCAGCTATAGATTCCCTCTTTGGGAGCAGAGTGGGGTTTATTGAAAAGAAGATAGGCAATCAGACCATACTGGGTTTCCAAATCTCAGTTTCTTCTTGGAAGGTGAATAACAACACGACCCTTTCAGAGTTTTGTTTGGTTGGATGAAATGAGAAAACAGTGCTAAAGTGACTGGAACGCTGACTTACTTTTGGCGGGGGTGGGGGGGTGGGGGGGGTTCGATCCCTATTATTCTAAATGAAGGCTATATTCTCTCCCCTCAGTCACTTCTCAACCCACTGCAGTTTAGGTTTTGCCCATAGTCACCCTCAGATCTGTTCTGCAGATAACAACACACATTTCAAGGGCGGTTGCTAGGATCAAAGGAGATCACGGGTGTGATCTTTGCTTGGCATACAGAACCTAATAGCTTTTGTAATTAGTAATGAAGACCCAACTGCAAAATTTCATAGGCCCTGGAAACTCGCTCCCTCTTTGATTTTTCCCTGTGCATCTTTGGTTCTTTTTCTCATCTTTCCATTCTCTCTCAGTTCTGTGAGCCACCTCTTCTTTCTAGGTCTGCCCCCAATGTTCCTCACATCTTTATACTCTGCCCTGGGAGGATGCCAAATTGAGAAGAAAAATCTTGTTTGGTGGTCACCTCTGACCTTAAATATATAGTTCTGGATCTCCCCCAGCCCCAGTCTGCATTACCAAAATTTTATCTTCCTCCCCTTTGAAACCAACCTGAGACTTCCCTTCCTTTAGCTCTAGTGCATCATATCTCTATTGCAACCTTTGCCAGTCTGTACTCGAAATAATTCTTCATTTGTAGAAGCTGTGCTGTGGGCGCTGGGGTTGAATGCATGTCTTCTGTGCCTACTTTCACTTCTTCCTCGATGTGT
Organism: Hipposideros armiger; assembly: GCF_001890085.2. Lineage (NCBI taxonomy): Eukaryota > Metazoa > Chordata > Mammalia > Chiroptera > Hipposideridae > Hipposideros > Hipposideros armiger. The sequence continues at coordinate 43,977 of NW_017731525.1, read as the reverse complement.
GTACTTTCCCTTCCTTGTGCTTCCAGTTTCTTATTTGAGCCATAAGTATAAAATAATAGTTCCTGTGTCACAGGGTTATTGTGAAGAATCATTGGACACTCCATGTCAAGAGGCTAGTACAGTGCATAGCAAGGACGTAGCAAATGCTTAAGAAGAGGCAGCTATTGAGCTAACAGAATTGCTTATATGATTTTGTCAAAAACAGAGGTAAAGCCATACCCATCTTTATATTTTAGTGACCAGTGATTGCATTCAGAATAAACAAAGTAACAAGGAGATGTTAACCAGGTAGAATAGACCCTAGCTGGGACTCTCAGTTGTAATTGCACAACTGGAAAAGAAAGTGTGGATGGAAGCCAGCTAACTGAAGAATGCTAGTAAGCAGCCAAAACCTGGACCAAAAGTGGCTCATTTGCAACTAACTTATACCTAAGAAGATGGAGCAAGGAAGAAGTAGATGAAGCCAGTAGCATCAAGTCCAGCAATGACAAGTAAATGGCACCCATACCAGACCCTCTAAGTGACCTCTTGAGGAACAGAACTGAAAACAAATTGAATTGGAAGTAATAGTTCTCTAAATAGAACACCTGGAGATACCATCCTGTGATATTGGGTTGTTGGAAAAGTCATGCCGTATTTTTTGTATGTTTTTCATTACAAAAATGAGTCATGACTTTTCCGACAACCCAATATTTCAAGACCACAGCACAGGATTTCTTTAATCAAAGGCCAAAGAATCTCAGATTTGTATAGATTAAATTGTCTCAGAACATAGGCCTCTTTAGATGCCGTCCCTCACAAGGTATCAATATCACTGGATTCATAATTCTGGCGGAGTATTTTGCTTACTTGATGTATGGAGGATTTGCAGCTTTTCAAAAAGAGGAACTTCAGAGTTCAAAAAGATGTTGGGACAGGTGCCTTGTGTCTGATTTCTTATTCATGTGGCTAATTAAAATTTGTTTTTTATTGTAATAAAAGGAATTTCCTATTTTATGCTAGAGAGCAAGTGTTACTGTTACAGCCAACCACTGACTCAGAGGACACTTATCAGTCTCTTTTCCTAAACACAAGGAGAGTTAAAGAAAGACATTTCTGTAGTTAAAAATAACACAAAATTCCAACTTGGAATTTTAGTGGATTCTGTTGAGTTGAGCTCTACTTTTGACCACAAAATCGTGTGTGTGTGTGTGTGTGTTATGCATGTTTTTATTAGCCCTCTTACACACTATATACATTTTTTTTAAAAAACCTCCCATCAATAATTATTATTGGATACTTATGAAGTATTAGCCGTTGTGCGGAAAATATTGGATTGTCAGAAAAGACATGATGCATTTTTGTAATAAAAAACATAGAAAAAATATGTCATGGCTTTTCCGACAACTCAATATATAAGGAGAGTATGTCTTAGGCTTGGAGGAGCTTACCTTAGTGGGTGAACCAAAGTAACCCGCACAGGACAATGATCGAATAATGGGAGAAGTAGTAATACAGAATTCAACCATGTTTTATAGACGAGGTCACAATTTGTTGTGTCAGTGGAAAGCAGATCAATGGGAGATGCAGTAGCCAGGGAAGATTTCCTGGACAAGGTGAGGCTTTACATAGTTTTAAAAATGGGTAGGATTTTAAATAAGTCAAATGTAAAGGACTTGTAATTTAGGAAGAATAACAGTAAGCAATAAATCTCCAAAATGAGAATGAACTTTCCATGTTAATAAGGCAATGTCTGTTGGGACAAAGGCTGACCTGACTTGAATAAAGTATGTATGCTGGAGAGCATAGGAAATAGAAATGGAATGTGGGGTAGAATGGGTTTATGTAGGACCTTGAACGCTAGATGAAGGGGAAAGTAGGGAACCACAGAAACTTATTTTGAGAAGAGAAGGCTTTCTAATCATCAAAACTCTCTAAAATGATCTGGAAAGTTTTAGTAACTAATAAACTTCCTGCCTCTGGAAGTATATACACACAAGGTGACAACTTGGAGAAATTTTAGAGCCAATTCAAATATCAGAAGGTTGATTGGAGATCTTGAAAGGCTTATTAGTTGCAAACTTATTTGGCTGCAAATAAAAAAAAACACATATAGTGTATATATCTGACTCACACTGGCCTAACATAGCGGGGGCTATTTTTCCTCCTATTGTAAGAAGTCTGCAGTTAAGGAGCTGTTAGTATTTGTTCCGTGGCTTGGCCTTGTCATTACCAATGTTTATGTGACTCACTTATCATTTCCTTCTTTCTTGCTGCCTCAGAGTCACCAGATGGCTCCTGAAACTCCAGCCATCAAGTACTTGCTCAAGGTAGAAAGGAGAAGGAAAGGGGAAGCACCAGGTATATCTTTCCCTTTTCATCAGGAAAAGCAAAAGCTCTCTCAGAGCCCTGGCAAGCATCTCATATATCTCACTGGTCAAAATTTTATTACATAGTCNACAAGGATTAAACTCATTCATTTATTCATTCATCCAGCTAACATTTCTTGAATTTCTACTATGAGTGTGTCTTAGTATTTATTGCATGACAGAGATGTGAATACATTAGATGGTGTGGTTTAAAGTTGTTCTGCAGAATTCTTAATAAACCTTTCTTTCTGTCCCCTCTTGATGTTTTAACTATACTTCAGCACTATACAATTGATTCTTACATGTTATGCCATCTGTCCTTCCCATAGTGAATCCATGAGAACTGGTTTTCTGCAATCATCATTAGGACTTTGTAACTATTTATTATAACATTTACTTTTCAAGAATTAATGCATTCTTATTTGTTGAACTCAGATTCTCCTGCTTATATGCTTTTCCAGATTATTCCTTCTATTTAAGTTGTCTTTTTTGGGGAAAAAAGGAGTCGTTCATAAATATTTCCTATCCCAAGTTAAAAAAAAATGCCATCTAGATAGTTCATTTGCCAACCTCTTATTAGACATTGAAAATGAGATATCTTATTTTCAAAAGTATGTATTCATGCTTAATAATAGACAAACCAAAAAAGAGAATAGCAAACAAATACATCTTTGATGCAGTACTTGAAATAATAGGTAGTTCCATTCATTTGAAAAGGTATGGAGACAGATAATGAGGATGATGTAATACCGTCATCCTGAAAGGTTTTCCTTTAGTGAGCAATTAAAGTAATAAAATATTGGCACTTAGAAATTGACAAGAATATTTTCTCACATTGTAAAAGTACTTATATAACAACACAGCAGTTACGTATTATAAATTAAAAGTCAGGCAGATGGTAAGACAATTTTCTAGGAATGAGTTAAATTATATCAACAAATTCATAGCTCTAGCACAAATTGTACACCCTTCTTATTTTACAGAGCTGTTTTTGAGGTAAAATGGCAATATCTCTGTATTAGCCTCATCCAATGGTCAATTAAATTGAGTAATAGTTAGCTTAGCTAAAATACCAACTTTTTTTGAGAAGTTAGTATGTGCCAAGCACCATTCTAAGAACTTTACATTTATTATCTTACTAAATTATCTTAACAACCCAGTGGAATATGTATTATTATTTGTTTTGCAGATGAGGAAACTGAGGTACCATGGGGCTGCATTATATCACCAAGTTCACACAGCAGGGATTGTGTTATGAACCCCATCTGGTTTCAGAAACATGAACTCTTGAAATTAATTCCTTTAAGCCCAAGTAGTTCCGTTACATTTTGAAAGGCCATCCTCATAAAGCCCATTGATGGTAGAAGGAGTAAAAGTCTATTCTGACCATGTTTTCCAAACAAAAAATTAAGACACATAGTTTGACAAAAAGTAATAGAGTCTGTACATTGGAACTGCTCAATAATTGCCTGGGGTGAACAGGGCAGGATGTTTGAAATTAGGGTTACCTTGGAAACCCTCAGAGGTTTAGTATTGAATCTATGCTCTTCAAGGTGGTAACCATCGACCCTGTGCATTAGATGCATACTTAATATTCTTCCTCTGTGAGAAACTATTTGATATTCTCTTTCAAGGGCTCTTGGTGTCCATCTAGTCATTCACTGAGAACTGAATCATTTAATCTTTTGTCTACTTGGTTATAATATTTAATCTCTTGGTAATGCATGAACAAATGGAATGCTTGACGTCCCTGGTAGAGCAGAAAGTCTAAAATGGTCTTTGAATTATCTATAATTAACTTTAATCGAGGCTTGGTGCAGCATTATAGTATGTTTTGCCTGTTCAATTGGGATAGCTTTGCTGAGGTTTTTCTTAAAATGAAATACTGTACAGGTTGCTATTTAGCAACCAAATATAAAATCAAAGCAATGGGGGAGGGGCGGAAGAGAGAAATTCTAGCTCCATTGTTTATAAAAATGAGACAAACATTTCAAGAAGAAACATTGTGCAGTTCCAAACTCCAGTAGAGATTACAGCTTCCTAAATCACTTCTTTGGAAAATTCAAATAACCCAGCAGCAATATTGGTGAGTACAGAGTAGAAATCGCAGTTATGTTTTGTAAGTCAGGTCATCACACAAAAGAGAAGAAACAGTAGAAACAGAGCTTATATCTGGCCTGTTACCATTCTGGCAGGTTCTTACCTCCTGGTGTCACTGATCTTCAAAGGAATCTTTTAAAAACAATTGTAAAAAATATAATCAGTTCAGCTTATTTGGAAGGCACCTTCAGCATCATAGTAAAGGTAGTGTTATGAAGTAGGAAGTCTAAATTAACTTAAGTTCTGGTGATTCTGGAATAATTTATCAGTAAAAACATCCAGACACACATAGGAGGGATAACACAGAAGACGTGATATAGTTACATCACACTCTTTTATCCAGTTGGTTTGATATTCCCAGTGACAATTTATGTGTATAATTTAATTATGTATTTTTTTTCTGGGGCAATTGCTTTATTAAATTTTTTTCAATTACAGTTGACATCAAATGTGTTTTATATTAGTTTCAGGTATACAGCATAGTGGTCAGACATTTATACTACATTATGCAATTTTAAGATAACCACAGCGGGGGTGGGTGCTATGCTTATGGAAATATGACAGATGGATATTATAAAGATAATTTTGTTTTTTCAGATCATTCTCCTGTGCATGTGATAAATATAATGCTGTGTCAGTCATATCTTTAATTGTTACATTCACAATCTTTCCTTTAAAATGTCACCTGAATGTAGAGATGTTTGTCACCATCCAAGAATAACACTGACAAAAACAGCATATGAAATATCCTTAAAGGCATTATAGCAGGGTAGATGAGAATGTGAACAGGTGCTCAGCTACAGGTGTTCAAATCCCAGCTCTGTTGCTTACAGCTGTAGGACCCTGAGAAACTTACCTAACCTCTTTGCACCCCAGTTTCCGCATCTGTGAAATGAGGACAATTAGCAGTACGTCATAGGTCTGCTGTGAAGATTAATTGAAATCACACAAATCAGGATTTTAGGACAGTGTATATAAGTGCCCGCTATTTAAATTATCTGCAAAACGATTTCCTGCTTGAGAAACAGCTTGCAGGTAAGCAATCAGGAAAGTGTCCCAGAGGTATCTAAGCTGTTTCTTCATAAGCTAAAAACAAGAACTGTAGCCTAGTCAGTGTTACTGCACCCTGACTGACTGATGAAAAGTATGTCGGTGGGAGATTGGAACCAGCCAAAGGAGACAAAGAACATGAATTTACCAGAGCAAAATTNTTGCCACACCCACCATATTCGCCTGACCTTGTGCCATCAGACTTCCACTTGTTTCACTCTCTTTTAAACTCCTTGTGTGGTATAACGTTCAATTCAGATGAGGTTGTGAATTAGCACCTTGTTCAGTTTTTCACAAATAAAGACAGGTCCTTCTATGAATGACGAATTATGAAGCTCATTGAAAGATGGCAAAAGATTATCAAACAAAATGGGCAATATATTATTGATTGATTTTTGTTCTTTGTATAAATAAATGACCTTTGAAAAACATAGACAAAATACATCATGACTTTTCTGAAGACCGAATAGTAGACATGAAGGTAGAAATTTAGTTCTAGCTTTGCTTCCCAAACAACCTATGCATATTTAAGTTTCCTTAGCATTAGCCTTTATATATTAAATTAACCAGAAATTGCAATGATCCATGGATGATTGTGTGTAAATCCATGAGCATATCTAGCTGTTGTTTTTATTCATACGAGTACAATATTCCAGTATGACTTAAAGTGGGGATGTGATGATAAAATTGGAGTTTATTATAATACTTGGCTTTTTCCTATTTCTTCCAGATCTACTCCTAGTAAGTCTTCAGTTTTCTCTCCTACCACAATTCAGTGGGTAAAAACTGTTAGTGGGAAATCTGTCCAATAAATATTACACAAATTCAGGTTTTCTCCCTCTTCTCTATTGCATCTCTAATGATACTGATATTCTGCTCTATACTTAGGTTCTCTAAGGCTGATTTATTTCTAAGCCAACTTTTACTACATGAAGAAGGGATACCTATCTGGTCCTTATCTTACCAGGTGCAGTATCATTTCACATTAGTAAGGCTGTATAGATCAGCTTTTCCATATTTGCTTCTATTGGGAAGAGTGTTTCAATCCCCACTAGTTGAGCACTCCACACATTACATCTTCTCAATCCTTTCTTGGATTGGGACAAAGGCTGGGTACCGCTGTGACTTTTTTAATCAGCTCTTGGGAGATGTCCATGTTGGCTTTTCTACTTCTTTCTGGCCCTTTCTCCCTGCCCCTCCTCCCTTCTTCCTGTCCACTCTGCAAGTTTGTGTTCTTGCCCAACATCTGCCCTTGGCCCAGGGGGCAATTTCCAGCTCTGGGTATTGTCTTTTTTTTTTTTTTACAACATCTCCCTCAGGGCAATAAACACATTTGCATTTCAATAGTAACTCCTGGCTTTGTTTAAAAATTGCCACCCACAAATAATTAATATTGTAACATGGGGAAACTCTGTTCTTCTTTCTAATCTGTCTCCTCTCTGCTTTCAGAAGGTGGGGCTACATTTCTCACGTATTGCTTGCTATGAGTGCAAGTGCAGCTTAAAATAGCCATGCTTGACTAATTGTGCTTTTCACACTTTGAACCTGTGATGACTGTTCTTCGACTTATGGCTGTAACTGTGATCTCTCACCTTTTTCCTCAGGGACTCACCACACCTTGTTCCATACAAACCATCCAGTGCCTGACTTACAGAAGAAAACAATGAGGACTCCCTTCTCTTATTTGATACCTTATCACAGACAATCCCTCTAAACTGTCAAGGAGAAAGATGATTTATGAAGACTACAATTTTCTCCTGTAAAGATGCTCATTACTCTTTTNGGCGGCCCATGACTCTTCTTAACTCTGCTTGAGGCTTTCATAACATTTCTTAATAATTTCTCCCAAAGAGGGTAACTTCTTCACATCCCCTTACTCTTTGAACCTCTTCTGAAAAGAATGTGTATTCTGGAAAGAAATACTTTTAAGATTAAGATTTACAAGACTGATTTCAAAATATCACATTTAAATGTCAATTCAATGGGTTTTAGTTTGCTGATAACTAGTCAGTTCTCTCCACCAGGAAAGACATCCTCAGTGGGTACATGAGACAGACTCCTGCTCAATCCTTGAGGGAGTGCAGATTTACTCCCTTCACAAAGTCACCATAGCCATGGGAAGCTTTCTTGTCTTCTTTGGTAGCACTTTCATCACACTGTGTTGTCTTGTGTTTCACTATTAGTACCTTATGTTTTATTCTCTGTCATCCCCACAGGGTTGTGAACAGTGTCTAGCACAAGGAGGATGTTCAATAAAGCTACTTGAATAAATGAATCAATGTCCCCCAAGTTTCCGTGTGTGCGTGTGTGTGTGTGTGTGTGTGTGTGTGTGTGTGTGTATTTAGCTATAGCATATTATCTTTCTTATTCAAGTGACATAACTAGTAAGTGGTAGAACAGGATTAGAAAAAAAATTGTTCTTTCTGATACAATGTTCTTTACACTTTATCCTTAATCTTTACCCACTAACCTTAAATTTGAGATCCTTGAGACCTAGGGTGTTCTTTCAAGGAGATCTTTTGGTCTGTGAAAGGAGGTAAGCCAGCAAGTCCATGTGCTTAAGAATAAATAAGGGGCCATTCTCAAATGTGTTTTTTTTCCTCCAACACTTACCTTTATTTTGGCATAATGAAGGATATCTCCATCAATTGTAAAACAAACTGTTAACTCTAATGCAGTATATGTTAACATTAAGGATCTTACCGATGAATGCAAGATAAGTAACATTGAAGTCTGAGAACCACTTTTGACCCTAGAGCCTGAAGAGAGCTGTGAGCATTCTGACACATCTTATCAGTTACCACCAATTTGAGGAAAACTTACTGATTTNGCCCCTATCTTGTTTTTTGTTTCCATTCTTCTATGAATGGCACCAGTATCCTTTCAGCCATCTGGGTCCCAAGTCTTACCTCACATTCACCTTCTCCCTCTCTCTGACCACCATATCTAATCCAAAGCTGTGCCACGTAGAGACTGTCTCTGTTATATCTCCCATCTGACCTCTTCATTTTTTATTGCAATCTCTTTTACTTAATTACTAACTTAGTATACTCTAATCTGGTTTTATAGTCTCCTGAATAGCTTCCAGTTCCTCCACACTCCAACTACTTTTGATTTCTATTGCTTCATAACAAATTAGTGCAAACTTAGAGGCTTAAACCAGCACCTGTTTATTATCTCACAATTCTCTAGGTCAGAAGTCCAGGTGGGCTCATCTGGGCTCTCTGCTCAGAGTCTTACACTCAAGGTGTTAGATAAATAGATGGTGTTCTTATCTGAAAGCTCTGAGTAAGAACCCTCTTCCAAGCTCATTCACATGTTGACTTACACGACATTTTAGGATTGAGGTCTCATCTTCTTGCTGGCTATTAGCAAGGCTTGTTATCAGCTCCCAGAGGCCACCTGCCACTTCTGCCATGTGGTCTCCTCCATTTTCAAACCAGCAATGGAGAATTTCTTGCATGTTGAAACGTCCCCTTTTAAGGGACTTGCCTGAGGCCACACCCACCAAAGATAACCTCTCTTTCTTAAACTCAATTCTGTCATATAACATAAGCTAATCACCAGTGATATCCTATTGTATCCATAGCTCCCTCTTCCAGTGAAGCTGGATGGGATTATATGAATGGCTGAGAGTCACTTTAGAATCCTGGCTACCATAGCAATCGTCTAAATACTGCCACTGGATTTATCCTCCTAAAATTTAGTTCGGTAATATTATAAGCATTCTCAAAAAGCAATAAGTAGCTGTTTGTTACCAACTAAATTTGAACAATACATAACAAACCCTGTTTTATATTCATAGCCTTCCATAATTGGTCCTAATGTCTGCTGTATGTCTGTTTTTCCCCTCATACACCCTATACTCCAGCCATAGGAGATGGTTCCTTTCCACTTTCCTCGCTCGCTGTTTTCCTTTGCCTGGTTTGTGCTCCTTGAGGCCCACCTGAAAACGCTACCTTTCCCATCAAGTGATTCCTAATCAGTTCAATGGCTTGTGAGCTCTTAATCCTTTAAATCCTCACAGCATTTACTACCTCTCATAGCACTTAAGAGATTCTGTCATATGCTACTTTTGTTTGCTTTTATAAAAGACATGACTGCTTTTCTAATAAAACCCAGCTCCTCAGGGTTGGCAGTAATGGGAGAACATCCACCTGGGGAAGACGTGGCTGGACTCTTGTCTGGCTCCTCATCCCCAGAGATTTCCCATGTGCCTGTTCTCTCTCTGGCTTATTTCTGTTCTTCCTAATGCCCTGCACTAAGGGATGCTTCCACTCCCTCTCACTCATTCGGGCTGAGCTTTAACACACAGCTCATCCTTAATTTTTGTCACATAGTTGAGGCGAGCCTGCAACATGGAAACAATAATTGACTAAAGATTCATGGAAATAAACACAGAGATCAACTCCCTTATCTGGCTAACACAACATTTTTCATCTCCCTTTTCTACCTTTTGGGTTTTTTTTCTTCCTGACTCCTGTACTACCATCAGTTTTGCTAATTGTAGTGTTTGTTTGTTTTTTTAACTGACCATCCACTATGTACCAGAAATTCTTCTAGGTGCTGGGTATACAGCTGGGAACAAAGTGAATGTTTGTCTTTTTTTTTTTTTTTAAATCTAGGGTCAAGACAGTAAGACCCAGACAGGCAGAGGCAGGTGTTCCCTCTCTCGTTTGTTCCTAAATATTCATTGCATGTATATTTTTATCTATATGTTATTCTAGAAGCTGGGTATATAGCCATAGATTATAACTTTGAAATCCCTACCCTCATGGAGTTTATATTCCAAGAGAAACAGACACCAAACCAAAACCAAAAAGTACCATGAAGACAATAAAACAAAGTAAGAGGAGGAAGAGTAGTGTGTATGTGTGGACGGAGGTAGGAAGGGCAGGGGGTGGTGTTCCAGGATGCTGCCGTGGTCAGGAGAGGCCGCTCTGAGCAGCCAGCATTTGAACTGAGACCTGAATGATGAGAAAGACTGCCAAGAGAAAGCCTGGAAGGCAAATATTTCAGACAATAGGAAAAAAATGGGAGGGAGAAGCTGCTGAGCACTGTCCCGTGACTGAGGTTCCCCCACTTTCCTAATGATTTACATGGAGAATAATCAGCCACTCAGAGGGTTGTACCCAAATGCTTGGTCCTTGTTCTCTGTCCTAAATAGGAAAGTCAGACAAAAAGCCAAGGCATACACTTGGGGTTGGGTAGAGCTGGAAGTGACATTACATTGATTTTACTTCTTATTAGGTCTGAAGACCTGGAAGGCAGAAAGCGTTATTCGTCTTTTACCCCCACTGCCTTCCAGTAATTTCCTTACACATTGTGACATGCTTAACAAATATTTTCACAGCTAAATCGAACTGAATAATGATAAGCTGAAGGGGTGTTACATCAGATATCTCCTGCCAAACACGTTTGTTTTCTTACATAAATAGATAGAACAAAAAGTGTTTGTCTTCCTCTAACACAAAATCATTTGATTTTAGCCTTTTCTTATTTCCTTTTTCTTCTGAATTCATTTCAACTGCTTTCCACTAAAACATTCCCTAACATTTTAATGATATGAAAATTAAAGATGACTAAACATATATAATAAGAATAGTAATAAGAATTAGTCAGCTCCTTGGGGGCAGAAACTGTATTTTATACATTTCTGCATCACCCGTAGTCATAGGACCCAAACAAAACTGAAATTGAGTTATATTTTCCTAAGTCTACGTTTCTTCTATGCCTTGGGCATAGAATATTTCTTTGTATTAAATATATCCTTATAATCACACAGTACTTTGATTTCTTTCTGTTTAATTAAAAAATAAAGAAATATTATGAGGGGACTGGATCCTTTTTGTGCTATTTTATATCCTGCTTCATAATTAACATAGCAGAACAATATGCACACTAATATTTTATAACTAATTGACATGCCTGGTCATATTTTCCCTTGTATTCTTTAATTCCACCTTTACTAAAAAGTTCTACTGATAATGGTGCTATGAGAACTACACCTCCTCTTCCCCCGCACCCCCCAAAAAAATTTGCAAAGGATTTTATCTATAACAACGAATATTTTTCTCCTTGGTAGAGAGTCATGCTTGAAGCACAGCATGAGGCATTTTGCAGGCCCACCTTGAAGGCTGTCCTTCACTGGCAGTTCAGTCCTTGTGATTTGATCTCTGGAGGGTCTCTTCAGGGGATGTTGCTATTGTTTGCCCCTTGTGGTCTATAGGATCTGCCTGTAGAGCTCTACCCACCAGCCTAATCAGTTTCTTCCTGCAGACAGTTCAGGTGGCGCCCTTCCTCTGTGATTTGTGTTTCAATTCTTACGGCCTGCTGAAGACCTTCTTTTTACCCATAGATTTCTCTCTCTGGGACCTAGCCATGTCTGTACATGGATGGCAGTTTATGGAGTCCGATTCTGTCTTCTGGGAAAAGTCGTTACATTTTAAAATCTTTTGTTCTTAGAATCCACCTGTCTTTTCCACCTCCCCCCTTTCGTAATTGTTTCTTGAGTTTCTAAAAGCACGGTACTTAAATTATTTCATGCCCTAGCAATTGTGCTGTGCACAAGTTAGAGAACATTATCACTCATCTCTCCATGGTGTTGTCATGCCTCTAAGCCCCCATAGGTCAGAATTTGGTGGGAATGCTGAAATACAGGCGGCTTCCTCTTCTGTCTGCTCTCAGGCTGAGGCCCCTCGCTCCACTTCTCTCACTTTTAAAATTCTACCTCCTTTTGTCCTTCTTCCTTCCTACCAACCCTACCCCAAAATGCACTATAGGAGATGGTTGGCAATGGGACTGTAGACTGAAGAGGTTATTGACCCTCCAGTATCTGGAGCTGAAAAGCCCTGAAGGGACGTGATCTCATTCGTCATCTCAGCAACCCAAGGATCCAGTCATTGGCACGGTTGCAAGCATCTATCTGCCTTTTCACCCTGTAAATTTCCAGGTGTAGCTGCTCAGGTGACCCATGTTAAAACCTTAACAGGATCAATTAAAGTTGCTTAGGTATGGTGACGAATGCTTTAAAAATATGGACAGATGGGGGTGTAGAAATGATAAATATCACCATTGGGAACTAATTTGATTCTTTACTTTTGCTTCAGGATTTCCAGGTGTTTTTCGGTTGTTTCTTCCTTGAGGGAAGTCATTTTATACTGCCCCTGGAAATCTGCCCACAGAAAAGCAAACAGCTTTCTTTGACCACAAATGATCACCACCAACAACTCCTCCACCCTCTTTTTCAATTTTTGAACTCTGGGGTAAATTCTTGCCTTATAAAATTAAGATCTAGATAACTCTGGCAGGGAGCCAGGCCCTGCAAACCAGTTTTTTTCTTTTTTCTTTTCTTGTTTTTTTTTTTTTT
>NW_017731525.1:18175-30030 GCF_001890085.2 Hipposideros armiger | reverse complement strand
TAATGTAAGTGTGACTGCCTTCTCCAAATCTTTTAAATGATGGCTGTCATAAAAGACATGCAAGTGGGGCAGCCAGTTAGCTCAGTGGGTTAGAGAGCAGTGCTCATAACACCAAGGTTGCTGGTTCGATCCCCACATGGGCCACTGAGCTGCGCCCTCCACAACTAGATTGAAACAACTACTTGACTTGGAGCTGATGGGTCCTGGAAAGACACACTGTTCCCCAACAAAAACATAGTAATAATAATATAAATAAGTAAATAAATAGAAAAGATATGCACGTGATCACATAGCAAACCTCAGCCCCTGAGTGCCCAGTTCTCACTACCTTCTTGAGTCATACTTAGTAGACTGGTATTTGAAATTTGTTCAGGAAATCATATATAAAAATAAGTTCCAACATAGGCCAGTAGGCAACCAGGTATTTTCCTGGTAGTTTCAAACTGTTCCACTGTCTCCCCATCTGGTAGGAAGGGATCTTAAATATTCATCTTAAAAATGCTGTGAAAAATGTCTGTCCTAGGTGAGAAACATCCCAGCTGGTGTCAGTGTTGAGACTGTATTCCCAGCAAATGTCAAGAAACAATTCATTGACTACAAAGAATGGAGTTACAAAATGTTTTCAGGGATCTAGCTGCCTAACACAGAGATGGCTCAGACAGAATGAGATGGCTCCTGGTGTCAGGCAGTTCTGGGCACAAAGGTGACTCTTTTGTTTCCACTCTGTCCTTAAGACAAAGTAAAATCTCAGTGTACTGGTTGATGTCACAGGGGAGGAGGTTTCTCTCTGGGGATGGTCTGCAGGGTGGCAGAGTACAGGTGTGAATGGCCTCTGGGTCACACACTTTGTGAGCTCTGAGAAGGGAGCAAACTCTCCATCAGGGATTCAAAGAGCTCCTTTCTTTGGTTCTTGAAATTCAGCCAGCCTTCAAGAGTCCCCTAATAAAAGGGAGATATCCCTGGGAAGGCTAACACCTTGAGCATTATCAACTGGTATCACCTAACACCTTATGGGAAATTTAGGAGAGTTGCCAGAAGTTGATAGACAAAAAAAGGGGAAGTAGAAACAGTTCCTGGTATAAAGTGGTGCTCACCTCACTTTTTGGTCCAGGATCAGTTCTGCTTAGGTCTCCAGAACAAGTGGACTTCTGTCTTACTTCAGTGGCCTTGGGCAAGTCACTCAGCTAAGCTAGTTTCTGGTTTACCTGTTAATTGGGGAGAGTAATTATTCTTTATCTCATGAAGGGTGTTGGAAGAATTTATGGTCTATAAAACATTTGAGATTGAGTCAGTTCATAAGTACAAAGTGTTATTACTGGTTTTATTACAGGATTGTAAAGGTGTTCTAAATAGCATCATAATAATAATATTCTGCAGAAATACTTATCTCTAGTTCTGCAGAGATGTGGACCTATTTGTATCTTTTTACCAGTCCTACTAAATATTGATGAATATAGATTGAGTCCTGATATAGAGGAGATGCTGTTGGCTTTTATTACCTAACACAGGTGTTTTATGGCATTTCTTATCAGAGAGTAATATCTGAATGTGTAGCTAAGCCCTGCTCAAAGTCAGTCTGAGTAGGATTTTTTTTTAATCCTGTGAAAAAATGAAAAGGCCTTGTTTTTCATTTCCACAATCATTACTACTATCCTACCCTGCAATGGCAGGCCACACTTGTATTTGTGCCAGTTTAGAACAATTGCTTGTTCTCTTTCCATAGTCAGAAATGGGACAAGAATAGTCAGGGGTGGTCTGGTCATTTCAGGGCTCAGGAATCTATACTGACTGTCCCGGGCCCAATATATTTAATGTTTGAACTCCTCAGTCCAGAATTTCAGGGCGTCTATTGTCCATACACTTCATTTCCATAAACTCAATACATCTAATCATTTTGCCACTCATGGCCTATCCACTGTGGAGACTATATAATTCTGAGGACAGTTATAGTCTCAGTAGTCTGAAAAGCATCTGGTTTCCAGTAGCCGTTCAATAAAGAGTTGCTGAACGTGTGAATAAATTATTTAAATCCTGGAACACTTTTTCTCATTCTCTCTTGTAATCTATGTTCCTTGAGTGGTGAAGGTTTGGCTCAAAACTCAATTCCTTCAGGCAACCTGTTAATTCAATNGATTCCATGCAGGTAGCTTTTAGACCACACTTTGTACTGGGCTATTGGGGAAAATTAACTTTATAGTTAGAGAGACCTGGGTTTGAAACCAAGCTCTACTTTTTTCTAAAATCTGTACAATTGGGGGCAAGTTATTCTGCATTTCTGAAGTTCCGTTTCCTCATGGGGCTCTAGTGAGTACTACAATACATACTGTAAGGTAAGTGTCCAACACGGTCCTTATGTGGCAGTTACTATCTTGTCAATGCGAGGTAGGCTCTTGGGATCTATTCATCTCAAAGTGAGGCAACTATTTATGCTCCAAACCATGAATGCTCAAAACTAGGCCATAGAATATAGTAACCCCACCAAGATGCCACCTTCAAAGAACCTGCCTTTTTTGTGTACTGATTTCAAGCATCTAGCCCACAGCCGGCGTGAAATGAAAATCAAGTCCCTTCTTTCCTACATAGGTAGGTAGCGCCCTTTCCTGAGATCTTTTACTTATATATCTTTTGTTTCAAAATTTCCAATATGATCAAGCAAAGTTCCAAAGCACGCACACATTTGCTGTTTAGGGCAAACAGCCCAAAAGTTAGAATACTACTTTTTTGTTTTTTTTTACTTGTGGAATCACGGAATCTTATCAATGCAGTTAAAAAAAAATAAATTGCAGCCTGGTGAAGTGTTTATTTATGTTATAGTGATTTTAAGTTAGAAACGACCTTAAAATCATCTGGCCCAGACCCTGTCTATTGTAAAGATGAAGAAACTGAGGCCTGGAGACACTCAGAGACAGGTCTCCGTTCCTGTTTCTTGTCCTTGATGTTATTCCATTTTCTCAGTGGTTCTCTAGCTGGACGCTTCACAGCTGGTCAGAGGGCTCTGTACTATGAACATGGTTCAGGAGTGGCGAGTTGCATGTAGGTTGGGCTCTGTTCATTATAAGGAGGTGGCTGTGTGAGTGACTTTCGACAGCTTTTCTTCGTTTCCCAGATGAAAACCTGACAAAGTCCAGGCACTTTGGATACTGCTGTGTACTGACAAATGGCTTGACAAATGGGAGATAGGAAGAAGGTGCTGGTGGGTGGGAGAAGGGGCTAGTTCTCCCCTTAGACAAAAAGCAAGGGGTTCAAAGTAATTCCTCAGTGTGTGACTTTTTAACAGCCTCATTTGATTTCACTGGTGTGCTTCTTTTTGTCATGGATTGTTTTGTATTTTACTTGATGTGCAGTGTCAACTATCAGAGAATTGGTGTTTTTTATTTTAAAGACTAAGTTGGAAATTCATTTTAATGTTAAATGATGTTTAGGCAAGTTCATTATGGTAATAAGAGGAAGTATATTATGTCCATTCCTTATAGTTCTATAATCTTTTTCCTCAGAAAGATATTGCAATCTGAGTCTTATATGCATAAACATTTAGACCTTACCCTGGTTTTGTACATACTGAGAAGAACTGTAATTCAGCTTGATACTACAATTCAGAAATTAATTTTTCACTCCAAACTTTTAATGGGAGTGTTTTATATGCTTCTGGATAAATCTGTCTGACGCTCACAACACACATTTGTTCAGATCCTGACTCTGTGACTACTTTTTTTTTTTTTAAAGATTTTTATTGGGGATTTGGGGGGATGGGAACAGTGCTGGGGAATCGGGTAAAAGGGGAACAGACAAGTTGCTGTCATTTTGTTCTTCAGTCTAGTTGTGGAGGACATTGTTTCATTGGCCCAAGTTGGCACCATCATTGCACTCTTCCCGGGTGAGGCAGATCAGTCGCCGGCTTCTGGATGGCCGCTCACTGCGGCTGCTAGCTGCTCACTCTGGCTGCTGGCTACACGTGGTAGCCCATGGCAACCCACTGCAGCAGGGGCTGCAGCCTACGCCGTCACCGGTGACTCATGGCAGCCCAGCTCCAGGTTGAGCTGTTGTTCAGCATCTTGGCTGTGGAGGGCAGTGTCACTAGCCCTCATATGTAGGATCCGAACCGGGGCGCTCCGGCATCCCAAGCCAGTTCTTAACCATCGCGCCACTCGGCCGGCCCTGTGACTACTTTTTAATAACCTATTTGACCAAACTACTCTCCTGACGATGCAGGATAATTTATGTGTGATATACAACATGGGTCACAGTGCCATGTATTATTTCAGACCCTTGATAACTAAAGAACAACAATAAAATAGTATTAGAAGAAATAAATAAATAAGGGAGAAGGACAGGAAGGATGAAGGAAGAGTGGGAGGAAGGAAGGGAGGAAGGAAGGAAGGAAAGACAGGAGGGAGTGAGGGAGAAAAACTACAAACTCCAAGGAGAAATTCATTGTGTGGCTAGGTTAAGGGCTAAAGGAAAGTAGTGGGTTTCTATGAAGCGAAGGACTTTGGTAAGTAGAGGGAAGATCATGTGCAAAGGCCAAAGCTCTATTCTGCTCCTCTCTACCTTTCTGAGAATCATCACTAGATGCTACCAGACAGTTCTCCCCTGTTGGACTATTTCACTGAAGACCCATCCACCATGGGACTACTCCTTTGTGCTCTGCTTCCCTACTCCTGGTGGAAGCATCAGGGACTAAGGAGCGTCTGTATTTAATTTCCTGAATTCAATCACTTGATGCTGTCTAGATAGTGTGCTCTAGCAGAAAGGGTAGAATTTGTAATCTTACATTCAGACTAAAAACACATCTCTTCCATGTACCTACAACGTGACCTTGCACAAGTTGGAAAACCTTTCTGACTTCTCAGTTTCCTCATCTGCTTGAATAGGAGTAATAATTGGCTTTTGGAATGGTGTACTGCAAGGGGCTTTTCTCAGCTTGTAAGATCCTAGTGTGCACATCTGTTCTAACCCCATGATCAGAGATGTCACATTAGTAGCTTGAAATTGAAATATTAGTAGTGGAAATATTTACACTAAAGAAATTGGTAACGACTACAAACAAGTCCCTCTCCCCTTTTTCAGAGAGCCTATTATTAAACATTTATTAGTACATCTCTGATTATACACTATAAAATGAGATAGTGAATAGGTTCTCATCAATTGTAGGAATGCAATAATAATTTCCCTTCACCTGAGCCATCCCTATAGAACATATGTTTCTGAAACCTTTTGATCTCAACACATCGAGATAAAACAGAATGACAATAGATTTTTACTTGGAAACTTCAGTTTCATATTATTATCTCTATACTTAGTTTATGGTATTTTATGTGACTCAGTTAGTTCTCTTTTCTCTGTTTTTCTTTTTTTCTCTCTCTTCCAACACAGCAAAGCAGAGTTCAGAAATTTTGCCTCTTTTCTCTAACTCTCCTTACATGATGTATAATAGTGTCCCATGGAGACCACTATAATATTTTATTTTGGTGATGATTTTAAGTGTGTGCATAGATACTTCAACATCGTCTTTACTAGGCTGTGAGAAGAGTTACAAGTTCAATGTACCATGAGTTATAATGGGTTTAACACATATCAAAGGCAGGAAAAAGTTTCGTGAGGGAGATAACCTTTGTGCTGATCTGCAAAATCTGGTAGGATTTCCCTGGGAGAAGGACAAGAATCAAGGGTAAAATAGATGGGTCCGAGAAGTCTGAACTGCATGAGGAAGGACAGAAACCTAGAGTATGGCTGGAGAGCTTTGTGTCAGTCAGGAGTTGAGATATGGTTGAGACTATAGGCTGAGACTACATCTTCAGAGGCAGACAGAGAAGGTTGTACTTCATTGACTAGACAAGGAAAGAACACTGGAGTGTGAAATAATCAGAACTACGTTTTAGAAAGAGTAATCCAGTAGTGTAAGGGATGACATGGGAAGAAGAGAGATGAGTGTGTAGTGGAGTATCAGTCACCCCTAGCCTCAGTTGCCTTGTCTGCCAAGTGTGAACAATAGTATTCTCTTCTAGGGAGTGTTATGATGATCAGATGGAGCCGTGCCTATAAATGATGGACATGAACCTGGCATAGGGTAGATATCAAGAGGACTCTCCTCTCCTTCCAAATCCCTCTTCCTATAGTTGGCTTTCAACCCCCCAAATCATAACATTTTTCAGGCATAACTAGGAGCTTATAACCTACAACTGGATGAAAAAGTTGCCAGTAATCTGGATAGAAACAGATGTAAATTGGTTTCCTTAAGAAGACAAGAGAAAAATGTGTGGGAGGCAGACAGGCTATAGAAATACTGTTCTCGTCTGGAGGCTCCGATTCTCTGCATTCAAGTAATTAGCACATCTTGACAGGGTGAAAGCGGCCACCCAGCCTCTCCCTTTGAAGGGGCAGAGGTCATTGACAGCTGCTGCTTGGGCCTTTGGAAGGATATTCTGCTTGAGACCAGCTGGGGGAAATAGATCCCCAGGAAGAGTGGTCACTCAATGATCAGAGCTCTGTTCCTTTTTCTTGTAAACAGTGAATACCCTTGAAGGCCCATCTGCACTGTTCCAATACATTCTGCACCTGGGTTTTTGTTTTCTTTGCTGAAGAACAGTTGCCTGGTATGCATCAGGAGTTCCCATCTGTCTCGCAGATAGTCATGGAGCTCTCGACTGTGTGTGTGCATTTTATCTGAGCATGAGAGCCTTAAATCATTCCCACTCCAAAGCCAAATCTCACCCTGGCCCCAAATCTCAATATGATGAATCGTGCAGTGGCAGAATTCGATTGTAACATAAAATTGAAAAATTATATACCTACCCAAGACTTAGAAATGATATGCTTCTTGCCTGGTCATTTAATTGAAGTCTCATACTTCTTCAGATTTCAACTTCGGAATTTCTGGCAAACTGCAGTGTCTGCAAAAACACTGTTCCTCTGAAAATTCCAAAACACTTTACATTGGTCACTCGGTCACTTGGAAATACTTAAATTTGTATTTTAAAGTTAAAAGCGCAGGAAACCAGGAAGTAAAATGTTTGCCAATACCCTTTCTGAAAACTGGAGAAACAAAAGGGCAGATAGTTTATGAATCCATAAGCACCAAAATTCTAATTTAGTCTACTGAACTCTTTGCATTGTTTCTTTGCAGGTTGTGCCTTCATGGTTTCTGTTGCACACAAAGCCTTATGCCTCTCCCCAAAGCAGCAGCTTTTGATTGAGAGGTGCACTTTTGCTCTTTCTTCAATGAAGGGAGAGCCAAAGAGGCTTCTTGTCACCTTAGAACTTCTGCTTAGTAACTTATTATCATGAAAATGTGTCTGCCCTGATCATTGGCGGTTGCTGCATAAAGCTGGGACCTCTCTTTAGAGCTAATAAAGATACAATTTAAAGAAAGTTGTCTTAAATAGAAAACAAAACATTTTGCTAAACTTTGCCACTAGGTGGCAAATCCTTTAGCTATGAGTAAGGTGATTCCTGTTCTGTCTTCTGGGTTCTAACACAGCACTGGCTGTACAGTTGGGAATCTAACTAAGCACCCTCAGTCAAAACATCATGAGTGCGGTGCCACTGAACAACAGTTCCAAACAGGTTTTGATGTCCACTTCTTAGTGTGCTTAGAGGAGCAAACTAATTTCATGAAGACATGGATGACAGAAAGCCTATGTATGTATGCTTTTGACAGAAT
Source organism: Hipposideros armiger (assembly GCF_001890085.2). Classification (NCBI taxonomy): domain Eukaryota; kingdom Metazoa; phylum Chordata; class Mammalia; order Chiroptera; family Hipposideridae; genus Hipposideros; species Hipposideros armiger. The sequence goes on along the minus strand of NW_017731525.1, from coordinate 22,370 downwards.
TTTACTTGGTTTGTCTCTATCCAGGTATTTTTACCCTTCAAATGGGAGAAAATGTGTACCTCATAGTGTTGTCATGAGAGTTATAATAAATGAAATAACCCTTGAAAGGTTACCTGGCATATACTAGCTCCTAAATAAATATTTGTTCAAAGAGTGACTGAATCAGGCAACAACCAAAATAGAAGTAGATAGCTTTCCTGAAATGCCCAAGGAAAGGGAGATTAAAAATTATCTTACAAGAAAATAAGGTAGACAAAATCCTTTTATAAAATACATACGTATAGTTTAAAATATACTCTTCCAAAAGTTTCTGCTAAAAGGTGACTCACTGTCTGGAAATACTACAAGAAAAGAGTGGATTATCACTCTAGGTCCTGGATGAAGTTCTATTATAAATGCATGGGCCATGGTACTTCACTCTATTTATATTCTTTTTCCTTTGAGCTACCATTAAGTTTTTTTGAGGACTCTATAATGTCCTCAAAAAAATAATAATGATGGAAAATAAATTGTAGACTGCTCAGTATTCTTTAAATGTTTAAAAATAAAATGTGGGCAATCATGTAAATCCATGTCTGAGTATTCTGAACAATTAAATAAGTCCATTCTATGCTTAAGATAGCTTCCAGGTTTCACATGGTAGGAAGCTTTCATTTTATCCTGAAAAAAAAAAAAACCCCAACTATATAAGTGGAAAAAGTAGAATATGTGAGGAGCATATAGTTTTTTTTTTAAATTCTCCAAACTGTATCAGTCGTCAGAATCACAAACTTACATTTCATAAGAAAATTCATTAAAATAAAAATAAACTTCTGCAAAATATAGCCCCAACTATCTCAAATCTAATTTAATTCATTTTGTAGAGGACTCAATTGCAGTATAAATTTTCATGTATTTCAAAATAGTGTCCTAAACACATCTCCCGACTGAGTCAAATTTTTGGTTTATTTGTTCCTTTGATGATATTATTCCCTTTTGTTTAACTGACTCTGAGTTTTATATTATCATTTTCACTACTATTCTCTTTTCAACATCCCTATAAGATAGGTTCATTTTGAAGATGAAGACTGAGATTCCAAGGTGCCTTTTGTCCTAACCCACACAGCTATTATTACACAGCAAAATTGGGATCAGAATCCACATCTTCTGACCACGAGTTCAATACTCAATCACTCTACAAGGTTGTAGGTTTTGTTGTGGTTTTTATGTAAATGAAATTGGATTTGAATTGAGTTTTAGTTATAAAGAGGACTGTTGCTCAAGTCCTATGTCAATTCCGACTGCAGAAATAGTAAAGGAACTATTATCGGGCAGGTTGGGGCAAGAAAGATAAAGAAGAAAGATATTCGGAAGAAGATAAGAAAGAGGAAAAAGAAATAGAGGAGACAACAGAGGGAGGTAGGGGGAAGAAAGAACCACATATCAGCTTTCAGATCACCTCCTTGGAGTCTGCTCTCTTCCACACCCATAGAGCCCACGGCACCTTTAGTTGCTTTTGCCACATATTTTTATAGAATAATGTACCTCAGTAATTATGGTTCTTACCACCTTATATTACTAGTTCAACCATTTCCTTGTTATCTAGTAAGCTCCACAGAGGCAGGAAATAACTTTCACACCATTAAGACTGGTATGTAATATGCATTTACAAGATATGAATGTTGAATGCATTAATAAACAGGTAGGGAATCGTATAATACCTTGGAATGCTAGGATGCCATTACTCTTTGCCCACTTCCATTCTATAGGTAAGGAATCTTGAAGCTGGACTGTTTGCTTGAAAGTGGATCAGAAGTGGTTGAATCCTTTAGGGAGTTGCCATTTGGATGGATTAAATATTTGCTATTATTAAAAAAAATGTATTGTATACTGAACACTTTAAATGAATTGAGAGGAAAAGTGCTTCTCTATGGAATTTCGGACTTTTTTCTGGATGATTGCTGATTGTTCTGTTTCTTTATAACTGGATGTGATTCATGTTATACTCCTATAAGAAAGTGAGTTTGTTTCATAATACTGAATCTGTTTGGCAGTGAAAAGTTTAGTTCTTTTTCTTTATTAATTTGATTAGGAAGCCTCTGTTTTGCTCTCCTAATAATAATAATGGCTCTCATGTTTTTGATCTGTGCCTGAGGTCATTTATACCACAAGAGCTTTTAATGTATCTTTTCTATTTTGTTTCACTTCCTGAGTTTTAAGACTATCTCTATTAAAATATTAGGTAATTAAATAAGAAAACAGGTAAGGAAAAAATGTCTCCCTGGGGACAAAAGCAATTTCTTTAATTGAGTTTTATGTTTTGACTTATAAGAAATATTTGAACTTTATAGAACCCTAAAAAAATTCTTTAAGAGCTTCTCTCTTTTCCTACTACATAAAGCTTACTTAAGCTGGAAAACAGGCACATGTTTTTAGACCACAGAAAATCATAAAATGCAACTCCTCAGCTTACTTTATGTGTTAATTTCGTTGACTAAATTGTATCATATGGATCATGTTATTAACATCAAACTCAAACAAGTAGATGTTTTGTTTTTCTGAAGCTTAGAACCCCTTTAAAATTCTGAGTTTCTGAGGCACTGACCCTAGTCCACCTGGTAAATAGTCCAGAAATGTTCCTAGTTAATGAATACGTCTTCAAATTATATTAAATTTGAATTAAAAGACAGCTGTGTGCATGTGTGTGTGTGTGTTTGTGTGTGTGTCCTATTCTTTGACAGTGCATTTTGAATTGTAAAAATGTCTTTCAATGGGCGCCTTCTGATTGTGTGTGCTAACCTGCAGCCCTTTACATGGGGCAGGACAATTACTAGGCTATCTTTCTCTTATCTTGTGTTTTAAATCTTTAGTGTGTCTTTCCTCCTCCTCCTCCTCCCTACTCCCCTTCTCCTCATCCTACTCTCTTCTTTCAGTTTCCCTTTCACTGTCCCCAAGTATTTAGTAAAGCCTATTTAATGTGTTGATGTTGGAAGCTGGCTGGGATCAGCCAGGGACACTGAGGCTTTAGGTTGGCAAGCTTGGGTCTCCAGGTAGATACAGGCCTGGGGTGAGTAGCCATGGAGCAGTTTGGTGGGGACCTGTGGGACAGTGCTTCTGCCTTAAACTGCTTCCAGACAACGCAACTGCAAAGGGTAAAGACCCCAGCTTGCTGATAGGAAAAGCTTATGGGCTAAGGGACCCAGTTGCTCATGGACTATGGACTTGCAGTTTCAACATACATCACTACTCTGGGACTTTCCACCATGGACCTGCTTCACATGCTTGGGACTTTCTACTGTGGATTTGTAGACAGTTTCTATTTGCCTCAGTTTAACCTTGCCTAGCTATATCCTTGGTTTATATTGTGTATAACATAGCTTGTTGCTGAGGAGAAATTGTTTCTCCTCAGCCCATGAGTTTTAGCTTCAGGGAATCACTCCCTAAAATAAGGAAATTGCTTCCCCTTAAGAATCTTGTATGCCCAATAAATTACGTCTCAGTTTTGCCACCAGCAGACTGAGGCCCTCCTGTCCCCGCACTTTGTCTCTCTTCTCTTTCATTTCTCATCTCCCACCCAATCCTCTCAGGGACCTATTTGGTGAGCTCCTGGCTGACGAGCCAGGGGCGTTCAGTTGAGCGAGCTGGTCTCGTTCATGTTGGTTTATCTCCAGCCATGCCAAGAGCAGGCAAGGGAAGTCATGGATCTATTGTACACCAAGGCCACCTTGATAAAGAGAGAGCAGTGGCCCTAGACAATGCTGAGCCCATTGCAGCCATAATTACCAGCCATTTTCCCCTATGGAAGATTAATTTCTTGGGAACAAAAGGCAAGGCTACAATGCATTGTCACTTTTTTCCTATGGATAGATTAATTTGTATTGCCAACTTGAAAAATCTTAGTTTATATTCAGGAAATGAAGATAGTAGCCCTATAATCAGGTACTGAGCTAATAGCTGGGGGCACGTATAAAGAATATAATATGGTCCCCAAATTTAAGGAATTTGAAATAAGAAGAAAAAATATTAGTATTTGCATCATATGTTACATTTTATAAGGCACTTTAACATGTGTTATTTCATACCGATTATATGATTACTATCTTCTTCATTTCACAAATGAAGGAATTAGTAATGATATAAAGTCCAAAGTTCCTGGTGACTCAGCCTGGGTGACAGAGATAGGATTGAATAGATTTGCTGTCTGGGCCGGCCGAGT
>NW_017731525.1:7366-10050 GCF_001890085.2 Hipposideros armiger | reverse complement strand
TGAGAAGCTTTCCTAGAGTTCCACCTACATGACCTCTGAGGGACCTGCCCTATGGCTTACTGGGCTGTACAAGTCTGGGTGCATGTTTCATCCTTGAATTTCTCCAGAATGAACAACAAAACAACAATTACTACGACAACAAAAAAACCTCCAAAAAAACCCCCCCAAAAACCAAGGAAACAAAAAACATCAAAATACACATAGCTCTATATTTTTTCTTTTGGATAAGGGGAAATCTTCATATTTTTACATGCAGAGATATATCAGATAATGACCCCCTTTCTCCCTTATTTCAACACATATTCCTTCCTCTTCTGCCTTAATACCAAACTGCAGCCAAATGACACTGTTCTCCTCATTTCTTCCCCCTTACATTCCTAATCTGATGTTATGCTGCCTTAATCATGCCCAGAAAATAAAGCATTACATAGATCCCCCAGTTTGGGGGACAGTGAAACATATTCACACCCAGACCACATCCAGTTCACAAGTATGTTCATCAGATGTAGATGCTGCAGAATTATTGATGCTCACATTTTCCACTGAGACAGAAATTGTTTGGATGCATCCAGATTCTTAATTTCACTATAAGAAAACTTAACTTTAGCCCTTGGCCTCCTGGAGTTAATTTACTACGTGTATTTTTTTCACCATTATCCATCTAGGATAATATGATCGACCTGTTGCAAGTGTTTGGATGGACTGGATGGAAGGTTTAGTCAAATTGCCTTTATTTTTCTATTGGCAAAAATACCCTACTAGGCTCACAAAGCCAGAGACTAAATAGAATTTCAGAAAGGAAGCTTTGTTATGCAAACCCAATGTAAAACTGTCCCCAACATACAGAAGTAGATATTAGCCTATTTAGAATATTGCCATCCAGTGTCCAAATAATATATTACAGTTTTAACCTATCACNAATATATATAATAAGATGTTAAGCATGACTTTTCTAGTTATCTCAGAATTCTGCTGAGGCTCCAAAAGCCTAGAACTATTAAATAGGTACCAAGTTCTCCCACATTATAAAGCAAGGTACTAAACTAGGGGTCGGCAAACTGTGGCTCGTGAACCACATGTGGCTCTTTGGATACGTACATGTGGCTCTAAAGTAAAATTGAAAATGAAAATAAAACTATCATGGTTTCATTTATAAAATGTCTAAAGGATATTATTCACATAATGGTGATTTTATTTGTTTTATGGCTCTCGAATAATTTTTAAATTGTTGTGAGGGACAGGATTGACTCTTTCATCTCAAAAGTTTGCCAGCCCCTGTACTAGACGGTCTATACAGGATGTACTTGGAAGCTGTAAAGCTCATGGCTGCTATTGGCCCATTATTCATCACAAGGCTATGAAAACAAACTTGGAAGTACAACATTTTTGGAGAATTGTTTTTCTGCTTGATGGATTCCTTTCCCCATTAGGGAACTTGGGGGATCCTTCCTCTTCACATTGGCCCCAGTGGAAAAGGATGCTTCAAGATGATTACTTAGAGATCTTAACCTGTGTTGTCGAGTTTGGAAGGCATGGGGACGCAGAGTCATATTTGCTAAGTCAAGATCATGAGATTCCTGAGGGACAGGGTAGATAGAGATGATGCAAGTGCATCATCATCTGAGGAGGATGGGGAGTAGGGCAAATGTGGGCTGCGGGAGCCCACTGGGAGTCATCTTAAAGGGAATCTCATCCAAGAGAACTGCCTTGAGGGACCATGTGACTTCTACAGAAGGCTGGACCCCCTGAGCCCAAAGGCTGACATAAGGAGCTAAGCAGTCAGCCTGAGGAGCAGCCAGGGACCAGCGGTTAGACTTCTCCAGCCTGAGAACTCTGACCTCAAAAGAAACCCACAGAAAAAGAGTACAGTAATTGTGCATCCACTACAATCCAGAGGAAACCAATGCCAGATTGTTAGCCTTTGAAGTCTAACCCTAGAAAGATCAGGAACAGCAGCTACTAAGTGGGAGAGGGGGACTACCAGAGCGGGAAAAAAGAGAGAAGGAGCTAGTCATGTTCCCCTGTTCCCCTGCCCCTTTCTAGGCTTCCAAGCCTGAGGCTAGAAGCTAGCCATAGTCTTAGGGTTAAGGGAATGAGGAGTTATTTTAATGTTCTTTTTTTTTTTTTTTACTATTTTACTTAAAAAACCTCTCTTAAAAACATGTTTTTAAAAATGTAGCATCCATACTTAGAGTGGACAAGTTTTAGGGAGGGGTTAGTTAAAAATTATTACTCTTGACTGGTGCTAGTAAAACTGGATCTCCCCTTAAAAACCCTGATCTTCAGTATTTGCCAGTTTTGTGGTGTAAAGACTCCCACTGTGGTCAACAACAAGCTACCAATACTTTAAAAACCAGTGTGAAAAATCTCTGAATAGTAGGCAATTTAAAATTTAACTGAGTTGGAACCATCTATTTGAGATCATTTTTGAGTAAGCAGAGAACAGAAAAGCGATGGGATGAGTTTCCCCTCATGATACTTGCCTGGGGGCTCATGAGAGGGAGAGAACAGGCCCACAGAATCAGTTCAGCAGGAAGTGGTGAGAAAAAATTACATATAGGTATCAGGGTTCTCCAGAGAAACAGAACCAACAGGAGATCTCTGTCTCCATCTCCACCTCCATCTCCATCATCTCCATATCTATCTATCTGTCTATTTTTCTTTCTATCTATCTATCTATCTAT
>NW_017731525.1:3940-4786 GCF_001890085.2 Hipposideros armiger | reverse complement strand
GCTAAAGCTGAAAGCTGAAAACAGGAAGATAAGTATTCCCATATTCTAAAGAGAATTACTAAATTTATCTCCTCCTTCTACATGGTGAACACACTAGTCTCTCAACTGGCAGGACTCATCTCCAGTATAGAGGACAGAAAATTATAATTTAGAAAAATTAGCTTTCTAAAGAAATTTGTAGGTATAGAAAATATTTTGACTTCTCTCTTCCCAGAGGGAAGAAGAGGATGCTTCATTTCCCAGCCAAATGAGAATCCTAAGTCGAGGAATACTTATGGCAATTGGGCGGGCATGTACTAGATACTGACTGGACTGCAGGATTATAGGCTGAGGTATAGCTGGGGGCCTTGACCACAGCACCAGGTATGGCCTCAGTGCATATTCCCGTGGGTCTGGGAGTGTATGTGGTTATAGGGATTAGTGATTTTTCCACCTGGAAAATTCTGAAAGTGGGAAGCTGGTAGGGGGAGAATAGAAGGCTGCAGTTGTGCAAGCTGCCCTTCCATCCAACAGGCAATAAAGCCTGTCATTTCCAGAAGATCAAGGGGCATTTAAGATGGTGACTAGGTCTGAGCCATGTTGAAAGAAGCCTACCCGAGAGGGCTGCCTGCTGGGCCATGGCACCCCAACTGAAAGGTACTATCTCATAATTTCTAAGGGACGTATATGAACATGCCACTGCCTAAAGATTCTGATTTACTAGAGCTGGTATATAGCTTAGAATATGTATTTTCAAAAGACTTTCCCAGTTATGTCTAATATTGAGCCACGTTTAGGATCCACTGGATTTTTAGATGATAACCGCTGTGCATATCCCTCCATAACATCCTGCCTAAATGTCCTTCT
>NW_017731525.1:0-995 GCF_001890085.2 Hipposideros armiger | reverse complement strand
TTCTTCAGGTACTTATTTTAGGTACCGCCTCATCCAGAAAGCTTCTTATTTACGCTATCAAATAATCTCATGAAAACTCCTGCCACACTCTTTATTTGACTTCATTAAAATCACTTAATTATCTATTACTACCACTGTATTCTTAGTTTTCAGAAATTCTTCGAAGTTCTCAGAAGCAGGTTAATTTACCAAAAGTCAAATCACTGAATACAAATCATTGAAAGCCAGTTAGCCCCTTGGTGAATTAAGCAAGCATGAATTGTCTTAGAATTTAAGCTTATTGAGGGAAAAAACCTTCTATTATTGTCCTGAATTTGTAGTCTAGTGCCAAGCAGAGCAGGCATTCAATAAATGATCTTCCCAACATAACTATTACTCCCTGTATGTGTCCAAATGTTGGTAGTTCCAACAACAGTGATTATCTTTATCCCCAACAGTGCCATTTTAGAAGTAGAGTCAATATTCTGCAGGAATAATAAAGATGTTTTGTATGTCAAGATGGTGATTCTCTTTTCTGAAACTATTGAATGAGTTTCCTTATCCCTTTTCTTTTTTATATGACTCCCACTTCAGTCCATACAATTTGAATTTTCTTTGGTTAAAAAGTCCCAATGCCCAGGAGGTCATTCTGAGAACTTTCATGTGGTTATCATTTCTGGGAAAATCATTTCCCTGTCATCCATATGTTTGGCACATTTGCCTCACTCTGTTGCTTAGGGTTCTGGGATAACATTGTTTAGAGACAACAAAATTGTCATTTTCAAAATATGGAAAAATAAGCAAATCAGAAAATGGGGACACAAACATTAGAACATCCTTAAAGAACCATATCAACCATAGGGAAGTTGTTCAGGCTACAAGAACGTTCATGATCTAAAAACCATCTACAATGTTTGTTGCATTGGATGCTATAGAGAAACCCAGATGATATTGCTGCATGAAAAGATTTGTATTATGACTGCCTGTAAGACCATAATATGATATTTACTCCTTAG
>NW_017733099.1:177649-180274 GCF_001890085.2 Hipposideros armiger | reverse complement strand
CAAATAAGTGTTCTTTGGGGATACTCACATGTACGTAACTCACAGATTATAATCTTAAATCCTAAAAACAACTCATCCTGGTAGATTATGTTTTATTTATTTTTCAAAAGAGAAAATGAGGCTCAGAAGTGTTAATGATTTGCCTGAGGCTGCCCCACTAAGAGTTGCCAGAGTTGGGATTCAAACCCAGTCTAACTGGCCCAGAGTCAGAATTTCCTGCACTACAGGATCTCCATCCTCTCCATCGTCCTCTCAGCAAGAGAGGTGAAACAGGAAGGCAGAATGTGGTGCCTTGTTTGTCATCATCAGCTGGAGATACACATGGCCTGCACCTCAAGTTTTTTGACACTGTACGCACTTCTGAAAATGACTGCAAGTATTGATTTCGGGGTTAAAAAGAAATTTTAGCAAGTAGGTAAATTCGCAAATACAGAATTTGTGAATAACAGGGACAGACTATACATATAACACAGTACTTTTTATAAACTTAGGAGGCTCTTCTGCAAGAGGTTGAGGAATTACAAAGACAAGAGTATTGTTTGGTTAATAATAAAAGTATTACCGTAGCTAGCATTTATTTTTGTTCACTTGGTACCAGGCAGGATTCAAAGCATTTTACACATACATACTAACTCATTGAATTATTACAACTACCTTATGAGGCAGAGGAACCATTATCACCTTCGTTTTACAGATGAGGACACCAGGGCAAAGCAAGATGAAGCAATTTGCCCAGGTACACAGGTGATAAGTTAGTAGAACCAGATTTCAAACCTAGGTAGTCTGACTTCAGAGACTGTGCTCTTAGGAAAATAGGAAATATACAAATTTAAGATATTGAAATTATGAAATGGACATACTTTACAACGAAGGTAATTTAAAAATTTTATGTAGATGTTTACAAAACACTGTTTTGTACCAGGCCTTTGCAAGATATAGTGATGCTCAAAATGTGCCCTTTTCTTCACTGGACCTCATGATTTAGCAGGGCATTTACACAAAACACAATAAAACAAGGATAAGTGTAGGTAAAAAGGTGTGTTGAAAGTTCTAAGTAGATCTGGCTTCATAAAGGAAATGATTCAGGGTAGGCTTTAGGGAATAGGTGATGTATGAAATAGGTCTGTAAATTGGAACAATCCCGTTTTACTTGTATTTTTTTTCCTTAGCAGTTGGTATAATGTGTGGCACATAGCAGCTACTCAATACTTATTTGATAAATAAGTGAATAAATTATGACGCTGAACTGATAGAAATAAGGGAGACAGTTTAGACAGAGAGTAGAGTGTGCCTCAAGATATAGGCTAATACATGTTGAAAATATACAGGGAGCAAAAAATAGTTTAACTAGAAAACAGTAGTCTTTGAAAGGGAGTCTTTCCAGGAGGAAAGTAGAAAAACAGCCCAGGCCTAGGTTAGAAGAGGCTTGAAATTGGGTTTGATTTTATTTATTATATTTTCTTGACAGAATAATTTGAGATTATTTAAAATTCAAGGAATTTATTTATTTAGGGGGAATACCAACCTTTCTTTATTTGAATGTTAGCAAGAATTTGATCAGTCTCTTTTTTTCATTACATATATACTTTAATTTCTCCCCCCTTTTTTTTTCTTTGAATGAATCCTTCTGAGTAGTAGTTTCATCAAAGTAGCTGTGTGACTAGAACACTATGTTGATAGTTGAAACTGTCTTGTCCCCTAGACAAGGGCATTTGATTCCAAGCTTATTCACATTATCTTAATCTACTGACTTTGCATGGTGTAATAGTCACAGTCAGGAAGTATATTATTCTCCATTCTCTCAGGTCTGTTTCCTAAAGTAGAGGGATTCTATCTTCCCCTTGGCCTGGGACTCCTGTTTTCTTAAGGTGATTTAGCTTACCTACTTATATTCTGTTCCATTCTGTGGATTTTACTTTTTCGTTTGTTTTGGGGACTACAGCCCTTAACTACTTAGGCAGCTGAGTAACAGAGGCAAAACTTGGTCTCCAGGGCTTGTGCCATAACATTCCTATGAATGATTGTGGTTACTGATAAGTTTTGGCGTGTGTTCTGGGTTTAGGTTAATGTGCAATTCCAAAATAGAGTCCCAAATCAGAACTAGGGAAAAGTATCTGTCCTGCTTTCAAATTTCTACTTAAACCAAAAGTCTAGGACCAAGTTGATGTGTTGTAAATGGTATAGTTGTCTTGCAAATCACTTGAGATTCAACTGCTTAAGCATTGCATATCCCTCAATTTCTAATTCACTTAGCCCCAGGAATGAAGACCCTCAGGAACCTGTTTTTGTTGTTGTTTTACTCTTTTCATAGCACTTTCCCATCAAACACCTTCAGGTCAATAGAATACATGGCAGGAACCTTGATTTATTTTTAAGACTTTCTTCGAGAACTGTAAAGACTACATAGTACTCTATAGAAAATACTAAATACTTAGAATATTGATCAGTTAATAAGAAAGATGAAAATATAATGGTTTAGATACATTTTATTCCAGTTGAATTTTTAAGTTAAAATTTTAATCATAACAATTTAAGAAAAATTTTTTCCTCCCAAGAAAGCCAACAGTACTGTAATGTTTGCTCACAAGTAGTGTTGGGTACACAAGTCCTGTATCTCATTGACTT
>NW_017733099.1:173799-174829 GCF_001890085.2 Hipposideros armiger | reverse complement strand
AAAAGAAATCTCGGTTTAAGTCCTAGAGTTTTCTCAGAGTATTGTTATACCTGAAGGAGAAAAAAAAGTATTAATTCTAAATACAGCTAAAGGATACATATAATGAGTGATAATAGATCATTCCTGACAATTTATATGTGCCAAATACTGATATTAGAAATAACAGGAGAATTCCACTGGGTATCTTGTATAATGACACTGGCTCATGGTTTATGTTTCTTCATTTATGTAACGAGTATTTATTGAATCTCTTGCCACATAATAGGAGCATAGTGGCCAACGAGAGAGAAGATTCCTGCTCTCAGAGAGCATATGTTCTAGGAAGGGAGGCAGGCAATAAACGAGGAAACAAGCAGAGTAGTTAGAAATAATGATAAGTCCTATGAAGAAAATAAAGCACATAATGTAATAGAAAATTATGGGTAGTTGTGATGGCAGCATTAAATAGGGTCTCAGGAAGGGTCTCTTGGAGGAATTGACATTGGAACTGAGATCTGAATGACAGAGAGGAGGCTACCACAAGAAAATTAGAGCGATTGTGAAGACATAGATGAGTTTGAGTTGCAGAATGAAAGCGTGTTTAGCTGAGTTTGAGAGATGGAGAGTAGAAGAAGAAGAATTTGAAGAAGGAAGAGACCAGACCTTGGAGAGCCTTAGAGTTTTGTAAGATGTTGAGATTTTATTCTACAGAGGGTGCCAAAAACATGTAGACACATTTTCAGAAAGGAAAAAATTTTATTAAAATTGTAATACTCAATATAAACCGATAAAAGATGAATACTAGTCATTTGTATACATTTTTTTTGGCACCCCTGGTATATACATTAGGAAGCCACTGGAAAATTTTTTCTTTATTATCCTAATAGATCTGTTCATAGTTATAATGTTATATCAAATGTAAAGCTATTCTCCATCCTAATAACTTAGAGATAAGAAATCCAAATTGTTCAACTATTAATGCTTTTTAAGTATCTGGAATTGTTTTCAAAACCATAAACTGATTTTAATTTAATTACTCCTAAAAATCATT
>NW_017733099.1:166865-170734 GCF_001890085.2 Hipposideros armiger | reverse complement strand
GTTCCAATAAAAATTCCAACAAGATTTTTCATGGATCTTAAAAAACCAATTCTAATTTTGATGTAGAAGAGTAAATAAATATCCAAGAACATCCAAGGCAATCCTAGAAAAATTTATCTGATATCAAGATATTAAAAAATCATAATAGACAATATGGTTTTGATGCTGAGATAGACAAATAGAAAACCCAGAAACACAGCCAGATAATATGTGAAACTTTAGTATGTAGAATATGCAAATTAAAATTAACATTTATTTTATATTAATAAGGAGCCTCTACTATACTCCAGGTACTATTCTAGACACTCAGGATATAACAGTGAATACAAATAGGCAATAAAGAATAAAACTTATATTTTAGAGGAGCTAGATGTGAAATAAGACAGGCAAATAAAAGTAATCTACCAGAAGTAGGCTGGTGAGTACTTTTTTTTCCCCCCATAGGGTAGGTCAGGGAAGACCTGATGTGATATTTGAGCAGATTCGGGTGAAATGAAAGACGCCAAATCAACAGGAAAAGTTTACCATGTTTGAGAACTGCTTTTTTGAAAACTTACTTTCAATATTGGGGGTGGGGAGTTAGGGAGTTAGATCCTTACCCTTAGGAAGAAATAAAGCCACGTTGGTTAAAGATGTTCACATAAAAGGAAACTAGGATCTTGATAGGTAGAGAAGGACTTTTAATGAAGACAAATACACAGGAAAAGATTGATAAATATGTGTCTTACAAATGATACAAGTTGAAGAACAAGGATTAGATATTTGCCACACACATTAAAAACAGGCTTAGTATTAAGAAGGTGTAAAGAATACTTAATGTAAGCAGAGATCTAAAAATACAAAAATGAACGAAGAATATGTATAGACATGTGTCTCAGAATAGGAAACCAAAATGGCTAATAAACATGAAAAGATACTTTCAACCTTACAAATTGATATAACAATAAAACACCATGTTATACCCATCTGATTGCAAAATAAGTTTCAATAAAAAGTGTGATGAGGATGTGGGGGAGATGAGCACTCANTTTTATATATTTATGTAAAAAGAAGACTTTTATCACTTTTTTGATACTGAGGCTAAGTGCTATAAGTTGCCAGGTACTAAAAATGCCATTTTTATATTTTCATTTTTTTGTTTTTGAAGGAACAAGATAAAAAGGTAGAAAGCTCAAATAAAGAAATACAGGAAAAGGAGGCAATCATTGAAGAATTGAATGCAAAAATAATAGGAGAAGAAAAAAAAACTCTTGAGCTAAAGGATAAAGTCACAGCTGCTGACAAACTACTGGAAGAATTACAAGAACAGGTTGTACAAAAAAACCAAGAGATAAAAAATATGAAATTAGAGCTGACTAGTTCTAAGCAAAAAGAACGACAGTGTTCTGAGGAAATAAAACAACTAATGGGGACAGTTGAAGAACTTCAGAAGAAAAACCATAAAGATAGCCAGTTTGAAACTGATATCCTGCAAAGAATGGAACAAGAAACACAAAGAAAATTAGAACAACTCCAGGCAGAGCTGGATGAGATGTATGGGCAGCAGATAGTACAGATGAAACAAGAGTTAATAAAACAACATATGTCACAGATAGATGAACTGAAAACACAACATAAGGAAGAAATGGATAATGCTTTAAGATCATATCCAAATATTACAGTTAATGAAGATCAAATAAAGTTAATGAATGTGGCAATAAATGAACTAAATATAAAATTGCAACATACTAACTCTGAAAAGGAAAAACTCAAGGAAGAACTAGGAGGAATTTCAAGAGAAAAGTTTGCTCTACAGAGACAGCTTGAAGACCTTTTGGAAGAATTGAGCTTTTCAAGGGACCAAATTCAGAGAGCTAGACAGACAATAGCTGAACAAGAAAGTAAACTCAATGAAGCACATAAGTCCCTTAGTACTGTGGAAGATTTGAAAGCTGAGATTGTTTCTGCATCAGAATCCAGGAAGGAACTAGAATTAAAACATGAAGCAGAAGTTACAAATTATAAGATAAAACTTGAAATGTTAGAAAGAGAAAAGAATGCTGTGTTAGACAGAATGGCTGAATCACAGGAAGCTGAATTAGAGAGACTGAGAACACAGCTTCTGTTTAGCCATGAAGAAGAGCTTTCCAAACTGAAGGAAGATTTAGAAATTGAACATCGAATAAATACTGAAAAACTTAAGGATAACTTAGCCATTTACTATAAACAACAGATAGATGGCTTACAGAATGAAATGAGTCAAAAAATAGAAACCATCCAGTTTGAAAAAGACAATTTGATAACTAACCAGAATCAATTAATTTTGGAAATTTCAAAGCTAAAAGATTTACAGCAGTCCCTTGTGAATTCAAAATCTGAAGAAATGACCCTTCGAATCAATGAGCTTCAAAAAGAAATTGAAATACTCAGACAAGAAGAAATGGAAAAGGGTACACTCGAACAAGAAGTTCAAGAATTACAACTTAAAACTGAATTATTGGAGAAACAAATGAGGGAAAAAGAGGATGACCTTCAAGAAAAATTTGTACAACTGGAAGCAGAGAATAACATTCTTAAAGATGAAAAGAAAGCCCTTGAAGACATGTTGAAAACATATACTCCTGTTAGCCAAGAAGAAAGATTAATTTTCATAGACTCCATTAACTCCAAATCCAAAGACTGTAACTGGCAAAAAGAAATAGAAATACTGACAGAGGAAAATAAGGACCTCAAAAAACAGTGTGTTCAGCTAACTGAAGAGATTGAAAAGCAAAGGAACACGTTTTCATTTGCTGAAAAAAATTTTGAAGTTAACTATCAAGAGTTACAGGAGGATTATGCTTGTCTTCTCAAGGTAAAAAATGATTTAGAAGACAGTAAAAATAAACAAGAAGTTGAGTATACAAGTAAGCTTAAAGCACTTAGTGAAGAACTTCATCATTTGCAAAGATTAAATCCAACTACTGAGAAAATGAAAAGTTCAATCCTTGATGATGACAAACTTTTTATAGCAGAACCACTGGAAATTGGCGAGGTTGTTGAGAAAGATACAACAGAACTTATGGAAAAACTTGAGGTAACCAAGCGAGAAAAATTAGAACTGTCAGAGAAACTGTCTGATCTTTCTGAACAATTAAAACAGAAACATGATGAAATTTGTCTTCTAACTGAAGAAGTTAAATCTTTAAAGCAAGAGAAAGAGCAAGTTTCATTGAGATGTAGAGAACTAGAAATCAGAATTAACCATACTAGGACAGAAAATGTAAGTGTGTGTGATATTCAGTTAAGCTCTTTAAAAGATGGAATTGTGACTGTGACAAGCAGGGATTCTGGAGGTTCAATTTCTAAAATAGATAAAGATTTTGGTGAAGAATCAAAAACAATGGAGGATGAGAAAATACCTTTTGAAAGTATGACTATTGGAAAAGAAAGCAAGCAAGAAAGATTGGTAATGGATCACTTGCCATCAGTGAAAAGTGAATCGTCACTTGGAGCAACTGAACCAAGTGAAAATTCTAAACTTCAGCAGGAACTCAGTGTGCTTAAATCAGAACAGGTATGTTTACTTATGTGTATATGCTAAAACACAGTGCAAATGTACATTTCATACTAAAAAAAGTTCTCTATCTTCATAAAACTTAAATTAACCTCCTTACAAGAGAATGAAAGTGAACCCTATAATATAATTCTCACTTGGGCCTATCATTTGTTTATCATTTCTGTTATATATTTTTTCACGTTGTTGGCTTGCTTTCAGTTAATCTAGGTTGTACATTCTGCCTGGGAAATAAATTGTAATGGTTTCATATTTTCCTTGGAAAGGCAGTAGTTTAAATAACTTTGTGGAGAATCTGAGCTTTAGAAACATAATTTTTTAATATTTTGTTACA
>NW_017733099.1:160755-164075 GCF_001890085.2 Hipposideros armiger | reverse complement strand
TGATAATACCAACATGGGCCAGTGAAGCAACATCCTCCACAACTAGACTGAAGAACAAAAGGACAGCAACTTGTCTGTTCCCCTTCCCCAATTCCCCAACACTGTTCCCCTCCTCCAATTCCTCAATAAAATCTTTAAAAAAAAATTATTTGGTAAAATCTAATACAGGTGCATTAGCTATGACCCAGAAATTACATTTTGAAGTGGTGGTCCCTGACCAGTAACATTACTGTCACTTGGAAACTGGTTAAAATTCAAATTCTGAGGCCCTACACAGGATCTGAACTAGATGGGGTAGGAGCCCAGCAATCTGTGTTAATAAGCACAGCAGGTGATTCTGATGCTGCTAAAGGTTGAGAACCACTACAGTAGAGAAACACTAGCACAGTTTTACAAGTGGATATGTATAAGAATTTATTGCAGCATTTTTTTGAAATATAAAAATATTAGTAATAATTTAGTTGATCTCCAGGAAGGAAATGGACAAATTGTGGTATATTCATATGTACTGCAGTTAAAATAAATTAACCTGTATCTACATGGATAACTCTCAGAAGCATATTGAATGAGAAGAGTAGTTTGCAAAATAAGTACCATTTTGCACCATTTATGTAAATTCTTAAGAACATCAAATATAGTGCATTGTTTACAGATATATTGAGAAGTGATATTATAAGAAATGGACTAGACTTGCAGCTAATTTGTGATAATGATTGTCTCTAAGAAAGGAAGAATGGGAGTATAGTGGGTTAAATTTTATATTTTCTTTCTAAACCAAAAAAGAAGTATGTAAGGAGGAGAGAAATAGAAACACAAANTTTTTTTTATAAAAGCATTATTGGGAGAGGACCAGAATTTGACCATTCAAAATGGTCAAATTTTCTTCAATAAGAATTTTATTTTCCCTCCTAAAGATATGCAGATACCCTGTCCCTTTACATTAACTTATAGAAAGTAAAGGAAGGCAAGCCTGAATTATCGCTGCCCATTCATCACTACCAAGAAAACCCCCCTTTATTGGTGGGGAGCAGAGTGAGGCATGTGTGTGTGGAGGGAAGCTCACAGAAGAAATTGAGCAATAATTTATACAACAGTGACACCTAAGAGCAATCTACATATGCTTAAAATAATGCTGAGGCCACAAAAAAATACTTCTACTCATGGGACTAAGCTTAGTAAGTAAAATAGGTTATCGCTCACTGAAACCAAAATAAATGCAGATGTTAAGAGATTCTTTTATAATTGAAAGGTAACAAATGAATAACTTGAAGTACAATTCCAGATTATTTTAATACAATTAGGAACTTTGAGCAGAAGGAGAAAAATAACATCATAGAAGTCTTGTCACAGTTGGGATGCAAGAACGAGGGAGGAGTGGCACAAATGTTATTTATACTGATTAATTATTGAGGCTGGGGGAGGGCGTAGATTGCAAGGTATATGTGTAAAATTGAAGGGAATTATTGGAATTGAAAAAGGTATTGGAGTTTAAAAACTACAAGAGGAACCACTAGAATATTAACTCCTTGAAAGCAAGGACCCTGTCTGCTGTGTCTCTAGGGACTAGAACAGTGACACATGATAAGCAGTTAATACATTTTTTTTTAAATGAGTGAATAAAAGGGAGAATAAGCAAAGGAAACCCAGTTTATCATGAACCAACTGTGAAACAACAAACATAGACCTTCATGTTAGAGTCAGGAACAAGAGCAGGATAGCTTTTGTCACTTGCTGTTCATCATTGTTCTTTATGTCCTAAACAGAGAAAGACAAAAAGTTTGTGGCATAAATGGAGAGAAACATAGTTGTCATAATTCACAGGTGTAACTAAATAACTAGAAAGTTTAAGTAAATGGACTGAAAAGCTTTAATGTATAGTAAATATGAAAAACTTATTTAAAAATGTATAAGACCAACGTAAATAAAATTATAATATTTTAATGAAGGATGTGAGACTTAAATAAGTGAGAAAACGCATTTCCCAGTGGGAGATTTTTAATAGTGTAAAATGTCAGATATCTCTAAAAAGATACAAAGCCTTATGTAATTCTAATCAAAATTATAATGGCAAGTATTTGAAATTTGATTTAATTGGTTTATAGTTCATCTGGAAGAATAAATGCACAAGAAGAACTAAGAATATTTTTGAAAAAGAAAAGTAATGCAGAGTGCATGGAACATGTCATGTAGAGAACAATTTTTAGCTTTAAATACGCATATAGGATTTTTACAAACAAGAAATATTAAAAATTAAGCTATTAACTTAATAGAATAATAGAGTATATACACTTAAAGAAAGTAGAAGGAAAATAAAGTTAAGAACAGAAATAAGCAATTTGGAATAACCAAAAGAGGGAGAGAGTATTGAAGAGTATCAAAAGCTTATTTTTTGAAAAGGTTAGTGAATTAGAATTATTAGACAAACCTCTGAGAAGATAATCAAGGAAAAACAAAAGCTTTATAAATAAAATGGAAAATTAAAATAAGAACCTAAGTATAGATATTATAGAGATTTTTAAAAATCATAAAAGAATAGTATAAATAACCTATGCTAATAAATTTGAAAATATAGATAAGTTAGATGGTTTTATGGAAAAATATAAATGATCAAATCTAACTCAAACAGAAATGCAAAACCTGAATAAACCAATAACCATTAAAGCATTTGAAATAGAAGTTTACACTCTGCCCCCATCAAAAATACTACATTGAGATTGTTTTATAAACAGGTGTCCCATTTCTTCCAAGAACAAGTATGTAATCAGTTACTAAAACAGGATGAAAGAGAGGGAGGAAAAGAGGGAGGAAGAAAAGGCACCCAGGTTATTTAATGAGGCTGGCATACTGTTGTTTCCAAGACTTGACAAGAATGATACAAGAAAATAAAATTAGAGACTAATCTTACTTATGAGTATGGTTGCAAAAATCCAAAATAAAATATTAGCAAATTCTGCCAAGGGATGTAAGTATAGTTCAACATCTAAGACAACCTATTAATAATCCCAATATTCACATACAGTATGAGAAAACACGTATCATTTTAATAGATGCTAAAAAAGAATCCATAAAAAATTCAATTCATTTATAATTTTAAAAAACTAGGAAATCGGGAATAGAGAGAAATTTCTTCACCATGATAATGATTTTCATCAAAATATTTAACAGATAACATTTCTAATGGTGAAATTTAGAAGTATTCCTATTAAAATCAGGTATAGAACTAGGATGCCCACTATCAGCTTTACTGTTTTAACATTGTTTTGTAGCCACTAGCCAATGCAGTATGACAAGAATTAAGAAATAAAGGATATGAATAGAAG
>NW_017733099.1:147585-159722 GCF_001890085.2 Hipposideros armiger | reverse complement strand
TGTGTCATCATCTTTCCCTATCTTCCTAGACTAAGACGTTTCTTCCTCCATTCTCTCAGCACTTCATACAAGCCTTTGCCTATTTTTTTGTTGTTTTTTTTTTAAGCCTTTGTTTATTGCACTTACCTTTTTCCATTATTTGTAAATAATTTTTTTTCAATTACAGTTGAATACAATATTATATTAGTTTCAGGTGTATAACATAGTGATTTAGACATTTATATAACTTATGAAGTGATTACTCTGATAAATCTAGTGTGCACCTCACACCATACGTAGTTACTACAATATTAACTGTATTCCTTCTGCTGTACTTCACAGTCCCATGACTATTTTGCAACTACCAATTTGTACTTTTTAATTCCTTCCCCTTTTTCACGCATCTCCTTAACTCTCCTCCCACCTGGCAACCATCAGTTTGTTGTCTGTTTCTGTAAATTTGTTTCTGTTTCATTTGTTTTATTTTTTAGGTTCCACATGTAAATTAAATCATAATATTTGTCTTTCTCTGTCTGACTTATTTCACTTAGCATAATACCCTCAAGGTCCATCCATGTTGTTGCAGATGGCAAGATTTCATTCTTTTTTATGGCTGAGTAATATTCCATTGTATATATGTACACATCTTCATTATCCATTCATCTATTGATGGACATTTAGGTTGCTTCCATATGTTGGCTATTGTAAATAATGCTGCAGTGAACTTATGGATGCATATGTCTTTTCCAGAGTGTTTTGGGTTTCTTCATATAAATACCCAGAAGTGGGATTTTGTGTCCTTCTTTGTCTCTTGTTATAGCCTTTATTTTAAAGTCTATTTTGTCTGATGTAAGTATTGCTTCCCCAGCTTTTCTTTTTTCTTTGTCTTTCAATTTTTATGAAATATCTTTTTCCTCCCCTTTACTTTCGGTCCGTATGTGTCTTTCGATGTGAAGTGAGTTTCTTGTAAGCAGCATATGTTTTCTTATTCATTTACACATCCTATGTCTTTTGATTGGAAGATTTAATTGATTTACATTTAAAGTAATTATTGATAGATATGTAGTTATTGTTTTTTATTATTCATACTTTTTATTCTTTTTTTCTTCTTAAAGAAGTGCCTTTAACATTTCTTGTAGTAATGGTTTGGTGGTGATGAACTCCTTTAGCTTTTTCTTGTCTGGGACCGTTTCCCGTTATTTAAATACTTCATTTACCCTCCTGCCTTTCTTCCATGTTCCCATAATTCCTTGTACAAATATACATTTGTATCACATTTTTTATGGTATTTTTATTGTTTGTTTACTTTTCTGCCTCTTCTGCTAGATTCTAAGTGCTTTAGAATCAGGGAGACTTCTCTTGTTTTTTTTATTTCTCTTCCTAGCACAGTGCTTTGTTTGACACATGGTAAAGGCTTAATAAATATTTGCTGAATGAATTAAGATACAGAAAGGTTGAGGTGGAAACTAAAAAAGGTACCTGAATGGATTTATTTTCTATGGGAAGTAGGAGGCAAGATCCTCTGTTGAAATGTACTCGGGGTAGGAGTGGGGTAGAGGACTTGATAAGAGTACTAACCAGCTGAAATAGCCTTCATGGGAACTAGCTTTTACCAGTTGCTTACTTGCTTCTACAGTGTCCTTTGTTCATCTAGTCTAGCAAGTTCAGTCTCTTTCCCCTTTTAAAGTGCTCGGTAGTCCAGATGTATCTTATCTAGTGTATTTTCCCCATTCTTTTCCAAATTAAACCCCTTTAAATAAGATCATTGTCTTCACTAATTAGAGCATAGGTCATTCTTCCACAAATGCTTTTACTCTTTCTTCATTATTGCCTTTCCTAGTCATTGCCCAAAATGATTGAGGCCCAAATCAAATTTGACTCCTCTGTATTTACTCACATCGGTTTTTCTTCTCTGTCATGGCCCGTATGGTCAAACTTTATAGTTTAGCACTTCTCTTAGTGTTTTATTTTATTTACCCAGCTAGTTGATATGGTCTGTGAGGGCAGATATACCATATTTTTACTGATTTTCTATTCTTATTCTCTCTTGCCACATTACTGGCCACATAGTAGATGATTATTAAATATTTGATGAATGACTAAATTAATACACATATATGCATCTGACACATTGCTGCCTAGTTTTAATAATTAAGGAAAGAAGCTGACATTTATTTGTTTTCATTATTTTTCTTCCTTTTGTGTAAAGAGTAGTATACCATTTGTCAGTTACCAGGTTGTACATACGTAATATCCAGAGATTAACAAGTTATATTATCAAGCATTGATAATAGAAAATTTACTGTGTATGAGTTGAAATTTCAAAAACCCAGTCATATAAATATTGTTATGAGTTTTATACCAAAATTCTGTGTAGTTCCTGTTTTTGTAGTAAATGAACTCCTTTCTGGGAATGAAAAAACATTATACTTAACTAATATAATTTCAAAACTGAAGGGAATGGGTGTGCATTACTGTCAAAAGAACATAGAATAACTTAGAAGGGAAAATATTTGTAGCAGAGAATCACAATTTTAGATGATTTTGGAAAAAAATCATTTTAAATGTTAAGTTGCTTTAATGTGGTTTTTCAGACAGAGGATCATATATTTATGTTACTGCTTTTCATCTATTATTTTCAATAAATTCAGGGACGGCAGACAGATGATGTGAAACTTGAATGTGCAGAAGAAAATCTACCAAAAGAGGAAACAGAGTTTTTATCAACCCATTCTCAGATGACCAATTTGCAAGACATTGGTAAATTTTGATTATATACCACAATTGTGATTTTTATATCAAACATTTAATGATTTGATTTTTTCCTTTAAAATTTGAGATAACTTAGTAATCTTGGGCATTTCACTATAACCTCTCTGGTTTCAGTTTTCTCATCCTCAGAATGAAAGGTTTGGACTCATCTCTTTGTTCCCTTCTCAATTTCATGTATTCTATAATTCTAAATTGTTTGCAGTTTAAAAACATAAAAATGGTAGACTTAGGGGTACTGTAGTTTTAAAGATAGATGTGATCTTGAATTATACTACTCATACTTCCTGGATTCATCAGTCAAAATGAATTTAAATTGAAACCTTAGTTATTACTATTAAGCATTCTTTTTTCAAAGAAGATGAATATTCTCTGCACACACAGAAAAATTATTGTGATTTTTTACTAGGAAATTTGTGTTGAATATATATTTTCTTCTGTTTGTATAAATTAGATGTCATTCATAACACCAAGTTATCTACTCTGCAAGATATTGAAAAAATTAAACAACTTGAAGGACAAGTCCAAGAATTAGAAAACCTCGTATCCTCTTTGCAGCAACAATTGAAAGAAACTGAAGAAAACTATGGGGCAGAGATCCACTCTTTGCAGACAAGGCTTCACGTTGTTAGTGAGTCCACAGTTCAGCCAAGGTATCCATTTATGTATAATTTCATTCAGTAGTATTTGTAGCTTAGTAGCAATCATAATATCGGTGTTTTAAGAAAAAAATGTAACTGAAGCAAAGCTGTTTGAAAGAGATAGGATGTAGCATTATCAAGCTATGAGAACAGGAGGTAATTCTTTATCTAGAAATATGAAATAAATGTTGGTATAAACCAAAGACATTTTCTTATAGGAGTTTTACTTATACCTATATTTTATAAAGATGCTTGTTGTTATTAACCTGCTGGATTCAATGAGGCAGTAGTATGTGTTTGTTATTTACTGTAAGCCTAGTCTTTACTTTGATGTGGGGAATACACGAGGACTACAAGCTATGATCATTCCCAGTCATGGCTGGATTTCCTCTACCTGGTTGTCTAATGCTCAGATTCACTGTCCAAAATAGAATTCTGCATCTCCTCTCAAAGTCCCACTGCCGCCATCTCCACCTGTGGTGACTCTTCTGTCTCTCAGACCTCACTTCCAATCTATCAATAAATCCTGTTTTCTCTACCTACAAAATACATCTGAACTGGACCAGTTCTCACTATCATGTCTCACCTGGATTATTGCATCTCTCTGCTTCTACCCTAGCTATTCCCCAGAGTCTGTTCTCAACAGCGTTCCAGAACTTTGCTTTTAAAATTTGAGACAGATCATGTTATTCCAGTGCTCTTGTGTCCTTGNCATTTAAAATATTTTAAAGCAGAAATCAAAGATGAGGCCATGTTAACTATACTAAATATCACAATTTACCATGAAGTTGAGGTAATGAAAATATTATGTTACTTCTCTTGAAAAAGACAAGTAGATCAAGGTAACAGAATGAAAAGCAAGATAAAATTAAACTTCACTTCTCTTATAGGAATTTTTTAACTATAATTTTATGTATGTCCCCTTTGTAGTCAGTATGTTCAAGAAGATAGAATTATTTGATTTGTCAGTTAAAAATTTTTTAATGTTTATATACATTCATTTTAAGAATGATTTAAGGCTACAGATGGAAGCTCAACGTATATGCCTCTCTCTGGTTTATTCAACTCATGTGGATCAGGTTCGTGAATACTTGGAAAATGAAAAAGATAAAGCTCTCTGCAGTCTTAAAGAGGAGCTTATTTCTGCTCAAGAGGAAAAGATCAAAGAACTTCAGAAAATACACCAGTTAGAGCTACAGAACATAAAAACACAAGAAGCAGGTAAATGATTTCTGACAAAATTATAAATACTATGAAGCCAGTAAGTATCATTAGAGGCCACCATTCTGTGATTCTGTCTTTGTCTTAGAACCCATAGAGGAAGGTAACTGTATATCCTAGTCTTGGATTAATTTGTTCATATTATCATTGGATATTCATTAAGTTCTTGAGAAATCTAAAATCATTGAATCGTTTTCCCACAGGAAGTCATAGTCCTGTGGGAAAGCAATATAAAATAAACTGTTAGCAAACAATAGGATACTGTCTATAATAGAAGAATGAATAGAAAAAAATGGAAGGAGAGGAGAAAAGTCTACTATTTTCTAGAAGTATAATTAGGGTGAGGCAGTGGGCAAGAGTAGAGAGGTTGGAATTTTAGGGCTGGCTCCTGAGTTTTAAACACAGGTGTGAAAGACTGCATCCATTTTGGAGAATTGAGAGTTCAAGGTATGTGAAAAGGTAGTGAGGGATAAAGCCTGAAAGATTGGAAGGAGCTTGATCAGAAAAAGCTGTATGTACCCTGACCGAAGCATGTTTAAGCTTTATTCTATTCAATGATAAGATGTAGTGCAGGGTTTAAAATAGTGGGGGTAACTATTGAAAATTTAACTATTTAACATAGTAAGATTTTTATTTTAAGAGGACACCATTGGAGCTAATTAGGGGTGGTGAAATTATCAATGAGAAGACCAGCTAAGCTGCTTTGGCAGTAATTCTGATAATAAGATGTTGAACTAAGTGTCATTAAGGATGGAAAGAAAAGTTCAAGAGTTTAAAGACGTAGGCTTGTAGACGTAGTCTACAGTTAATATTAGCAGTAAAAGGGGGAGGAATTGAGAATGATCCCTAAGTTTCTAGCTTGGGTAACTGGATCATGAGTGACTCCAGTCATGAAGATGATGAGGAGTGAATTTGTGGGAAAAATAATAAATTCAATGTGGAACATATTGAGTTAAAAATACCTATTGACTCTGAAAAAGAGATGTCCAGTAGGCAGTTGAAAGTAGAAGTCTGAAACTCAAGAGGGAAGTTTAGGTTCAAGATAAAGATTTGGAAATCAAGTCAATTGAAGCCAAGGACAAGAGAGAGATGTCCTGGGAGACTATAGAGTGAGCCAAAAGACAAAGATGGTACTACAGGAAGCAACAACATTTAACCCTACCAGACCTGAGGCCCTGAACCTAACTGTCCCCTATACCTGGGCTCCTGAGCATTAAAGAGAAAAAACCAACATGATATAGAAATATGTTAGTTACATACAAACAAGTGGTTAGAGTAAGATGGAACTTGGAGACATTGTAGAAAATAGGTCTACCTTTCATCTAGCGCCAATATTCCACCTTTGTGTGCCAATCCACCCAGCAGGATGAGCCTTGCTTCACACAGAGGTACTTCTTGCAAAGTGAGCACCAGATGTTACTCTTCACCTTCTTGCATGGATTGTCTTTGTAAGACACTCCAGGATTTTGCTTGTTGTACCTGGAGTGCTTTTCCATGCACACAACACAGATATGATTAGATAAGATATGATTAGAAATTACCGAAAAATCGGTACAGCGGTCTGCTAGGGTTAAGGAATCTTAAATAGATTTAAGTAGACATCCTCTGTTCGAGTAATCTCTAGGCTTCTACTCTTGACAGATCTGCCTGTTGGAATGAGGTGGTTCATAAGTTTGTCCCATGGAATTGCTCTGTTGAACAGAGTAGAATTTAAAGAGTGACTTAAATAAGAATACTGTACTTTTTCACTTCAGAAGTTCTTTGGGTTTGATTTTAATAAGATTTTAAGCTGTATTATTTTTGTTGGTATTCTCTTCAGATAGAATCTCTCCACTGTTTTTCAAGCTGCAAGTTAACTATTGGGTGATGAAGTCAGTGTAGTGAGTAGTGAACAGCATTTTAAAGAGTGGAGTAGAAGAGAAAACATTGGAGTGCATGGCATGTAGAAAAAGTAAATATTGATTTGTGGAATTTTTGTTTCAGTTTTACATGGATGTATATGACAGGTTATGATATATGATTTATTTCTTGTATTGGGTTACAATAAAAAAAATTGTAAGTTGTGGCTTTATACCATTTTGTAGGATAGAAATGAAATCCTGTAGATTATCCGAGACTGGTAACACTGATCAGAGGAAAATAACTTTGAAAGAAATAAAGAAGTTAAAACTTATCTTAATATAGGGAAGCTTCCAGTTGACATAGGTTTAATATAATAGTACTTAAGTATATGTAAATTGAATGTCTTAATGCAATATCTTCTATTAGGTGATGAAGTAAAGCCTTTACAAATGCTCATTGGAAAACTTCACAAGGCATTGTCTGAAGAATGTTCTTATTTTACACAGGTAAGATATTAGTTAAAAATAATATTGTGATAAGTTTACACGGTGGCAGATGACTACTAGAATTAGTGGGGTCATTACATTGTAAGGTGTAAAAATGTCGAATCACTATATTGTACACCTGAAACTAATTATAATCAATATAAGATTGTATACCAACTATACTTAAAGAAAATTTTTAAAAAGTATTTTTTGACAAGAAGTGATATTTTTTAAATTACTAATTTGATAAGCAGAATCATCCAACTTAGTTTTCCCTGCTGTCTTACTTCAGTGCTGCACTTAGAGAAAATATTCCTGAGTTTTTAAGTTTAAAATGAGCATTTAAGACTTTTCCTGTTAATAAGTTTGAAGCAAAAGAAATTCAGTTAAATTATCTCAGCAGAACAGACAACAGGTATAGATAATAAAATAATGGACCAGTAGAACCTCAAACAGGCCTGTTGCCTGTCTCTGCCCACTTGGTGGTTGAATGAAAAAACTAGATACTCTAAATATACTAATTATAATTATGTTTGTGAATATGGACTGAAATAGGAGTTCTCATACACAGCTGGAGGGAATGCATTACCTTGAGAAGCAGATTGGCAAGGCTGAAGACATGTACCCCCCACAACCCAGTTCTTTACTTCTAGATAAGCTCACATATGCAAACAATCAGATATGTTGATTGCAAGAGTGTCTATATTAAGTTAAAAATTGGAAACAACTCAGATTTCTATCTACAGGGCAATGAATAAACAAATTGTGGCATATTCATTCAATGGAATACCATTTAGCAGTGTTTGATATGTGTACTAATGTCAAATCTCAAAAGAAAAAGTAAAGAAATCCATGCTAGAATCATCACTTCTGGGCAGAAAGAGAAATAAAATGGGATACAGGAAGCTCCAAATCTATATGTAATGCTCGATTTAAAAAAAATATATGAAGATCATATGACAAAATATTAGTATTTTCAGAGCTAATAGATAAACTACTGTTTTCTGCATATTTGAAATAGTTCAGAATTTAAAATATGTTTCTAGGCTTGGTCCTGATCTCTGTCTCAGCCTGTTTATTTGTAAATTGAAGGGAAAAAAAGGTAGTTTAGTTGGGACAGGTAAAGCTGCATTACTGATTTTAATTACCTATAAAATAGTTCAAAAAACAGTATTGCCAAAAAAATAAAATAAAATAAAATAAAAAATAAAAAATAAACACACCAAAGACCTTTATTCTTTCAATTGCTCTTCATCCTCCACCTCCATCTCTGCCTAAGGGTTTAGGCATTGTCCTTTCATGTCCATTGTTTATCAAGAGTAAATATGGACCCAAGTCACAAGAGTTCATCTATAAGCTGACTTACTTATATTTTCTTCCATTAATGTCTTTACCTGACCCCTAATCTTAATTTGAAATATGAATCAGCGTTTTGTAATAGAGGGGCCCTCTAGAGTTCATCATGAAATCTGGTTTTGTCACTTATCATTGATTTTGCCTTGGACTCATTACTTCATATTTGTGAATCCTTTCCCTCATCTGCAAACGGGTGATCATTCAGGTTTCTACCAACTCTAATATAAAATTCCAACTTAAGGACTATGCTGGAAGTTTAATAAGCTCAGTTATTAATTGACAGTATACGAGTAGTTTAACTTTTAAGCAAATCTCAAGAAATAGCAACAAACAATTTGACTTTTAAATCTAAAAGTTGTTTATTATTTCAAGTTGTGTGAGGGGCATGTGTTTAAGAGGGCTTATCAAATGATTATGTGGCATGTGTTGTTTTTAAATGATGATAGAATTGTCTGTTGCTCAGGATAAAAAAAAAACAGTAATATGTCAAATATTCTTAATTTTTGTGTGTGTATAAGTCACAGAGAAACTACTTATATATTATAGAAAAGTGTATGAGGGTACTCCTGTACTTGATATGTTAGAATATCTGTAGAATTTATAAACTTCTTTCTAGTCATCATTTTTGAACTTGCGTCTTTGTCTTCTAGTGTTTTCTCCAAGTGTAGTTGACATTACAGAGATAACATCAGAATAGGATCCAAGCTAGAAAGTGGTAAAGTACAAGATATATCATTATTAGACAGAAGCAGAGAACTAGGAGAGTAATGTCAGAAGCATGGTGGTGTGACAGGTCCCCCTGGTCTCTCCCCTTGAACTTAAAACAAGATGAACAACTATAATTCAACAAAGGATTCCCTATTCAACATACAAACATGTCTGAGAGCTGCATGATGAAACACCTGAAGATGGGCGAATCTGAGTGAACGGGAGGAGGGAAAGGAGAGGAGCAGAGACAAGTGCCATGGATGCAGCCGGTAGAGCTCACTGTGGGTCTCGGGAGAGGGGAGGAATCAGGTTGCAGCATGCACTCACTGCAGCCCTGAGGAGCAGAGAGGGAGACTAAGCATTCCTGCCTGAGGGGTGAGCACATTGTGGCTGAATCCAGGGACCAGAGCAGAAGGAACACAGAGGTGCTGCACTTGTGTTCTAGCAGCCACCATTGCCAGGCAGAAAACAGAGCCATGGAGGCTGGCCATATCCTTTCACCCTCCCAGACTCTACTGGAGCTAGCAACATGCCCCAGAAGAAGCTGTAAGCAGTGAATGTTGTGTTACAGAGCACACTATCTGCAGCCCTGAGAACCAGAGGCAGAAGCATTCTTCCTTGAGCAGCAGATGCATGCTGTGGCTAATCCCACTGACAGGTGGAAATACAGAGGTGATGCAGTTGAGGTCTGGCAGTCGCTGTTAATGGGAGGAGACCAAAGCCACAGATGCACAAGCAGGCCTCTGCCCACTCACCCTGCCCCCACTCATCTCGGCTGATCCCAGCAGGGGCATCTGGGATACCTCGGGCAGTGCAGCACTGCTGGCAGGGTCCAGTTGTAGGGGACAGCATTGGGATTTCATGGGCTTAAAACCTGATTACCCACCACATTCTGCCATAGGGGTGGTGCCCTGAAACCAAGGAGTCCTGGTCACAGAGGAGATGCCCACTTCCCCAAGGAATACAGGCCATTTTCTACCACCCAGCAGAGATCCAGAAGGGAGAAAATAAAAAATTTGGTGCTTCAGTGCCATCTACTGGAGTAAAAGATCTCTTCTTACTAACCTGCTGAATAGGGA
This sequence comes from Hipposideros armiger, assembly GCF_001890085.2. NCBI lineage: Eukaryota > Metazoa > Chordata > Mammalia > Chiroptera > Hipposideridae > Hipposideros > Hipposideros armiger. The sequence continues at coordinate 149,642 of NW_017733099.1, read as the reverse complement.
AGTGTCACTCTTTAAAACAGCAGATTTCATTCCTATAAATGCCTAGGCAGAGAAATAATCTCTCAAATACCACGAATAGCCAAGGTAACAATGCAGCTCAGAAAGGAAGCGAAAAATCTCCAGAAAATAAACAAGTGCATGAAAATATGTGATTTAAATGACAGAGAATTCAAGATTACAGTTTTGGGAAATAACTCAGTGAGATACAAGAAAACTCAGAAAGGCAGTTTAATGAACTCAGAAATAAAATCACTGAACAAAAGGAGTACTTTACCAAAGAGATTGAAACTGTAAAAAAGAACCAAATATAAATTCTGGAGCTAAAGAATTCAGTAGAAGAGATGATGCACTAATGAGCTTAGGAAATAGAGTTCACCAGATAGAGGAAGGAATTCGTGATATCGAAGGTAGAAATTTAGACATGACACAGATGGAAGAAGACGAGAGTAAACAACAAAAATGAAAGAACTCTCCAGGAACTATCTGACTCCGTCAGAAAAGCAATATGAGAATAGTGGGTATACCAGAAGGAGAAGAGAGGGAGAAGGGAGCAGAGAGCCTGTTTAAATAATTGACAAGAACTTCCCAAACCTATGGAAAGAGCTAGATCTTTGAATCCAAGAAGCAAACAGAACACCTAATTATCTCAATCCAAAAAGGCCTTCTCCAAGACACATAATATTAAAACTGTCAAAAATTAATGACAAAGAATGCTCAAGGCAGCCAGGGAAAAGAAAAAAGGACAGTAACCCATCAAAGAAATCCCATTAGATTATCATCAGATTTTTAAGCAGAAGCCCTACAAGCTAGGAGAGAGTGGTATCAAGCATTCAAACCATTGAGAGAGAAAAATTCCCAGCCAGGAATAATATAAGCAATAATATAAGCAAAGTTGTTCTTTAAAGATGATGGAGAAATAGACTTTTTCAGACATACTGAAGCTGAGGGAATTTACCACCGCAAGACCTGCATTACAGGAAATACTGAAGGGGGTTTTTTTACCTGGGAAAAAAAAAAGACAAAAGGATATGGAACTGGGAGTAATTTGACTAACAGGAAGGCAGAAACAGGAAATTGCAATCCTTATTCATAATAGGGCATTATATACTTAAATATAAGATAAAGGTTAAAAATGGTAAAAACATTAAAAAGGAGACGAATAGCTACTGCAATTTGGAAACAAACCAGCATAAATAGGGATAATTTGTGACAACAAAAACATAAAAACGGGAGTTAAAGGTCTGAATTTGCAAAGGGGAATAGAGATAAGATGCATTCAGAAGAAATAGGACTACTGTATATGTGAAAGTTTCTTTTGCATGAACCTAATGGTAACCACTCAAAAAAAAAATCCAGAACTGAAACGCATAAAAGAAAAAGGAAACCGGGGGGGGGGGGGGGAATCATATAATACCACCAAACTAAAATAACAGAAACACAAGGGAAAAGAAACAAAAGAGATACTGAGTTACTAGAAAACAAAAGGTAAAATGCCTATAGGAAATCCTCTTACCTAATCACCTTAAATGTAAATAGACTGAATTCACCAATAAAAAAGCACAAAGTAGCGAATTGGATCAAAGAAACAAAACTCAACCATATGCTGCCTCCAAGAGACACATCTCAGCTGCAAGGACAAATCTAGACTCAAAATGTGAAAGGGTGGAAAACGATATATTCCAAGCAGACGGCATCCAGAGAAAAGCGAGTGTAGCGTTACTTATATCTGACAAAATATATTTCAAGATGAAAAAGGTAATAAGAGACAAAAGTGAACATTTTATAATGATAAAGAGGGCAATACATCAAGAAGACAACACATTATATACACAACCAGTCATAGAGCACCAGAATATATAAAGCAACTATTAACAGAACTAAACAGAGAAACTGACAAAAACACAATTATGGTAAGGAACCTTAATATCTCATTGACAGCTGTGGATAGATCATCCAAACAGAAAATCAGTAAGGAAATATTGGCCTTAAATATGACACATTAGATAAAATGGACATAATCAACATTTACAGAGACTTTCATCCCAGAACACCCGATT
>NW_017733099.1:137381-140415 GCF_001890085.2 Hipposideros armiger | reverse complement strand
CACCTCATTCAAAGGGCTGCTCAGCTTCACCCTGTTGCCACACGTAGGAATGGGGGCCCAGTGTTGCTAATTCTGTTTGATTTACCAATTTTATGTATAGTCTCTTGCTTTTTAAAATGTTGGGGAGTATGAAAAGCAAAAGATTATTATTTCAGAAGAAACAATTAGAAAAAAACAAACAAGAAAAACTGTTTTGTCTCCAAAAGAACACTTCTGTGGCCTGGATTTCAAGTCATGCCTCCACTTTGCAATCTTAGGTACAGACACACACTCAGTGTTTCTTGAACTAATTTTCTTTGTAATTCTGTAATTTTTTTACTTTGTAGCATTTGCTGCTTTATTAGAATATTTTCTTCCCTTAGTTTCTGTGACTCCAATTCTGTGGCTTTTTAAGCCTTCATTGGGGCGTTTGCCCCCCCCTATTTAGAGTCACCAAGGATCTGTACTTGACCCCTTATGCTGTACGCTGCTCCCACACACTGTCATGGCTTACAACTCTCCATGTCTCAGTCAGTTCTTACTCCTGAGCTGCAGAATCCTTCATCTAATTGGCTATCTCTATACTTAAATATCTTATGTATGTCTTAATGAACATATTGAAATTTGAATTTATTAATTTTTTTCCCCTGAAGCCAGTTTCTCCTCTCTTCTCAGTTTTGAAAAATTACATATTCAACCAGAAACGTGAGGATCATCCTAGACAGTTTTCTCCCCAGTCCGTGATCTTCCACCTTACTGCAGTATACTCTGAAGGGAGAATAAAAGAAATGAAAGATATACACTTTGTTCTCATTCAGTTAACCAGCCAGTAATTTTTATTTGCTATTTATATGCCAGGTGGTTCTATACATTGGGAATAAAGCACAGTATACAATGTAAACTAACCGGACTGAAGGAATTTATAAATTGAGGGACTTTATAAATTTATAAATAAGATGAACATATATAAAATAGTTATCCAAGGCAACATTTAATTAAGTATTTAAAAACAGAAATACTTTCAAAATTAAGCAAACAGGTAGCTGCATGTAGGTGCAAATAATTAAGGAAGATTTCTTGGAAAAAGTGGGATTTGAATTGGACCATGAAAGATGTGTAGGCTTAGATAAGGAAGGGGAGGAAGGATAGCATTCTAGGTGGGAGAGTTGATATGATCAAAGTCTTACAGGTGTAGGTGTGATGTATTTGGTACATACTACCAAGAGAGAAGTGGACTCGGAAATTAAAGAGGACCGACTGTACCAAACTTTGAATGCTAGGCTGGACTTTTATTGTGTAGACATTGAAAGACTGTTGGAAATTTGTAATTATGGACTAGACATCCCGAAGTTGAACTTTTCAGGAAATTAACCTGGTGGCAGTGGGAGGTAGGAAATAATGGACCATTCGTAAGATATTTTAAGGAAGAACGTAAAGAATTTGATAGTCAGTTGATGTGGAAGAAAAAGGAGAGAAACAGGGCCAAGATGACTCATTTTTTTTTTCATTCCCTGTATCAATGTAACTTACCTTAGATGTCTGTATAATGGGGCACAGAGTATAGGTGGATTGGGAGGCCCCAGGACCACCCCCTGGTTCAGTGATTTGCTGGAAGGACCCATAAGATTCAATATACAGTTGTACTCAAAGCTAAGATTTGTTACAGCAAAAGAATATAAAGCAAATCACTCCTGAAGAGGTATGAAAAGGTGCGTGGGGCAAAGTTTGGAAGAAAGCAAGCACAAACTTCTAAAATTCTTTCATAGTGAAGGCACAGGACACACTTAATTTCTATAGTAGTAAGTTGTGACAGTGTGTGCTAAGTATTGTCTATTAAGGAGGCTCATCTAAGCCTAGGATTCCATGTTTTTTTCATTAGCTATTAGTCATGTGGGCATCCTCAGCCTAGCACATACCAAAATCCAGATTTTCAGAAGGAAAGCTTGTGAAGCATAAGCCACATTGCTTTCAGAGTCCAGGCATGAGACACTTATGATTTAGCGAAAATTTTATTTCAGAGTAGGGAACTGTTTACCAGCTAAGGTCCCAGTTGACAGCAAAGGGCCAATATTGCATGCAGGCCTTTCTAAAGAGATAGGCAGTCTCACATCTGCCATGTTAACTCTTGGTTGGGATCAGTTAGCAGTGCAGCACATCACTGTCTGACCTGTCAGTTAGCCTCATCTTCTAATTCTCCTCCTCGTTTTAGCCACACTGTAATACTGAGACTTTCCCAAATGCACTCTGATCTTTCACATCTCTGGGCTTTTTTGCATGCTGTTCTTTCTGCCTAACTGCACATCGCCCTCCAGTCTGCTTGGTGTGTTCCCACTTGTTCTTCCAGTTAGTTCAAATGTTACTTCCTGTGTGTCATCATCTTTCCCTATCTTCCTAGACTAAGACGTTTCTTCCTCCATTCTCTCAGCACTTCATACAAGCCTTTGCCTATTTTTTTGTTGTTTTTTTTTTAAGCCTTTGTTTATTGCACTTACCTTTTTCCATTATTTGTAAATAATTTTTTTTCAATTACAGTTGAATACAATATTATATTAGTTTCAGGTGTATAACATAGTGATTTAGACATTTATATAACTTATGAAGTGATTACTCTGATAAATCTAGTGTGCACCTCACACCATACGTAGTTACTACAATATTAACTGTATTCCTTCTGCTGTACTTCACAGTCCCATGACTATTTTGCAACTACCAATTTGTACTTTTTAATTCCTTCCCCTTTTTCACGCATCTCCTTAACTCTCCTCCCACCTGGCAACCATCAGTTTGTTGTCTGTTTCTGTAAATTTGTTTCTGTTTCATTTGTTTTATTTTTTAGGTTCCACATGTAAATTAAATCATAATATTTGTCTTTCTCTGTCTGACTTATTTCACTTAGCATAATACCCTCAAGGTCCATCCATGTTGTTGCAGATGGCAAGATTTCATTCTTTTTTATGGCTGAGTAATATTCCATTGTATATATGTACACATCTTCATTATCCATTCATCTATTGATGGACATTTAGGTTGCTTCCATATGTTGGCTATTGTAAAT
>NW_017733099.1:119171-131141 GCF_001890085.2 Hipposideros armiger | reverse complement strand
ATTTGTGACAACATTGTTAGATCTTGAGAATATCATGCTAAGTGAAATAAGTCAGATGCAAATGTCAAGAACCATGTGATTTCACTCATATGTGAGATATAAAATTAAAAATAACAAATGAGCAAACAAGGCAAACAAACAAAAACTCATAGATACAGACAACAGTATGGTGGTTACCAGAGGGAAAGGGGGTGGAGGGGAGATAGAAAGGAATAAGAAAGGTCAAATATATGGTGACAGAAAGAGATTTGACTTCGAACACACAGTGCAATATACAGATGATGTATAATATTATAGAATTGTATACTTGAAACATATAATTTTATTAACCAATGTCACCCCAATAAATAAACTTCAAAACTAAAGAAGCAAAAATAATTATAGCTTTGTGCAGTGAAAATTATCAGTATTTTCCTATATAACAAGAATTTCATGTCCTGTATATAGAGAGAAAGTTTTAGACTTGATTATTTCTTTTGCAGATTAATTTGGTGTGTGAAAGAGTGTTTTCTTACTGTTTTTTCTGTGTCATTTTGACTGTCTTTTTCTTTTAGGAGAATAATGTTTAATGATATTTAGAGGCAGAAATCAAAATTTTAATTTTATAAAATATCTAATTTTGTTGGTAACAGACTTTTTGCAGTGTCCCTGGTGAACATTATACTCCAGCTTTAAAATGTGAAATAAATGCAGAAGAGCAAGTGACTTCTGGTGTTCATCCTTCTGAAAATCAAAAAGCAGAATTGCAAGATTACAGATATGAAGTTCAAGGTAATAAAGCTTATACCACATTATTAAACTGTTAATTTTCTTAAATGAATTGATAAACTTTTACATTTAATCATGATTTAATTCTTAGTTTGGGTTTATCATCTTGTCTTCATTTCTGATTCATGAAATCTTATATTTAATACACACTCTTATTTTATAATGCAATAATTGTGATATAAAGGGAACTGGAGCTGTCCAAAAGTTTCCTTGTCTCGTTATGCACTTCCTCTATTCTCATCTTTTCCTGACTCTAATTCTTTCCTTAATTTTATACCATAGATCCAAACCTTTAAAGATACTGTATTTATTGAACAAGTTTATTTCAATTTTTCTTTTTTTAAAGAATAAGAAGACATAAAACTACCTTTCTTAATAGGAATCCAGTATTGCCATATTTTGCCATGTACAATGCACAGTATATTTGCCCAAATTTGTGAGGGAAAAATAAGGATGCACATTATACATGGGTAGTACTAATTCCATATTTATATAAATGTTTTTAATTTTTGTATTTATGCTTATGAGTTAAAAATGTAACTCTAGAAATCGATAACGATATCCATATGCAAAATAATGCCCTGGAATACAATAATCGGTTTTGTTGAACTTACAACAAACTTGCAATGATGAAGAGTTCTTGGCCGTCTATGGTGCGTAAATATTGTAAATTTGTTACCAGTACATAATATTTCTTGTACCTTGTATGTTCTTGTGTTTTGTAATTATTTGTTACATAAAATTTCTTGTACCATAATGTGTTAAAAAATAAATGCTAAAATTCCTTCATAATACAAAAAACAAGTACCTAAATGTAAACAAATAAAAATTTGAATTAAAATGAAAGATTTTTTTCCATGAAAGTTTGGGCCAAAAATGTGTGTGCGCATTATACATCGGAGAGCATTATAGACGGCCAAATACGGTAGTTTATTTCTACAGTTTGCAGTCTCAGTTAATTTTTTGGTGTGTCTTCACAAACAACACTTTTTTCCTTGGTCCATTTGAACAAAATGTGTACAAATTAATGTACACATTAATGTATTTTAATATGAAATTGTCAAATTATCTTTGTGGCAGGTGTTTCACATTAATGAAATTTTAGTTTTTGTTTACTAAATATATGAAGTTTACTTCCAGGAGACAATTTCTAAAGTTATTAATAGATGAATAATGCTTATTTAAAGAAGCAGACTTTTACTGTGGAGTGAAATTATTATAATTGTTTATCACCTAGAATGTCAAGAAAATGTGCAAACTCTTCTCAACAAAGTAACAGAAGAATACAACAAACTTTTGGTACTTCGGACACGGTTAAGTAAGGTGTGTAAATGCAAAATATATCATGTTTGCATTTATAGTGTGTGTCGTTTTGTAAGCTTCATCAAAAATTTCTAGAATAAGGGAACATGAAAGAGGAGATAAGGCAAAAGTGACATTCATTTATAGTATCAGTGAGTTGATGGAATTTCTGCAATTTAAATACTATTTACACCTTTAGAGAGGTTTAGAAATCATGGTAAAATACTGGCGGTGCCAAAAAAATGTATACAAGTGGACACTTTGGTCAACGTTGCTCAAGCAGTCGTTTGCCATAATCAGAAGTGGCTCGATGCTGATGGTAACCACTCGGAGCATCTCGTGTAATTGCAGAAGTCAAATGTGACTTGTATTCATCGTTTATCGGTATATATTGAGTATTACAATTTTAATGCAGCTTTCCTTTATTAAAATGTGTATACCTTTTTTTGGCACCCCTGTACATATAAAATGTAAAATTGTAAACTTTGTGAAAGTGTTGCATTTAATTTTATGCAGAACTCTTTAAAGCAGTAGGTCTGTTTTATAGAAAAATAGTAAATCGTTGTTTAGAACATAGCTAATATGTTTCACAGTGTTGTATTTGTCAGATGTTTTTCCAGGTAGTTTTTCTAGGGTTCTGGTAGGCAGGTCAACTGTCTTCTGAGCTGTGGCTCCCTTCATATGTGCTTTAGCTGCTGTTTTCTCCACCTTGTTTAATCACTCTTTCACCCCTTTTCTGTTTTCTGGACATTGTTTGAAATCTCTCGTTTTCTTCTTTTATTTTCTTGTTTATTATGAATTCATACCTTTTAAAGATTCCTCACTATCATTTTAATTGAGTCATAGGGAGGGAAGAGAGAGATGTCAGACATCACAGACGTAACTGCCCNAAAAAAAGCAGAAAAAAACCACAAATATGTGGGGATTAAACAAGATCCTACTAAAGAATGACTGGGTCAAAGAACAAATAAAGGAGAGATCAAAAGATACATAGCAACCAATGACAATACAAATGCAACATATTAAATCTTTTGGGATACAGCAAAAGCCATAGTAAGAGGGAAGTTTATATCATTACATGCCTATCTCATAAGACAAGAAAAATTGCAAATAACCTAACATGACATCTTAAAGAACTAGGAAAAGAACAAATGAAGGCCAAAGTCAGCAGAAGGAAGGAAATAATAAAAATTTGAGCAGAAGTAAATAAAATAGAAAACAAAAAGATCATAGAAAAAATTAATGCAACAAAGAGCTGCATCTTTGAAAAGATTAGTAAAATGGAGAAACCTCTAACTAGACTCACTAAAGAAAAAAGAGAAAAGACACAAATAAACAAAATCAGAATTGAAAGAGAAGTGACAACAGATTCCATGAATATAGAGGATCATACAAGAATACTGTGAAAGACTGTGTACCACCAAATTCAATAACCTGGAAGAAATGCACAAGTTCTTAAGAATATATAACCTTCCTAGACCAAATCGCAAAGAACTGCAAAATCTAAATAGACGGATTAACAGTAAGGAAATTGAAACAATCATCAAACACCTCCCAAAAAGAAAAAATCCAGGACCCAATGGCTTCACTAGTAAATTCTAACAAACATTGAAAGATGATTTAATATCCATCCTCCTCAAACTGTTGCAAAAACTTAAAGAAGAGGCAGTGCTTCCTAAACATTTTATGAGGCCAACATTGCCCTGATACCAAAACCTGGCAAGGATAACACAATAAAAGAAGAACACAGTCCAACATTTCTGGTGAATACAAATACAAAAATCCTAAACAAAATACTAGCAAATCGGATCCAACAGTACATTAAAAAGATTATACATCATGATCAAGTGGGGTTCTTTCCAGTGGTACAAGGATGGTTCAACATATGCAAATTGATCAATGTGATATACCACATAAACAAAGTAAAGGATAAAGAGCATATGAAAAAGCATTTGACAAGATACAACATCCATTTATGATTAAAACATTTAATAAAATGGGTATACAAGGAAAGCACCTCAACATAAAAAAAGGCCATATGTGACAAACCTTTAGTTAATATACTTAATAGTGTAAAACAGAAAATTTTCCGTCTACTGTCAGGAACAAGACAGGGATGCCCTCTCTCACCGCTGTTATTCAGCATAGTATTGAAAGGCTTAGAGCAGTCAGGCAAGAGAAAGAAATAAAAGGCATCTATATTGGGAACAAGTCAAATTGTTACTTATTTGCAGACAACATGACTCTTTACATAGAAAACCCTAAAGATGCCACCCAAAAGTATTAGATATAAACAAATACGAGTATAGTAAAGTTTCAGTATACAAAATAAATGTATAAAAATGCACTGCGTTCCTATATACTAACAATGAAACTTCAGAAAAATGAAAAATTTCTTTTGCAATTGCAACAAAAAGAATAAAATGTCTAGGAATAAACTTAAAAAATGATGTGAAGGACCAATACACTACAAACTATAAGAGATTATTAAAAGAAATTGAAGAAGACTCAAAGAAAGGGAAAAATATTCCATGTTCATGGATTGGAAGAATCAACATAGTTAAAATGGACATATTACCCAAAGCAATATGCAGATTTAATGTAATTTCCATCAAAACCCCAATGTCATTTTATAAAGAAAGAGACCATACAATCTTCAGATTTGTATGGAAAAAGCCCTGAATAACCAATGCAGTCCTGAAAAAGAAAAAAACCAAGGCTGGAGGCATCACATTCCTTGACTTCAGTTTATACTACAAAGTGACAATAAAACAGCATGGTATCAGCAGAAAACCAGATACACAGCCCAATGGAATAAAATTCAGAACCCAGAAATAAACCATCATATATATGGGCAGATAATTTTTGACAAAGGAGCTAAAAACAATAATGAGAAAAGACAGCCTCTTCAATAAATGGTGCAGGGAAAATCAGAAAGCCGTGTGCAAAACAATGAAACTAACTGCTTTCCGTCACCATATATCAAAATTAATTCCAAATGGATCAAAGACTTAAACATAAGATATGAAATGATAAACTGCATAAAAGAAAGCATAGGTACTAAACTTATGGACTTTGGGTTCAAAGAGGATTTTATGAATTTGACCTCAGAGGCAAGGGAAGTAAAAGCAAAAGACTTTACTTTTGGGGACTGTATCGACCTAGAAAGCTTTTGCACAACAAAAGAAACCATCAACAAAAATAAGAGGCAACCAGCCAAATGGGAGAAGATATTTGCAAACAACACCTCTGATAAAGGGCTAATATCCAAAATATATAGAACTCATTCAACTCAACAACAAAAACCAAACAATCCAAATAAAAAATGAGCAGAGGACTTGAACAAGATACTTTTCCCCAAAAAAAAACATACAAACAGCCAACAGATATATGAAAAGATGCTCAACTTCACTAGCTATTAGGGAAATGCAAATCAAAACCACAATGTGATACCACCTCACACCTGTTAGAATGGCTACTATCAACAAGACGCAATAACAAGTGTTGGAGAGGATGTGGAGAAAAAGGAACCCTCATATTGCTGATGGGAANTGGAGACATTTCTCCGTGCCAAAAGGTCCTTGATATTTAAATCTCGCTCTTCTGCTAGAGTCAAACCCTGACCCATCTATGCAACTCCATGTGCCATTACCAGCTAGCCTACTGAAGCGAGAAGGGTTATTACAGTACAGCCATACGGAACTATTGGACCAATAAAACGTGATAGTATTTTTTTATGTTTTAATCCTGTAAACCAAAAGTATAAATAAACATTATGGGCTATTTGCACCCAGGGACGTATTCTAAGCATGGGCGTTTTTGACAGGACCAAATACCAAGGACCATTTGTCATGAACCACATATGCTCATGGATGTTTTTGGTAGGACCACATTTCAAGGACCTTTTGACATGGATCAGATGTCTCAGTTGTTGTTTTGGGCAGGAGCAAGTGTCCTGCAAGGATTCCTTTTACCTAGAATGGCCTTTCTCCAGATATTTGCATAACCATCACACTTACCTCCTTTGGGTCTTTACTCAAAGGCCATGCTCTCATGAGGCCTATTCTGATCACCCTCTGTAAATTAAAATCACCCCTTAGAACTCTGTGACCTAATCACCTGTTTTGTTTTTTCCATATTACTTAATATTGCCTATTATATATATAAATAAAAAACGTGTGTGTGTGTGTGTGTGTGTGTACATATATACACTATATTTCTATTTATACTTATATTTATATTGTGGTTTGTTTTTGCTTGTTGCCTGTCTCCTGTGAAGGACTTTATAAGGGTAGGGATTTTTGTGTATTTAAGTCACTTCTATATCCCAAACACTATAATAATTCCCCATGACAGTAGGTATTCAATAAATATTTAAGTGAATGAACAGTTTATAATTTAGTTGGGAAGTATGCTGTAGTTTTCAGCTAGCTCTGTTAAGTCCTCAGATTTCATCTACCTCGTGTTGGCTCTCCTGGTCTAGGACTGATGTCTCCATAGGTACTAATCTCAGAACAATTTTCTTTTTTTGAGACAAAATACTGAATGTCCACAGTTTTTTGCAAGTGGTCTTTCTCCTTCTTTTATTCAGGCTCAGTATGTAGGCTTTGGAATTGTTCACCCAGCATTGGCACAGCCTTCTAATGCTTCCTTTTTATTTGAGATCAGTGGTTCCCTAACTTGACCATGCATCAGAAAAACTGGAGGGTTTTGAAATTTAATATTATTTTTTGACTACTTAAAATTACAGACTCAATAGCTTTGAGATGAAACCGGGACACTTGTCTTTGTAACAAGATAATTCTGATGCAGGCAGCTCATGGTTTGGCACTTGGAAACCACTGCTTTAGGTTTTGTGATATGAAGGAAAACAGGTAGATAGCAAGAACTCTCTAATAACCAGCTGCTGTATTTCAAGTAGTCTTCCTTTAATTTGTGATGCTTTCTCTCCAAAGCATGAAGAAAAGGGAGTTTTCTGGAAATGTAGACTGACTTTGCTGTTTCTGCATTTGGGCTTTTGTCAGCTCACCACCCTCTCTCAGAGTTTATGTAATACTTACTGGGAAGGTACTGAGAATACCTTTCAAATAAATCATTGGTTTTCTTTCCTCCAACCCCTGCTCCCCCAAAAAGAGGTTTCTGACTACCATGCTCACTCCTACTAGCAGTAATAAGTCAAAGTTATTTCTTGTAAATGTCCTCACATATTTGGACACAGCCATAACATTAAGGTAGACTTGAACTAGTTTAAGAAAAATAATTGAGTCATTCATTTAACAAATACTTGGTTATGCCATTACTAGAAGCCTCCTAGGGATATAGTGTGGGATCTACCTTAAGAGTCAGACAGACCTGCATTTGACCCCTGATTTGTCTTTTTACTGGCTTTATGATTTGGGGCAGATAATTTAAACATCTCTGTAATGATAATAACTACCCTTAAGATTGTGAGGGAAGACTAACCTTGGCTTTATGCCATGGAAGAAGATTTAGGTGTATATAAAACGGCCTTTTCCCTTAAGGGACATCAGTCTAATCATTGAAACAATAATTATTTACAAAATAATTTTTAAAAGTAGTGATTAGGGAATATAACATGGTGATACAACAGGAGTGCTGGAATTTAAACTAATCTGTGTGGTATTTTTCACTGCCTATCACTGTACATTTCTCTAATGTTAGGCTGGCTACAGGGGAAAAGAAAATGAAGGGATGAATATGAGACATTGGGATGGAAGGAATGTTGGGAGCAAAGCAGAGGAAAAATCATAAGATAACCCTGTGTTGTTTGAGCTTAGAGAATATGGTGAATAATGGTGCATTAATGTAAATAGAGAAATCAGACTTTTAACTGTAAGGGGAGCAGTGAATTTGGTTTTAGACAGACGTTTTTTGAATTTGGGATAAATCCTTCAAATGCTATAAAACTACAGAATGAAGTCATTGTGACCAAGCACTTTTTTGGAGTTTGGGTCTTAATGGCTGGATAAATAATCAGGAGGGTTTTCTAGGCCATGACAACAAAAATCAAGACATGAAACTAAGAATCAGAATAGTGTATGTAAGAGGCAATATGGAAACAGACAAAATAATGAGGAAGATAAAAGAACCAAGAAAGGGCAGAAGAGAAAGTCAAGGGAAACTAGTTTTTACATTCATTTAACTTGAACATAGAACGTAAATATAGAGCATGAATAGGCGATTCATAGCAGAAGAAATTTACATAGCCAATAGCGTTTGAAAGGACATCTAATCTCAAAAATACAGACATACATGTTCTAACAAAGTTTTAAGACTGTTAAAACTAGGTGCTGCTGAAGTTTTGAGAAAATACTTAAGTGATACTGTTACGGGAATAAAATCAACGTAACTTTTTGTAATATAGCATTATATTAAAATCTTAAATATGAAGCCTGACAATTATTTGTAAGATTTTATCACATAGAAACATCCAAATGATGTGTGCAATGATGTATTTATGAGGATCTAGTATATTGTAGCATTATTGGTAATAGTGAACATTTGGAGACAACCAAATGTCTATCAGTAGGGGATTGGTTGTGTAAGTTTTGAAATGGAATGATGACAACTTGTATGTGTCCAGTTTGAGACAGAATGAAAGAAACAGTATGAAGAAGGGTGGGTAAGAGGAGGATGGAATTAAAGAAAGCATGGATGCATATGAAACTGGGAGTGAGAAATTATATTAGTTATAAAAGAAAATTATAATTTCCCCCTTTAATCTTTTTCCATAGTTCCTAAATAATAGTCTTGCCTTATTTTTATGACCCAAGTGAAGCATTTTAAGAATTTTTTACAAAATAATGAATGCTTGTAGAACAATACAGAATAAAGACATGAATACCAAAAGATACATAGATTAAAAAAAAAAAAAACCAAAATCTAGAAGTGACTATGTGTTCTGCCACTGCTCCCCAGTTCTACTTAGAGATAATCATTGTTATTTTTTGTGTGTATTCTTCTAGATTTTGTTTGTGTGTGTAAACAATTTTTAAGAAAAATGAGATTTTTACCAACTTTTACTCAATAATATAGATAACTTTTTAAAACGTCTGTACCTGTAAATAGCTCCAGGTCATACATTTGTTGTAGACTTCATAAAACAGTATAAAATTCAATGGTGATCTCATAAAATACGCTTATTGTTCGATTGATTGTGCTACTTTACTTTTAAGTGGAAAAATTACAAAAAATATTATTTAAGTTACAATATATATAACTCTTGACCTATCATTTTTATTCCCCTGCCCCTGTGCATATTTGTGCATGCTTTTAAATTTGGACTAACAGTAAAGCTCACAATGCTAATTCTTTCACCCTCTTTTATTTGTATTTAGCTCATCCATTGATTCAATGGAAATTACTGAATCTGATGTACAGAAAACTATCTTCCCTGGAACTTGTCTAAAACAGAACATAGATGGTACAATACAGGTATATGTTTAAACTGTAATGTCCAGATTTTATTTTTCTTGCTATCATTTTTATGTCTGTGGTTTAGTAATTATCCAATAAATGGTTGCTGAGAAATAAGCATAATAAATACGAGGATAATATCTTACGTAAAAAACCCAGAAGATTAAAGGCTTCTTTTTTTTTCTTTCCTCCTAAATATGTTCTAGTGTAAAATTTGTCTTGTTTTGTGTTACATGGGCTGTGTAACAAATTAGTTTCAGTGCCCTGGTCAACAGCTTTTCTTTCCACCTTGAGAAGGTGGGACTAGACCATCTCTAGAATAGACTTTTGTATTCACTCTAACACAAGGGCTGGGACAGTGGGTGAGGCATCCATCAGCACAGGCCATGCGATGTGTAAAAGCCCTCATCTTTTACAGTGTGTACCATCTAGCTAAACCACTTTCTGCTCTTCTGCCTCTCCTCAACATTGTATATATTCCAATCTGTGTCCACTTTTCTCAGACTTCAGCTGCAAAACCCTGGTCTTCACTTAGTAGATGTTTAGTTCTTAGGTTTACAGAAAATAAGGATCATTGCCCACTCTCATTCTGGGTACAGAGGAGAGATGTTGGCTGCATTCTTGATTCTTCCACACTCGTCCCATATCGAGTACCTGTTTGAATGACAGTCAGATAATTGGTAAATAAAGAAATACTTTCATGCTGAGAACAGATTTACATTTTAAAAAACTGTTGATGGCTTTTTCTATTTATACAAGTAATTTGTATTTGTAGAAAATTGGATACTATCAATAAGTACCAAGGAGAAAAGGAAATTTGCTTATAATTTCATGAGTGAAGATAGCCACTGTTAACATTACTTAAAATTAGATACACACATGTTTTGTTAATTATATTTAAGAAGTATCTTTATCCCACTCTAGGACTATATGTTAGTAATTAAAAATATGTAAACATATCTCTCACTTTCCATCTTGGTTAAATCACAATACTAAGTACAATTATTTAGTAGACTTATACACTAGAATTATTCACTAGATTTATTGTTTTTAATTAAGAGCAAAACTGCAATTTATTTATTAAAATTTCTCAGAAGTTTTCTAAGAAACTGATCTTTTGAAGATATTTGAGAGAAATTTAAAAATAAGTGGTGTATAATTAGTATAAATAAGTACGTAATATTCTGCTTTTTAATTTAGATTTCTGGTGGTGAATTTGGAGTGGACCAGGAAACAAATAGGATTAAGTTGCTGGAAAAACAGTACCAAGAACGCTTAGAAGAAGAAGTAGCTAAGGTAAGTTTATAGTTAGTACAGAAGATTATTGTGGTGTATACTTCCTTTGAGCCTTCAAAAGCATAGATTTTGTTGATGGTAATGCACTTTATTTTTTGTTATATATTTCATACATAGCTCATCTTTAAGTTGTTAACTGGTATCAACCACAATTGTCTTTAAGTGGAATGTCCTGTGAATTTTTCTTTGAGAAAAGCATTCTTCTCTTGTTATAGAATAGTAATTAGAAACTTTTCAGAATGCCAAAACAGGTTTTTACAAGTTTATTACCATGTGAGTAGTACCTTCTGAAGGAGTTCAGCCTTCCTTAAAGGTGGAAGATAATGGTAGGAAATGACCAAGAAGGTGCTCAGTCTTTTATGTATTACCTTTCCCTACCTTCTCCCAGAGAAGTTACTGTGATGTTAACCACTGTAGCTAGCATTAGCTGCTATGCCCAAGGCCATTAAAACTCCTGAATACCAAGCATATCATCTAGCCTACCATTATGATTCCATTTATTTTTGTCTTTGTATTTTCTTTTAAAATGTTTATAGCTAATTGCGTTCTTTTATTGGAACAGTTGAATTTGAGTTTGCTTACTTTTTTACAATATTTCAACTGTTCCAATATAATAACCCCAGTAGAATATATGCATTGTAAAGTGGGAGGATTGATAGGATATACAGAAAGTGCATACGAAATTAGGTTAATCATCAATTAGATAAGGTCAAGATCCAAGGAAATATATGTGCCATAATGACTTATTCACTTTTGTATCTGAATTGAATGTTTAGTTCCTGGAGATCAAACTAAAAAGTGAGGTACCATCACTTTTATATAGTTCTCATTGTCTAGTTCTTTAGAGAAATGTAGGTTTTCCCTTGCATACTTAGGTCTTACATAAGTTTCTGAAGTGGAATGTTATAGCAGGGCATCATAGTATAGCAATTTGGAGCAAGAGATTTGGTATGGGATATACCATGCTTTAAATTCTTGTTCTTCTGATTTACTAGATCTGTGATCTTAGGAACTTCTGAACCTCAGTTCTCTCTATGTTAAAGAGGAAAATAATAAACATAATAGTAATTCTTCTTCAGTAATAGGATTCAACTAATACATATAAAGCACCTAGCAGATGAAAAGACTGTTACCGTACTTCCCCATGTATAAAACGCACCCTTTTCC
>NW_017733099.1:116278-117126 GCF_001890085.2 Hipposideros armiger | reverse complement strand
GGGAAAAGATACTTCAGGCTATTTGACCTAAGCAGCTGGAAGAATAGCGTTGTTGTTTACTTAGATGTCTGATGTAGAATAGAAAAGACTGCAAAGGAGTGGTTTTTGGAGAGGAGTAGGACACTTAAGACTTCATTTTTTGACCCATTAAATGCAAATCACTTATTAAATGTCTAAATATAAATGTGTGGGAATGGTTGGATATATAAATCTAGAGTTCAGGAAATAGGATAAAACTAGACATGTAAATATGGTTGTTAGTATATAGGGCAATGCTTTTCAAACTGAGTTATAACTCATATTTAAGTCATGAAATCAATTTATCGTCTTGGAACCAATATTTTAATATTAATGGAAAATTCAATTATATAAACATACAGGTACCTATGTGTACTTTGGGTCACAATGTAAAACAATTTTATTGTTGTATGTATGTGTTTACCATGGTTGCAGTGAAAAAAATTGAGAACCAGTAATACAGTGAGTATAGATAATGCAGAGGTCCTGGGACAGCCTGGGGAATGCCAATGTTTAGAGGTGAAAGAAATGAAGAAGAAAAAGGGGAAGCAGCCCTAAATTAAATATGGGAGGAACAAGAAATTGCATCGCATAAGCCAAGTATATCAAGAAAATTAAACTATGTCAAATATTTCTGATAAATCAAGAAAGATTAGATAATGCAAACTAACATTTGGATTTTACAATGAAATCATTGGGACTTTCACAAGAACACCTTTGATGGGGTGGTGGAGACAAACTAGTTTGGATTTGAGAAAGTGAAGAATGAAGAGATGAACTATTTTGAGTTTTACTTGCAAGAGGAGCAAAGAAATAACAGTGGTAGCTAG
>NW_017733099.1:110711-115093 GCF_001890085.2 Hipposideros armiger | reverse complement strand
TCTAGTGAATCCACCTGGGCCTGTAGTTTTCCTTGTTGGAAGGTTTTCTGGGGTTTTTTTTAACCTATGAATTCAGCTTCTTTAATAGGTTTTATTAGGTTATCTATTTCTTTTAGAGTGAGCTTTTATAATTTGTGTCACTCAAGGAATTGATCACATGATCTAAGCTGTTGAATTTATGTTGGTGGAGTTGTTCATGGAGTTCCTTTGTCATTTAGTGTCTGTGGGATCTGTTTATTAATCTGGCTAGATGTTCGTGGATTGTACTGATATTTTCAAGGATCCAGCGTTTGGGTTTTTTTTATTGTTTTTGTTTTATTTTCATTGATTGCTGTTCTTATCTTTATTTAGTTGTTTCTGCTTGCTTTGGTTTTAATTTTTTTATCCCCCTAGTTTCCTATAAGACCTTCCTTCTTTTCTAATGTGTGCATTTGATGGTGTAAGTTTCCTTTAAAGTACTCCCTTAAGCTATATTCCATAAATTTCATTCAATCCAAATATTTTATTACTCCTGTGACCTCTTTTATTCATGGGTTATTTAGAAATATGTTGTTTGATTTCCACATCTTTGGGATTTTCAGATAGCTTTCTATTGTTGATTATTTTAAATAATACAATAATTTTAAACTTCTTTGTGGTCAGACATACCCTGTATGACTTCAGTTTATTTGAATTTGTTGCCCCAAATATGTTCTATCTGGTAGAATGCTTCTTGCATTCTTTTGAAGTATGTATTCTGCTGTTGTTCAAACTTCAAGTTTCCCTCAGGTATTCCCCTTCAGCCTGAAAAACTTCCTCAGCATTTTTTTAGAGCAGATCTGCTGGCAACAAACTTGATATGCGACAAGTTGTATGTCATCTTTTTTAAATTTTAAATTGTGTATTGAACATTTTAAATATTATGTTGGTAGACTCTGGGTTTTACAATCCTATGGAGAATGTGGGTTTTCTTTTCTTTTTAATAGACAACCCAGTTAGTTTCAGACTATAAGTCCTGTTTCACCTTCTCCATAAGATCTCTTCTCCAAGTTTTGACTTCAGTCTGCTTGCTGGATTTTTTTTTTTTTTAACTTTTAAGAGTTCTCAGGTAGTTGGTTTTGTATTTTGTTCAGTTTTTTGTTGTAATCATTGGGAGAGAAGAGCTGTAATGGGCCACTTGATGCTGACTGGAATTACAAGTTTCTGTCTAACAGGTTTTTATTCCACAGTTTAAATGCAAAATTGCTTTATACCCATCGGCATTTAGATTTATCCACATATTTACAAAAAAAATTTTAATGCTATAATTATTTTTGTATCGTAGGCCTTCTAGCTTTTTAAGGGAGATCCTTTAGAAGCTCTTTTACTGGTAATCTATTGGGATTAAACTATTTTTATTTATGTTTATTTTATGTCTTTATCTTATTTTGCTTTTATTCATGAAACATGATTTTGTTGATCATTTGAATCTGGGTTGATGATTATTTTTATGTCAGAACTTTAAAGGTAACATTTTATTGCTTTCTGACTTTCTAAACGTTTTCTTGTTTCTACTGAGAAAGTCCTTGTCAGTTTGTTTCCTCACTGGTAATACATCTTTTTTCTCTGGAAGCTTGAAGATCTTTTTGTTTCTGGTGTTCTCTTTATTTGTTCTTCTATAATTCGTTGGTCTTCTTGAATCTTAGCAGTGGTGTCTTGCATATTCTCAGCCAGCATCTCATGAATTACTTCCTTCCCATTGTTCTCTGATATATCCTCCTGGGACTCGGATGAGATATTGGTTGAACATTCTGACTCTGTCCTCACATCTCTTTGCTTTTCTTTCATATTTTTAATATTTTTTTACTTTCCATGTTGCATTTTTCATATTGAAAGACAAAGAGAAAAATTAGATCATGTTCAAGACGGGAAATTAAAGTAAAAGTTAAGGTGTTGAGCACTAGTTAGAGAAAACTGAAGGTATGTTTTGCTAAGCTGTATTGCCTAGTTCACTAGTTCTTTCATCTTTGTTTTTTTGACATTTTGCTATAATGGGCATTTTTTCCATATGACAGTGTCCAAAACATTATTACCAAACTCTGGATTTGTCTGAGCTAGGATAGGCACCCAAGAGGTCCATTTTGGTAGAGGAGTTAGTTGTCTGGGCACAAACAGTATAATATGTAGTGTTTAAGGTGGTTGAGCTCTATAGTTGGATACACTTCGATTCAAATCTCTGCTATAACATTTATCAGATTAGACCTTTGACGTGGCTCCTAATCTTGCTTCACTTCAATTTTCTCAGCATTGACTATTCATATTATAATTATTCCTTCCAAGTCAATTGTAGCATTATACTTCTGGCAGATTTGTTGAGATATGGAGGTAATAGTATAATACATTTTCGAAGGTTAGCTTAGGTGAGACTGCAGGATTTTGAATCCCAGCTTTCACCATTTATTTGCTTTGTGTTTTGGGGGTTATATTACTTAGTCTCTCTTCTTAATGTTCTCATATACTAAATTAGGGTAAATAGTAGTACCTACCTAGTAAGATTAAACAAAATATAGCGAATATCAGTGAAATGTGATATAAATGAAATTTCCTACAATGAGGATTAAATGAATAATAGAAAGACTAAATAAATGATTGCTGCTGCTTTTATTGTTGTTCTTATTATCATCAGTATTATTTTACTGAAGCAGGACTCCATTCAGCAGCTAGAGGAGATAGCATCTGGGAAGAAGAAGGCTAGCAGGAAGCAGGTAGGAATCAGGACCCCAGATAGGCAAATCAGGTTCAAGACAGGACATGAAAACAATAGTCTAGTTACATGGCATGGACCAACAGGGACATGAGTAGGTTGAAGGTCAGTAGGCACAAAGGTTTCAGACTCCGGGCATGCGTTATCTTA
Organism: Hipposideros armiger; assembly: GCF_001890085.2. NCBI lineage: Eukaryota > Metazoa > Chordata > Mammalia > Chiroptera > Hipposideridae > Hipposideros > Hipposideros armiger. Next base: position 112,221 of record NW_017733099.1, on the reverse strand, counting down.
GATTGTGATAACCAGGCTATCCCCATGCCACATTATCTGGGAGATGGGACTTGAAATAAAGTTATTGGTATATTTGGTTCTCAAAGGCTTGGACTTGTCAGAGACAAGGAGGCTCGTCAGCATTTCTAAGTGCCTGTGTTGGGTGGGACAAAAATAAGTAGGGATTTAGGATCATAGTTGTAGTGGAAAGTGAAATTGGGCTAATTGAATTTTATAATCATACTTACCAATCACAAAAACCAAGTATTTCACTTCTGGGAATTTCTTTTAAAGAGCTAAAAAAGGATATGCACAATGACAGTTACAAAGATTTCATCACAGTGATGTTTAAAATAGTATAAGAATGGAATTAGCCTAAATGTCCAACACAGAGAATTGAGTGAATAAATTTATAGTACGTTTGTATAATGTGAAACTTTAAGACAATGGAAAATTATATAGAATTGTATTTCTGAACTTGAAAAGGTATTTACTGTATGTAGTTAAGCTATAAAAGCATATTACAGGGCCGGCCAAGTGGCGCGATCGTTAAGAACTGGCTTGGAACGCCAGAGGGCCCTGGTTCNGGGGGGCTGTGAGTAGAGCTGATTCAGGAGAGAGGAACAGTTGCTGGAGTAGTGTCCTTGAGTACATGAGGGGAGATGTGATCCCCTGGAGAATTGCAGTTAGATTGGAGTATGGCAGTTTAATCCATAATAACAGGAAGAAAGGCAGAACATATTTGGTTGATGATTCAGGTATGTTTTCAGATGCAGTACTGTAGAAGTTCTTTTCTGATTGCTTGTATTTTCTCACTAAAATAAGAAGCAAGTACAGCACCTGAGAATGAGAAAGGAAGAAAACACGTTGGAACTTTATTAATAAGAGAGCAAAGGTCTGTCTAGGAGAAGGAGTAAGAAATAGAAAAGACAAGGGAAATTGAGTAGAGTTGCCCAGTATCACTAAGGGTCCATGTTTAAGGGTAGTGGTTATGCATTTAAAATGAAACCAATCAGCTTGGTTGGATTTTCTGTTTATTCTCCTCAGTTCAGCTACACAGGCACTTGTAGAGTAGGCACTTAATTGTAACCACAGTTGGAATTTGGTTAGATGGTATAGTGACTAGAAAGGAGGGAATAAAAACGTATTTGAATCTCTTTTTGAGTTTCTAATCCACGCAGTCCTTTTAATTATTTGTTACTCATTTCTAATATAAATGCAAATGCAAAAGAAAGTGGTCATTATGATACCAATTTTTCAAAATTTCAAAAGGTTCCTTTGTGACCTAACATAAAGGTCACATTTTTGTTGTTTGTTTGTAATTATCTTTATTGAGGTATAATTTATATATTATGAAATTCTCCAATTTTTGATGAGTTCTAACAAAGTTTAAAGTTAAGAAACTAACACCACATTCAAGATATAAAACATTTCCATTACCTCCAGAATTTCTTCATGAGCCTTTGGAGAGAGTCTCCTCTTTTTTATATTGCTGGATTCTGTTTGCTAATATTTTGTCAAGGATAGTTAT
>NW_017733099.1:70209-106946 GCF_001890085.2 Hipposideros armiger | reverse complement strand
CCAGGGAAGAGCGCAATGATGGTGCCAACTTGGGCCAGTGAAGCAACGTCCTCCACAACTAGACTGAAGAACAAAACGACAGCAGCTTGTCTGTTCCCCTTCCCCCAATTCCCCAGCGCTGTTCCCATCTCCCCAATTCCCCAATTAAAAAAAAATCTTTAAAAAAAAGCATATTATAATATATAATATGACGTTTTTCTAAGAAAGATGCATATCTTTATTCCTATCCATATCTATATGGAAAGATTTGGAAAAGTATTTGCTCAAGTGTTAATAGTGATTTTAATTGAGAGAGAGAAATATAAGGGCTTTTATTTGCTTTCTAATTTCTCAACATTTATTGCTGTCATGGTAATTATTTTTTTATTTTAAAAAAGCAGACAGTAAAATAAATACTTTTACATTCAATTCATTGTAAAATAGAGACTCTTTAATTTCATATCACTTTATCATTTCTTTTAGTTTTCAAACCATGAGGCCATGCTTTTTCCCAATTCATGTAATTTTGAGTGGTAAGTGCTTTTTAATTCGTGCTGGTATTTATAAATCTAATCCTTTTTTGTTTACCTTATTCTTTAGGTCATTGTGTCAATGAGTGTAGCATTTGCTCAACAAACTGAACTGTCTAGAATATCTGGGGGAAAAGAAGATGCAACATCATCGAAACAAGCACATGCTCTCTGTCAGCAAGAACAACATTTAAATGAAGTGAAATTACCACAGGGTCAAGATGATTCTCAGACTTTTGAGACAACAGACATGAAATTTAAAGAAGAATTTAAACCACTTAGCAAAGAGTTAGGAGAAGATGGAGAGGAAGTTCTGTTATCAAATAATGATAATCTTAATGATATACTGGAATCAGAGGACCGAGAACTGACTATTTCAGAAGAACTGTTCTGCCGAGATAAAACATGTATAGCCAGAGAATCTGTAAGTATGCCTCTTTAAATAGAAAAACAGAAAATTGTGACTTCCTTCACTCTAAAAAATATTAGTAGTAATGTCACTTAATGGAGAAGGAAAGTATCAAATTCATTGTTGACTTATGATTCACATTATGAATGTGTTTTATCACTTGTAACATATGAATAGATGACTTAATATTATTATTAAATAAAACAGGCCTAGTTCATAGTATTCTTATTTGTTTTACACACATTATGCCTGGTAACAATCCTGTCATTAGGTTATACCTATATTAATTTTTGTTTTAGTTCAAGATTAAATATACTACAATTTAGCAATATGTATTTTACTTATTTAATATGTAATTTACTTAATTTAATATAATTAAAGGAAATAGCACCTTTTTGAGTGATTATAATTTAAAGAATTTTAGTCTGTATATACTAAATCTTTTTCTTTACTTATTAATGAAGGATCAATTCTGTGTCTGTATCTTAGCAGTTTGTGCCTTTAACAGAAAATGATCAATTCTGCCTCTTTTTAAATTATCTAAATTCAAATTTTGATTAATGTTTAGGATACGTTATGTCTTGTTGAAGGCATAGTCAAATAAAATTTTCAACTCTTTATATAGTGCAAAACTTGAGAGGTATTCATGAAAGCCTCTTTAATTTACCAGCAACTATTCAAGGGAGAATGAATCGTTTAAGTAGTAGCTCTTCAGGAATTGAAGTACAGTACTTGTAGAAACCCATTAAGGAGTTGACTTCTTATGAGTATGAGAAAGCGTAATATAAAACTTTTATTTCCAAGTAAAATTTATTGAAGATTGTTTCTTATCAAGCTGTTCTCTAGTACTGTGATGTCTACTGCATAATATAAATTAAATAGGTGAAGTTTTTCATGTTTCATAACTTTAATTTTAAAATATAAGTATTACATTTATATTATTTCCCCATCATAAAATGTCAAGAGGAATAATGGCATTTTAGCTTCATTAAGAGTAAAAGGGATCTTGAGTATCTTTATTATTCACCTCCCTTAAAATTAGATTACATCTAAACTGATACATAGCTATTTTGCTTTTGGACAATAACATGTATAATGATAATAAACTAACTTCACCTTGATTTGGAATTATAATAAAGACATATATTTTTTAAAATTATTTATAATGGAATAAAAAAAATTAGGTGCTTTGTGGGGTTACTAGTAGAATTGCTTTCATATTTATTTAAAATATCGATGCTGACAGATTTCTACAAAATGTGTTATGGTTGAATTTTTTTTTAACTATAGATCCATGATGAAATTTTGGTGTCAAGCATGGATGCTTCTAGACAGCTAATGTTAAATGAAGAACAGTTGGAAGATATGAGGCAGGAACTTGTACGACAATACGAAGAACATCAACAGGCAACAGAGCTGTTAAGGCAGGCACACATGCGCCAGATGGAGAGACAGCGAGAAGACCAGGAACAGCTACAAGAGGAGATTAAGAGACTGAATAGACAATTAGCCCAGGTATGGGCCTTAGAGTTCCTTTTCTACCCAATTAAAATAGTAATATTTTTTATATAGACTCTTTTTAAAAAGTCAGAATTATTACCAAGATCTGAATAAATACAAATATTTAACATCAGGAACAGACTTCACCAGCACAACAGCTTAGGTCTTGTTAGGGAAATCTGACTCAGCATTGGAAGGCATTGTCTTCCTACCATTTTATTTATTTTTATAGGCACTGGAAAGGGGCTACAAGGTTCTTTGTTTTCTTTTGTTTTTTAATCATTCCATTGACCATACGGGGCAAAAACATTGATAATTTTGGGAATTTTTTGTGCTGATGTGTAATTGATGTTCACTTTTCCCATATTCATTTATAGTTTTTGTGAGTCCGCCAAGGTTTACCTTTATCTATCTTTAATCTATCTTTTAAATCATCAATGGAAATCTGAAGTAGTATGTTTCTGGAACTTTCTCCAGGGAAACATCTCTTCTTGATTTGAGGAATGCAAATTTACATAACGTTCTTATCCCTTTCTTGACTAAATTTACATATTCTTTGGTATTTGGGAGCTGGATTCTTACCAATTGCTGTATATAATATACCCACAAAATCATTGCAGAAAAGCAAGAAATATTTATGTAAAAGTTCTCATTAAAGCATTCAACTTAATTTTGGAAACTTAAGCTAAAAGGAGAATTAAGAAATAGGGAATTCTTGAAATATGTTCTTTCAAATATAGAATAATAGGGAAATCGGGAGTTGACATAAATCATTTGGAAAAATTAATTTTGCTTTTCTTCATCGCATTTTGTGAATTTAAACTTCTGAATTTTCAATGCAAAATTGGTATATAAAATAATATTGAGGTGCACAAAACCTGAATTATTTATGCTTAATTAGCTTTTTTGTTTGTTTCAGATTTTGCATTGAACTTTATATATGCTTTTAACCCCTTATCTTGGGATATGAATCATCAGTATGACTAGGATCTCTTGGTCCCAAGGGATTAAAAGACATATGCTTAATATTTCTGCCTTTTTCTTCTATCACAAACAATATTCTCTCATGACCTTTTTTCTTATTTAGAGATCCTCAATAGATAATGAAAACCTGGTATCAGAGAGAGAGAGGGTGCTTTTAGAGGAGCTGGAAGCACTAAAGCAGCTGTCTCTAGCTGGAAGAGAGAAGCTGTGTTGTGAGCTGCGCCACAGCAGTACGCAAACACAGGTAGTATGGACTTTGCCCCACTTAGGAGCAATGCGTCAACAATGCCGTAGGATCTGTTTGTCTTTGTTGGTATTGTGAAACGTATTTTATAGGTATTGAGCTTAAAATATTTGTGATTGCTTACATGTAAGGTAGGTGGAGCCAAGATGCCTTACATTCCATTAAGGTAATTTGAATCCAACATTGCTGTGCCAGCAACTATTTCCTCATCAAGGAGCAACCTAACAAACTTCATTGTCGCACTATAGCATGCAGTGGCTTGAACCCATTAAAATTTTTTTCATGTGTGCACTAAAGTCTTTTATCTTTTTTTGATAATGCTAATCTCTTGATAACATGTAGTTAAATATTATTTCATACAGTATTTTGCATGCCGAGGTTTCTGTTTCACCTCGTAACAATATAGATGAATGACATGCTCTTTCCAAGATGACAGGTTTTCTTTCTGTCTTGTCCTCTCTACCTTTACACAAACTTAAACAGGATGAAAATGAAAACGAAGGGGAAGTTGAGGAACAGACCTTCAAAGAAAAGGAATTGGACAGAAAACTTGAAGATGTGCCTCCTGATATTCTGTCCAATGAGAGGTATACAGAATGTGTATTTTTTTTAGCACAAAATTAAAATAGTTGTTTCAGTGTTATTAACTGTATTCGTCCTTATTTTTATCTTTGACATTTATTTATATATTATACTGTGTATGTAAAGATTAACAGTTTTTGGTCATTTAAATAGACAAACAAGTATTTAAAAAAATTTTTATATAAAGTAATTTTTAAACAGGTACTAATCAAATACTTAGTAAATCTTAAGGCATTATTTGGTTATTGAACCTTTCTTGACTAATTTTCTTTTATTCATATGCCATTTTATGACACAGTTATACTTATGATTTTATTTCTTCACTGTATAGACATATATTCAGTATAAGCTACCCCCTAGTTTGTTTACGATGAGAAAAAAATTAACTGTGATAGTCCACGTGTAGCTTCTTTCATGCATTTACTGCATAACAGATGAGAACTGTGAATCGATGTCTCAGTATTATAGAGGAATAAATTGATGATTCTATGTTAACAAAACTTTACTTGGATTTTGTAGAGGTTAGTATAAAAATGGAAAAGATTAAATGAGAACAGTTATCCCACATTAATATTAAGGACTTTACGCACAATATTTTAAAATTTGTTTAAATGAAAATAGCGTCTTTACTTTTAAATTAAAACTACTAACTTAATTTCCTCCTTTTCCAATCTCTGTGACTGTCGCCCCTCTGTGTCCTCCTGACCTCCCTTCCTCAGCTTGCAGGGAGGAATGTGGCCCCTAAGATTTTGGCTTCCCCACTGGATCATCAGTATGGAGCACAGTCAATATGGGACTCAAACAAGAAAGACAGTGTATGAAAATTAGAGTTACCATGGCAATATAAAATAAACAATGTTTATTTTATATGATTTATCTCACTTAGGTATATTTTTTAAATTATACAGTGTTGAATTATTAGCAATTTTTACAGTGAGTGCTGATAAATTAGTAACCATTTATTTCTTTATACCATCATATTTTAATCATTTCTTTTATGTAGAAACATTTTCAAATTCTGGTCCTGAAGTGTTTGGGGCTTAAACAAAATCTCAGGAAAAGTTAAAGAAATAAAACCCTTGACTTAACAATTACTAACTAAATTATTTAGAGTTTTATTTTTAATATCCTTATGTAAGTAGAGAACTTGATCTAGGTGCAAAAATAGAACTGCCTCTTTCACTTGACAAATACTGAAGGAAAACGTCTGCATTTATTACCCTGTCTTAAAATAGTTATGTCATGTGCCTGTGAAACAGATACTCTTAAGCCTGGTGTTGGTGATGTCTCACACTATGAAACTCAGAGAGGAAACTGTAAAAGCAGAGGACCGTTACCATGAAAGTCCCTTCTTATGTCTGTGTGTATTAAAGTGTGCCACTGTAGTTAGTACCTTTGTTGAATTAATCTGTTAGGACAAGAGAGTTGTTTAGTTGTTCAGAAAGAAGGTTAATCGGATAATTTTCTAAATCACCATTTGTGGAATTCTGTTTCTTGACATGGAAAGATGTTTGTGTTAAGCAAAAAAGAAAGCTTACAAAATACTTTGTCTGTGATAATCCCATTTTTGTTTTTAGAATATATATATATATATATATATATATATATATATATATATTTATGAGAGAGATGGGAGAGATGGGGATGTCTAGAAGGATAGGCATTAAAATGTTAATAGTGATTATCTCTGAGTGCTGAGATATTTGGTGGGTGGTTAGCAGTATTTCCTAATTATTTAAAAATAAGAATGTATTATTTCTCTTCTAAAAAAAAGAGACACCGTTAATTTTATTTTGTTCAAAATAGGTTCCTTCCACTGGTTGAAATGAGCGTGGTATATGTAACTTAAGAAGTTTCTGTCTCTGGATCAGATACAATGGCCTATGATATTCCCTCTGGTATTAGCATATAGTGAAATTGCACAGTAGACCTTTTTAAAAACAGGTCTCTGCCAGGTTTTGTAATTTAATCACATAGATCGTTGCCATTAAGTTATAGAAATGCACATTTTTTTCTGTAGGAATTTTTAAATTATATTTTAAAATATATTGTTTGACACACAAAGAAATTAAATGTAAAACATATATGAAGAACCAAGAATGGTATTACCAGTTCAGTAACTTGCATATGCTTGGGATGGGGACTGACTGGCACACGTTTTAAAACTTAACTTTTGCATCTCCTTAAAAATTTTTTTTAATCTGGAAACTTTTAAATTTATAAAATAAATGAAGAACAAAAAGCACTTCAGTGTAGGTGCTGTTCCATATTATTTTAACAGAGATGATCACATGATATTTTATCTTCAAGTCAGATATTTTGTGCATTTTTTTTGTGGGGCATAAGCAAAGTGTTTACTTTAAAAAGATTAAACATTTTCATAAATATTATTTTATCTTTACAGGTATGCACTCCAAAAAGCTAATAACAGACTTCTGAAGATCCTCTTAGAAGTCGTAAAGACTACAGCAGCTGTTGAAGAAACAATTGGTCGCCATGTCCTTGGTATTCTGGATAGATCTAGTAAAGGCCAGTTATCTTCCAGCCTGATTTGGAGGTCAGAGGCAGAGGCACCTCTAAAGTCACATGTCCATGAGGAACACACTGGAGGTACTAGTTTTATATGCTGTTGACACTATCATCATTTTCAATAAATCTTGGAGTTTAAAGTAGTTTGCTATATGTTGAAAATACGGAAGAGAATATATTAAAGCATTTTCCAACAGAAGACCTCCAAACACAAATACATTAGAGCCACTCTTCTCAAAACACCATTATTGTACAGCATTTGCAAGTGGGTGTCTTAGAGTTGTCATTACATATACTCAGGGTTACTACTGTGCTACATAAACCGGAGGCTATTTAATTTCTCCACCGATAAAAGTTTCATATCACCACTAGGACTCTTACCAATATCTACGAGGTATAGGCAACATCCTGGCACCACCCTGTAAATTAAGGAAAGATTAGAAATAAAGAGCTTTTAATACTCAGACATCAGTTTCACATACCTGTTGAGATGCTTAGAAGAAAGTTTTTATAAGAAGTCCAAGTTTTGAACCTGTCTTTGGACTATCCTCTGCTAGGTCCTTTCTTCCTTTTGGAAAAATGGAAAAGCATGACAGAATGTATGGACCTGGAGATTAGGTCTTAACCTGACTTAGCCATCTTCCTAACTGTCTTCTTCCAGCTGTGTGGGGGCTGGGCTCTTTGAATTTCTTACTTTCACATTGCTGAACTCCAGTTTCCTGTCTTTTCAGTGCTTTGATCCTTAGGAGAGGAAATCAGGAAGTCACAAGGGGAGAAAGTTTTTGTCAGATGGAGAAAGATAGGGTCTGTCTGGCACTAGTGTCAGAAGATCCAACCCAGACTTCACTACCATTCCACACCCAAGCACTTCTTTCAATTGGAAGCCAGCATCCTAAAAATGCCACTTTATGCAATTTGTGAGAGCTTTCTGTTTGTTAAGTTGCAGGTGGAAAAATGACAAGAAATTACCCCATTTACAGAAGGTTTGCCTAATTCCAAGTTGGCCAGTAGCATGTTTCTAAGTGCAGAAAAAAGCTAGATTTGGAAATTTAAGTAAAATGAATTTAAAAACACTTCAGTCAAGTTCAAAGATAATTTTAAAAATTGCTTTTAATTAAAGTAGGACCTGAAATATTATATCTTAAACTTCTTCCAAATTCATTCTTTTCAAACTTTGTTAGAAGTTTTTTCAAACTAACTTTACTCTCCCTTAAGCTCTCAGTCAAGGGCTGTTTTATTTCTGCATATGAATCTTGATGTATATCAAAGAATTAAGTACTAGTTTTTTTGGTCTCATTGTGAGAGTGTTTATCAAATTATACTTTTTTAAAAACAAGTATTTCAGAAATTGGTTTCACTTAACCATCAGCCGGGGCAGGGGACGGTTGCTGGTCTATGGTAAGACCTAAACCATATTCAAAACACACTGAGGAATGTTCTGTAGATTACAGAAATATGTTGTGCCCTTTTTGTTAGCAGTTCTCTTAGACCTTTCTCAAAGTGGTTGCTGAAGTGCTCAGCAAACAACATACCTTAAAAGACAGCAAACTCACTTCGAGTGTGATGTCCCCATAGTTATAAGAAGGATTAAATTGGTAATTTAATGCAAGCACAGAGGACTATCTTTATGTTCATTTTCTGTGAGAAGGCAGACCTAAAGGGACATCTGGTCTACTCCTACTTCCTTGCATGGTTACATCTAAACTCCCCATTATGAGTTAAATATGTCTACGTCCTGCTTTAAGACACTCAATAATAGAGTAGTAGTTTTGAAGTTATAAGCAGTTCAGTTCTACAGACATTTATTGAGCAGTTTCTCTGTGCTCTGTGCTTTATAACATTTCACAGTCCAGTGATGTAGGCACTGAGATTTTAATTCAAGGCAAGATAAAGTCACAATACTTAATATTTTATTTAAAACTACCTTATGTATATTTGAATCAATTAAGCCTTTAAAATTTAATTGTTTAACTCTTAACTGATTCTGAAAGAACAATATTAAGATACAAGAGAAAAAATTAAATCCAGTTAAGTAATACAGTATATAGAATATTGTAGCAGAGATGAGAATTTGCTGTTATTAGTGTCATTGATTGTAATGTGCACTTACCTTTTAACTACTCTTTGTTTTTGTGTTTAACAGTGGTATGCTAGCTTTACTAATAAAATTAGGATGACTATTAATATCATTTGGGGAACACTTATCAGATCCATATTGCATCTTGAAGGAAATATTGAATTAATAGAATTTATAATTTAAAACTTGGAATTTTCTCAAACTTTAAAGAAAATACTGACTTTAAAATAGTGACACTGTGTTTCATATGTAAGAATATTTTCTGACGTTCCTTCATATTCTTGATGCATTATTGTAAAAACTAAAATAAACTTTTGAAATCTTTGTTTTATCTTATTTAATATAACAGGAAAAGCTCATTCTTAATCTGATTATGAAGCAACTTCCACTTTTCAGTTTTTATATATGACTTTGTGTTGTACATAGCCCTTGTAATCTATTTTCAGCTTCAAGTCTGAACTTGTTTAGATTTTAAGCATGTATGGACTTGTTAACTCTCTAAAAAAACAAATAACTGATTTGTTAATGTTTGCTTCCTCATAAGAGTAACCTAGTTTATGAAATCGAAGGGACATTTTGAGCCAATGTGAAACCACTTGAACTTGAGTGAATATTAGACTAGTTAATAAAAATGGGTCCCCCAGGATGTGTTGAAAGAAAATTTCCTTGAGGCCTGCACTGTGGTGGTTCACCAGTAGAATGCATTCCTCTCTCTTCAGCAGCCAAGGATTGAATCTCATTTTCTACAGCTTCCTTTGGGAGCAGTGCAGTGTTATAGAAAGAATGCTGGATTAGTAATTAGAAGGCCTTTGATTCTTGTTCTAGCTAACTGTGACCTTAAACAAATCTCATAGTCTCCCAGGGTCTCGGCTGAGTTTTTTCATCTGTCGGGCAGGAGAGTCAGACTAGAGTCCGTGGTTTCCAGTTGGAGCCCTAGAGAGCTTCAGGCCATTGGGGTACAGGAATGCTCTCTCTTGTATCACCTGCCCTGCTTCAGCCTGAGAAGCTTATTGTTATCTATGTGGGATGAACATGCTGTGGTCCATGAAATAAATAACTAAAGGACTTTTGAATAACCATTATTTGCTATTTTTAAGACACAGGCCTAAGTGATTCACCAATCTGAAATCATGATTCTAAACACCAAACTGACCATTCTGAGATTTCTGTTGGCATGTTATGAAGTTGTCCTGTCGATTTATGTTATTCTCTGATTCCCCTCCCAAAACTAGTTATTATAAATAAAGTGCAGATTTGATGTCTTTCTTATTCCTTTATTTCATTGGAATAAACAAAAAAAGTTGTTTCTTTATTGGAACATACTCAGATTATTTTTGTTTGTTTATATCTTCAAAATGTTATTAATAAAATACATTAAGCTAGTTGATATCTTCATTTTTTTCTAGGTACTTTAATATCTATTTTGTTCTTTAGCCATTTAAAAAAATTAACATTCAGTGGCCTTTTATGAGCCATTTTGTTTTATATATTCTCTGTATTTTGTGCTTGAGATTTGCTCCCATGTAATACACAGTATCTTCAATCTTTTCCTCACCATTAACTCCTTCTCTATGAACATGCTAATATGTTCATAATACTAAAAGAAAAAAAAAGCCGCATGTTGGTTTTTCTCATCTTTGCTTCCCCAGCTCAAGGGAAACGTTGACAGACTAGATGAGAGATTAGACTGGCTCGTGCCTCCACCAGCTTTGATTTCTGTTCCTATGGTAGCAAAGCTGCTCGCTCAGACGACAGCAGTGACCTCCCAGTTGTCAAATCCAATAGCATCTTCTCAGTCCCTGTCCTATTTGACTTTTTAGACAAATAACATTATTGGAATCTCGACCTTTTTACAACATTCTCTTCTTGCCTGGAATAGCTCCTGTCTTCTCTGATATTTTTTTACGCAGGTTTCATTAGCTTATGTATACAGAGGCTCCAACTTTCTTTGTCCTCCTTCTCACTAAATACTGCTCCTAAACAAATGTATCCATTTCCAAGGTTTTGACTCTCCCCTTTCTACAAATGATTTTAATAAATAGCTCTTCTTCTCTTGTCTGACTGTCAAAGTCAATGTTTATTCCTTGTGCTTTGAAAATTAGTTTCCTGTGCTATTAATGTGTTAACTTGTATAGTTACTAACAAGAAATATATACTACGTGTAATAAAAGAATAGGTAATTCCAGTTCAGGAAATTTCCTTGTTGGGTTGTAGGATGCTGCCATGGATGGATACTGTATTTCATGGCAGCAATGAATAACCTATGCCTTTATTTCAATTCATACACTTCCAAAGCTTACCATCTGCCCACATAAACTCAATTTTCTCTACATAAGAAATAAGAATAATGTGGATGCGTAAGTCCGTAGTTACATTAGAACTGCTCATTAGTCTACCTCTTTCCACTATACCTCTTGCAAAAATAGCAAACTGCAAATGATCTCAGTCACCGTTACTCCCACCCAGAGCAGGTGATGCTGCCCAGTGTAGTGTCAGAAATCAGAGGGGCTGCTCCACACAAAATCAAGTACTTCTGTCCTTTCATACACCTGGACCATCCCCTGCACAATGTTTTACTTTTCATGTGGAGGTTTATGTGTTTGTTTTCTCATTACACTATATGTAAAGTCCTTGAGGCTGGGATGCAGATCTTGTCATTTAAGTGCCTCCATTACTCAGTAAACCCTATGTGGTGGGTACTTATTAAATATCTGTTGGAAGTTATTTTAAAAGTTTAATCAAAGAAAAAATGCTCAGTAGCCCAAATATTAATTTCTGCAAAGCCCTATAGCATAACATCCTTATTTTTATCTATTTGGTTATGAAATAATGTTCTGTATTTGTCAATTTTATTGATTTTGTTGCAGTGTTATCAAAAGACTTTGTAGCCTCAATGATTTCAAGTTTTAATTGGATTTTATTTTGTAACCGTCTTTAGTTAACTATAATTGATTTATGCCTTTAAATACTGTTATTGTAGTTACAGATGAATCCCTACCCTCTTATTCTGGAAGTGATATGCCAAGAAATGACGGTAGCATGTGGTCAAAAGTAACTGAGGAAGGAACGGAGCTGTCACAGCGGCTTGTAAGGAGTGGTTTTGCTGGAACTGAAATAGATCCTGAAAATGAAGAACTTATGCTGACTATTAGCTCTCGACTACAAGCAGCAGTTGAAAAACTCCTGGAAGCCATAAGTGAAACTAGTAGTCAGGTAACCTCCTTTTATTGGTAATATATACTGAGTTTGAAGTTAAGTTTTCTTTAAAGCCAGGGAACCAACTACATGTTTACTCTCTACTGTACCACAGAAATTTAGACTCCCCTGTAATAATCGGTTGTTTTTGTGATGACCTGATGACACTGATATCAGCAGTCTTCTGTTAAGGTGGTAAAGGTTCACATAATATGCTGATGGACAGTTCTGGTTCTAAAATTCACTGTTGTTTTAATTTTCAGATTTTTCTAGACTCTTACATGTTACTTTTTTTAACACCAAAAGAAATTTTTAACTTCACCATTGTATGAAATATTCCACTATGATATATGTAATTTATTTGAAGGAATATTGTAAGGTATTCCTAAAACAAACTATATTCTCTAGTATGTCATAACACTATTACAATATGATAAATCAGACATACAATTCCTTTACATGATTTTTACATCCTTTTCACAAATATGAATAGATTACTTCACTGTACAGACTATCTCTTGTTAGAAAATTAGAGTGTGGGACACTTTCTGCAGTAAAGTACTGTTTTTATAGAAATTTTATTTATTTATTTATTTATTTATTTTAGCTGAGCCACCCTGCCACCTGTTGGCAGCTCAGCGGCAGCTCAGCTCGGGCTGGGCATCGAACTGCTGTTGCTCAGAGCTCTCACTCTTGAGCGAGCTCTTAACCAACTGAGCCACTCAGCTAGCCCTTTATAGGAATTTTTGAACCATTGTGCGTATAACTTAAATTGCAGTTTTCTCCGTCTATAAAATGTTTATACCTTACATGATAATTATCTCTTAAGTTACTTTATGCAGAATTTTAAAATTATTTGCTGCTTTAAAATTAAGAAATTCACTTATTTATTTTAAAAATATTGAACTTAAAACAACTGTAGAATCATAGCTGTTGTGTTAATCAAATGGGTGCTTCATTGATTGTCATTAGCTGCAAGGCCAGTATTAACATTTTCATTGATATCTTTATTGAGAGTATTCTAGATCCAAGTGTATTTCAAACAGAAGTTATGAATTTTAATAATTCCCTGTGATCTCTAGTTTCTGATAACTGGTTTTCATTAATGCTACTTTTTTTCTCTATGATATTATGCTGTAAGTATGGTTTTTGCAACAGCAGTGACTGTTGGGTGTAACACATTTGACAATGTTAACGTATTTTGTGTTTTAATGCCAGGTTCATTTACTTTCAGGTTAAGTTAGTGATTACAGGCCATTCTTAAGTCATCTGCTGGTTATTGACACTTGAAATAATTCATTAATCACCTAATATTTGGCTAGTTCAACATTATCAACTCATTATTCTTTTTTTCTGTCTTGGTAACTTGCTATTGGTATTTAATAAAGAAGGCATTACCAAGACAACATACATTTCCAGTGAAATAATTGTCCTCTGAATAGTCTTCTGATATGACAACCAGAGCTTTCCCCAGGTTCATTCTTTATAGGGAGATAGTCTAAATTATTTTCTTTGGTGGAGCATGGACTGTATCTTTAAGAGCAAAAGAATCCTGAAATTATCCCACTTTGGGGTGAGAATTCACTCCTTAGCCAGGGGAATATACCATAATCATCATATTTCTGCTGTTAAACTTCTGGATTGCATCTTGATTGACTGGCCAAACTGAGGGATTCATATTAAGTTAAGTAGTAAGTTATATAACAAGAAATTGCAATCTTTGGGCAATTCTTTTCTTTCTGAAGCTTTCTGTCACAGCAGGTACAAAATGATCGAAAAGCTTTTGCTTCAGTAACTCAGAAGTTTCCTTGAGCATCACAAAGAACTAAAAGAAGTGTAGTGTTTCTGCAAACTCAAATCTTTGTATTTGCCAATATACAGTAGATTGGCAGTAGGTATAGTTGTTGACGCAAACAACGATAGTGGTCTTATTTTTAACTAAAACCACAGTGAGTTATTTTCAATGCCAGCATCCTAAGTGCTAGTAAGGAAATGGCATCAATAAAAACCAGCTTCATTTATGTTACTAATTTAACAAGACATTAAATTATACTCTTGGATCAAAGAATTTTAATCTTCACTGTATTCTTCTTCAGCTTTGGGTTCAGTAGACTTATACTTAAGTTTAAACATTGAAATTATGAATGCTATGCCATGTGAAATTCCATAGCTACTATAAGAAAATACACATTTTCTACTAAGATTTACTATTTGTAAAAGTCTTTACTTTTCTAATTAGCATAAGCTCTGGATTGGCTTTCCTCTAAGAAATCTTAGGCAGAAGCTGCTTTAACTCTACTAAGTCAGCTGTTGCTTTTCAGCACTTTTAAAGCTCGAATGCATATACATCATAATTATCCCTCTTATTCTATATAAGTTGTGTAGAATAAATGACCCTATGCTGATTTTGTACATGATCCTGCTTTCTTTGGCTTGTTTCAGTCATATTAGTACTTAATTCTGTGATTTGTACTTTCATACCATGAAAGCAACTTTAATATTTTTCCCCTTCTGGCCGCTATCACATATTTTTGACCTGGATCTGGAGCATTGCGAATACTATTGCTCCTACTTGATACCATTGTAAGTTATGGACAGTGTAGTTAATGCACTATAACCCTTGTTGTTTTGAAAGTGATCAGTGGTTGAACTCGTTCGTAACACTGCCAGCAGGCAGGTATGTCAGATCCACCTGGAGCAGTCAGTTTCCCAGGCCAAGATCACAGCCCCTCACATCTATCTGCTCATATGGCCAGGTGGTGAGGTACAATAAGAACCCGAGCATGGCAGTTTTCAGGTTCTTCTCAATTTGTTAAACATTAAAGCAGCAATATGTTAATTAACTGTTACTACATTGTTTTAGTTTAAATATCACTGAACAGATCACACAAAAACATTGCCTAAGCTGTTCTCAGAGTGCTGTCTCTAAACTAGTGATATCAGCATCATTGAGGATTTGTTCTAAATGTGAATTCTTAGTCCCTGACCCAGACCTACTGAATGGCGGACCCCACAACCTGTGTCTTAACAAGTCCTGTCGGTAATTCTGATACACACTAATATTTGAGAACCACTGATCTAGAGATTATTAGAATGATGTTCATATTATTCTAGCAGAATTTTGAAGTGTTCTAATATCCGTTATATAAAAGGTTGAAGTAATTGTTGATATTTGTTATAAAAATTAGATATTTCTTAGGTGAATTATATTTTTAAGGCAGTGGGAATAGGAGCTTTGTAAAACTCTTTTAACCTACATTAAGTTCAATTACTACTCTTCCATGAATAGATGTTTAAACCCATTGACTTCTTCAGAATATTCTCATTAATAACAGTTTTGAACCTGATGAATATTTTTAACAGTTAGTTAGATTGATACAAAATAATGTGTAATTATCTTTGTGAAATAACTGGTATTCCATTTTCCTTTTAATGTGTCATTATTTAGTTCTTCATAATGGGACATTTCCCTTTTACCTTTTTTTTTTTTTTAACTTACTGAGAAACAGTGCTATAATTGTACTTGCAGTAAAAGAGAAATTCATGTAAACAGCTCTGCACAGGATACCCTGAGATTAGAAAAGAGAACAGCATCTGGCAGTTTGGGGTAAATAGGGACCAAGTAAAGCTTATGGGAGGGTTTGTTGCTTGAGATGAGTCATTCGTTCATCAGATTTATTGAGCATCTACTATATAAACAATTGCTATTCTACATACTGGAAGTCCAGCAGTGAACAAAATGGACAAAGTCCTTGCTTTCATAGAGGTTACAATTTAATGGTGCAGACCAACAATAAATAAATATATAGTAAGTTGGATGGTGATACCTACTATGAAGAAAAATAAAACAGTGGGAGATAGAGCATGACGGGGATAGGGGACATTTTATATAGGGAAATTAGGGAAGGCCTCTGTGATAAAGTGATGTACAAGCATATTCCTTAAGGAAGTATAGGAGGCAGCCATGGGCACAGTAGGTAAGTAGGAGAAGACTGTTCCAGGCAAATAAATAGCAGATATAAAGGCCCTGGGGTGGTGGTTTGCTTTTTTTTGTGGCTGACAAAGAGACCAGGGCAGCTAGAGCAAGGAGAGTGGGGAACGTGTGGGAGATGAGGTTAGCGCGACATCCAGCAACCAGATCACATGGAGCCTGGGATTTAATTCTTAATGAGATGTGCAGTCATTGGGTACAATTTTATTTTGAAATAATTTTAGACTGATAGAAAAGCTGCAAAAATAATATAGAGTTCCCATGTACCCGTCACTCAACTTCCAGTAATGTTAACATCTTGCATAACCATACTATAATTATCAAAACTAACAAAACTGGTACAGTACCCTTAACTACAAACCATTTGGATTTGACCAGTTTTTCCACTAATGTCCTTTTTCTATTTTAGAACATGTTCCAGGATCCCACATAGCACTTTGTCTTCTTTGTCTTCTCCAATCTCTGACAGTTTCTGAGGCTTTCGTTGTTTTTCATGACCTTGACACTTGAAAATGACTGGCCATTTATTTTGTAGACTATCCTTGAATTTAGATTTGTCTGATATTTTCTCATGATTACATGAAGCTTATGCATTTTTTAAAATATCAGAGATGTAATGTGTTCTCTCAGTGTATCTTATCAGAGGACACATAATGTCAATGTCTTATTACTGTAGATGGTAATCTTTGCTTTTTTGCTTTTGTTTGCAAAGGCGAGTTAGAGGGTGCTTTTGACATTACTGAAAATACCTACATACATACAGAAATATATCTGCCATGCATGGACCAATGATGAGATTGTGCCATGAACTAAAGAGTATAATTTATCCAATTCTGGGCATTAGGGACACACACACATACATACACACCCAGACACCTCTATATAGATATATATGTTCAAGTCTTCCTTTAATGAACCTTTAACGTGTTACAGGACACTAACACACAAACAATTATGACCATTTGAAGATAAACTTAAAAAAAAATTTTTTTTTAAAGATTTTTATTGGGGAATTGGGGGATAGGAACAGTGCTAGGGAATTGGGGAACAGACAAGTTGCTGTCCTTTTGTTCTTCAGTCTAGTTGTGGAGGACGTTACTTCAATGGCCCAAGTTGGCACCATCATTGCGTTCTTCCCGGGCGAGGCAGATCAGTTGCTGGCTTCTGGACAGCCGCTCATGGCAGCTGCTGGCTGCTCACACTGGCTGCTGGCTGCTGGCTACACGTGGTAGTCCATGGCACCCCACTGCAGGAGTGGCTGCAGCCTACACCGTTGCCGGCGACTCACAGCAGCCCAGCTCCAGGTTGAGCTGTTGTTCAGCATCTTAGCTGTAGAGGGCAGTGTCACTGGCCCTCATATGTGGGATCCTAACCAGGGTCCTCTGGCGTCCCAAGCCAGCTCTTAACCAACGCGCTACTCGGCCAGCCCCTTAAAAACATTCTTTATAACAACATCCAAAAAATAAAATACTTCGGGATAAATTTAACAAAAAGTGTATAAAAACTGTAGTGAAAATTATAAAGCATTGCTGAAAGAAATAAAACAAAACCTAAATAAATGGAATATACACAATGTCTACAGATTGGAAGATGATATTATTAAGGTGTCAATTTTCTCTGTATTAACCTACAGATGCAATGCAATCCCAGTCTAAGCCTCAGCAGGTTTTTTGAAGTAAAGATTTACTAGCTGATCCTCCAGTTTATATGGTAATTCAAAGTACATAGAATAGGCAAAAGAATTTGGAAAAATAAGAACAAGTTTGAAGAACATATGTTATCTGACTTCAAGATTTAATATAAAGCTACAGTAATCGAGAGAATTCTATACTGGTAAAGAATAGACAAAATAGGGCTGGCCTAGTGGCTTAGTTGGTTAAGAGTTAGCTTAAGAGCGCAAGCTCTGAGCAACAGGGCTGCTGGTTCGATTCCCACATGGGCCAGTGATGCTGCACCCGAGCTGAGCTGCCAACAGGTGGCAGGATGACTTAGCTGGTGAGAGCATATGCTCCTAACAACAAGTCTGCCTGTTAGATGGTGGGCTACGCCTACCCGCAACTAAGACTGAACTCAGCACCTTGAGCTGAGCTGCCGCCCTGATGGCTCAGTGGATAGAGCATGCGCTCTTAACAACAAGGCTGCCGGTTCGACTCCTGCATGGGGTGGTGGCTATGCCCACCCCACAACTAAGATCTAACACAGCACCTTGAGCTTAGAGACCACGAGCTGCTGACGGGCAGCCAGATGGCGACTGGTGCCCTCTACAACTAAGACTGAAAAACAAGAACTTGGCTGGTCCCCTTTCCCAATTCCCCAACACTGTTCCCCTCCCCCAATTTCCCAATTAAAAAAAAAAAAAAAGAAGACAGGGCTGGCCGAGTGGCACATTGGTTAAGACGTGGCTTGGGACACCAGCTCTGAACAGTAGGGCCCCTGTTCGGATCCCACATGAGGGCCAGTGACACTGCCCTCTACAGCTAAGATGATGAACAACAGCTCAACCTGGAGCTGGGCTGCGGTGAGTCGCCGGCAACAGCGTAGGCTGCAGCCTCTGCTGCAGTGGGCTGCCATAAGCTACCATGTGTGGCCAGCAGTCAGTGTGAGCTGCCCGCAGCTGGTATGAGCTGCTAAGAGCTGCCATGAGCGGCCATCCAGAGGCAGCCGACCGATCTGCCTCACCCAGGAAGAACACGATGATAATACCAACATGGGCCGTGAAGCAATGTCCTCCACAACTAGACTGAAGAACAAAAGGACAGCAACTTATCTGTTCCCTTTCCCCCGATTCCCCAATAAAATCTTAAAAAAAAAAAAGACAAAGTAGATCAATAGAGCAAAATAGAGGTTCCAGAAATATACCCACACACATACAGTTAAATGACTTTTTCAACAAAGACCACCACCCAAAAAAAAAAAAAAACAATTCAATGGGAAAGAAATTTTTTTCCAGAAAATTATGGAACAGCTATATATATATATGGGATATAAAGTGTTGAGACTTTATTATACATATTACCATTTATTATAAAATGGGCTTTGTGTTAGAAATAATACATTTATTACGATGGCTTTTGCTTCTCTTTTGCCCAGACAGGCTACCATAAAATTGGGCCTATAGTCAGCCTATTGCAGTTTCCTATGGCTTGGGATAGCTTTCATTATAATATGAGGAAAAGTGCTTAGAGGCTGCCCTTAGAAAGGTAAATCTCTAACATAATCTTTATTCAGTAGTCTCTTTGTGGTTCTGCAAAATAGTTATCTTTGAGTGTGGTTTCAGATTCTTGATTCCTTGGGTCAGTCTGTTCTGTAAGAATAGTCTTTCAGCAATTAAAATTTTCCAGGATCCAGAGGTACTGTTTAGAGCCACAGGAGATTATTTATCAAGAGATTCCTTAAGTCCTTGAATAAGGAATTTACTCCCACAAAACAATTATTATCGTAGGCAACTCGCATGAGTTATTTATTACCATTTTTAAGAA
Source organism: Hipposideros armiger (assembly GCF_001890085.2). Classification (NCBI taxonomy): domain Eukaryota; kingdom Metazoa; phylum Chordata; class Mammalia; order Chiroptera; family Hipposideridae; genus Hipposideros; species Hipposideros armiger. The sequence goes on along the minus strand of NW_017733099.1, from coordinate 87,447 downwards.
AAATGGATGTTAAGCTATGTGTTTCTGTATTTATTCAAAAAAAGAGACTTTTCCTGAGGATGAAACAGTCGTAAAAGTTAGGGTTGTTTTTTTTTGGGTTTTTTGTCATGTTTGTGTTTTATGGATAACTGCAATCAAAGTATTGAAACATACTTTGCCATTAGGTGTGCCCCAGTGTGTTTAAAAGCGTTGGTCAGACTCTGTCAGGGTATTGTTTCGAGGATTCATTCTCTCTATTAAAGAACTTAGAGAAATAAGCAAATCAAAATCCAAAAGAGAGCACCAGAAGTGTTTTACAATTTGAGGGAAATGTTTATGGGGAAAAGTTAAATAGCTTGACATTGTACAATTAAAACTAGTTTGGGAAACATATCTCTATACCGTAAATTAAGCCTTCAAATATACATTAAAATCTTGATTATCTGAAACAAAACCTGGGTATAATGAGCTAATCTGGATATATAAAAGGTTGTCCTACGTATTGAACTCATTTTATTTTAACTGGTTTTGATTGCAAAAAGTTTTATGTACCTTCCAAAATTGAATATATATGTGTATGTGTGTGTGTGTATATATATATATATATATTCTATGTTATATGTTATATAATATATATATATAATATATGTGTGACTTGAATTATTCTAATTCAGAGTAATCTGTCTGAACATTACTTAATATAATATTACTATCGGTTAATATACTGTTATTAGGAGAGCTGGTTGCCCCTATTCTAAATCATGTTAACTGCTGTTTTGAGTCTTTTTTCCTCCTGATTTTACTCTTATCTTCTTTGTGGTTATTTTCTTAACCTTGACCTATGTTTCTAGTTACAAACAGATTTTACACACACACACACACACACACACACAAACTGGGGGTGACAAAAAAATACATACAAGTTGGTCAGTGTTATTCAAGCAGTAGTTCGCCGTAATCAGAAGTGTCTGAACGCTGATGGTAACCACTTTGAGCACCTCTTGTAATTGCAGATGTCAAATGTGACTTGTATTCATCTTTTGTTATTGGTATATTGAGTATTACAATTTTAATACTGTTTTCCTTTCTTAAAATGTATATACATTTTTTTGGCATCCTATGTATGTATGTATGTATGTATGTATGTATGTATGTATATACATACATACATACATATACACATATATATATGATTTACATGAAAGGAAACAAGTTTTACATGCTTTCAAAATGGGGAGAAAAAGACTAATTTGAATTATTTTAATTCAGGGTCACCATTCTAAACATGAATTAATATAATATGCTGCCATCAGTTAATACACTGTTGTTCTGAGGGCTGTTGCCCCATCCTGTATCATCTTAATCTATGGCTTCTTGAGTCTTTTTTTCCTCCCTAGTGTTTTCTCTCTTTTCTTTGTAGTTAGTTCTTACCTTGACCTAAATGTTTCTATTTATAAAGGGATACTTCTTACTTTCAGGGTTTTGTTTTTGCTTCAAATGCGAGAAATTGGATACCAGATTATCAAAATAAACTAATTTGCAGAGGGAGCTGGGAAAGAGTATTTTGAGAGGTGTCTGCCATGCTAAGCATGGGTCCCACCAGTTCATAAAACTGAGCTGCTAGATTACTGATGATCTTGTATCTGCTGCAACCCCAGTCATGTGAGATTTAGCTGCAGCAGTGGTAGGATTAGGCCTCTAGTTTGTGCAGATGTTAGACAGCCTCACAGACTACATGGAGGGCTCACAATAGAAGCCACAGGAAGCAGAAATTGGTCATTGTCTCGTCCCAAATTGTAAGAGGCAGCGGCCCCTTCCTTAGCACACACGATCTCTGTGTAGGTTCTGGGCTTTCTCTAGAAAACCTCCTTTTCTCTGCCTTAACTCGCCTTGAGTCATGGCTCCCCTAACAATTTTGTGTAGTGAAAGTGGCTATTATATGGACTTTTGTTGTTAATACCTCCTTGCTTTAGTATGGGTTTCTCCATTATAGATAAAAGGTTTTGTGAGTTTAGGATATTTAGTTACTAGATAGAGAAAAGGCACCACAATGAAAGCTTTTTCAGTTATTTAATACAGCTTTCACATCTTTTAATATTAAAAAGTAAGTTCATCTTTTAAAATTTTGAGTGACCGGTTTATTTATTCACTATTGCCCAGGTTTCTGAAGCTACAGGAAGGCTCTTATATACATCTTGTGCTTTTAAGTTTTAGTCAGAGTTCATAGGACCCCTTAAGTGGTATAATTACCAACTATTATATACATAATGCAGCTTTTTAAAAAAGGATTCCCCCCCTCCCCATTTAACATTCACTGTTTAAACAATTCAGTGTGGAAATAGGTTATAACTGACCTATCTACATTTAGTTCTAGTAACTGCTCAAAAGAATGAGTACCATTTCTAAGGAAATATCAAAAAGAAGTACTAACTTAGTTTTCCAGAAATAATTATGATTATTTCATATAGTTGAAGAACTGATTGATGTGGACTCAAACCTACTTGATTTCACATTTTTAAATTAAAACAAAAATTTTAATGGGGTGGTAAAATACTAGCTTATCTTAGAAGCATTACAAACTTGTCTAAATACCCTTTTCAAGGCCCTGACGTGGAACTTGGATCTTGCTAGGCAGGCTTTTTTGTGGGCGTATTAATTCACATTCCACCTGTCAGGGTACCTATAGGTAAGAAATGAAACCACACCCTCTGTTCTGACCTTTTCCTCAGGGGACACTGACTAGAACTTTGGCTCAGCATCAGAGGCTATTTGAATAGCTCAGTTCCGAAGAGCTTTTACTTTTGAATTGAGTGAAGCAGCAAGAACCGGGGAAATAATATTGCAGCTGCGTTTCTCAGGACTGCTACTATGGAGATTTAAAACTTGATCTTTCCTGCTAGACTCGACTTTGGAAGGCTTACTTATTTCTATAGACATATTTCCACAGTTGTGTTTTTTTTTTGCTCAGCTATTTACATATTTATATTTTTTATTTTTCCATTCTTCAAGGATTTAGTTAATCTAGTTTAAAAGGTGTTTGCTTACTTTTATTTTTGTTTTTTGTTGTTGTTTTCCAGTTTTGTCTTGTTTTTTATGAAGACTGAAAGATCTAGTTTTTTTTTAGATTTGTGAGGTTTTTCTTTTGTTCAGTTTTATCAGTTTTGTAATGTTTATTTGATAGTGCTAAAAAGAAACTTTTATACTGCAATGATAGGTCTTGATAAATTAAAAAGAACTTTTTAATGTAGAAAACTGATAAAACAAACGAGGAAAATTGTCAGCTGCGTCTCCTAGAATGGATTCTTACAGAACCTATTTAGCAAGTGTCAAACTCAGTGGCTCATGGTTGGAAGAACAAGATGAAGACATATATGAGGTTGAATCTCGTGTGCCTTTACCTCATCCTTTTCCTCTATGTGAACATTTGGATGAAAATAACTCCGTAATTATTAATACTTCTATTTTTCATTTTATTCATAAAAGAAATGGACACATATTAAAGCTTATTTCTAAAATTTCACTGCCTACCCCTCCTTATTCAGTAAGTATAAAAAATGTGTGTTTTATACTTTTAGCTTTAGTTTATACTTTGTTTTAATACATTTAGTTAAAAAAAACTTTGTTGAAAAATGAAATTTAAATGTCTTTAGTCGGGGTAAATGGAATAGAATCTTGTTTTGTTGTTTGATGTGTTACTACTCATTCATCCTGGATGTATTGAAGGGCTAAATTTGGTCTGAGAGTCCCAACTTGGCTATGTTTTTAATTCCAGAAAGCAGAATGAGATAATATTACAGTTCTCCCATGCCACGCAAGCTGTTTAAAGGGATTCTGCTTGTCCTTAAGAATCGTGCTTTTGTATGTTTATGATGCCAATCCTGAGTAAAAATGGAACGATTATATTTGAGGGAATTGGCACTCTGAACCCTATAACAGCTAAGTGAATTGACATTGACCCAATTAGGAAATGTTTACAATCATATGGCGTATTGGCTGTAGTTCCAAACAAGGAAAAAGGGACCTGGATTCTAATTTTAATTTTATTGCTAGCTCCCTAAAGAACTTATTTTCAGTGTTTTTAATATGCCTACTAATCCTGTGAGGAAGTACTTTGTTTTGCTATTTCTGTGAAATGTGTTTTATTAACAGTGTTCAGGGTAAGTATTTAGCGTAATCAGTGTTTCAAGTTCATTTGAGACTTAAATATGTTGTGAATGATTCACTACAAGGTATTCAGCACTTTTTATGACTTTAGTCGCTTTAACTATAATACACTAGCTAATATTTAACAAGCCAGATGGTTTTCAGAACAGTTTTGTGACCGCCCCTGAAACTTTTATATTAAAGTGACAGAATATTTACTGATGTTTTATACATACTTTTAAGATTTCTTAAATTATTTGAAAATATTGAATATGAAATTTTTATATATTTCGTATTTAGTTGAGTGTTAGGTATAGGCAGAACATAGGTATTAGGATTAAATCATATCTTAACTGGATAAAAGAGGTTTTTTTTAAGTATTAATGTAAAGTATTTAGAAGAACATTTGAAGGGAGTCTCTCATTCTAATAAAATGCTGGTATAATAAATGAAATTTGTTTACTAGATTTACTGTATTTGATTCTTCCAATTTTTTTGTTTTGTTTGTAAAACAAGTTTTTTCTTCTGGTTTTATGGTAAATATTTAAATGCACTTTAAGGCTGGGTTAGATGCTGTCAAGAAGTAGAATACAGAAGCAAAGACTTATTTAATTTTCTTATCTAAAGCAAGAATATATTTTGTTGTAAGTGCTCTGTTGTATTTGTACAATAAAGTTGAAAAAGGAAAAAGAACTCATATTTTTAGTTAGAGCTTTGAACTTTTTTAGCCATTTCATGTATTTATCAGGCAACCATTTTATAATGTACAGAAAGAAATTACATGTGTACATGTAGAAACAATATATTTTTAAAATATAGGCTCTGACTGTAAATTTAGGAAAGTAGTTGTATAAAATTAGTTTATAGTTTATGGTCATGTTTCTTTGTAATAAAAATTAATGTATATTATCCACACTTAAAGGAAAATACCCTTTTACCAGTCTAAAGTAAATATATAAAATTTTTATCTTTGATGAGGTAACAACATATTATGATATATATTTTAGGAAATATTTTGTGATTTAAAATATGCTTAATATTCCATTATGAGTCTTAAATATACATATTATTTCCAAGTATTAAGTTGTGAATGATATTTAAAACATCCTATTAAAATAAGAATAATTGCATACTAGATATTTTAGAAATTGAGTTAGAGTGACCATAAAAAACTTTGTTAATCACTCTAAAATCTCCACTGTGGCAAATACCACTCAGCTGTAAAGAGCAGACAACTTTAAGAATAAAATATTCTTAAATATTATCATAATTTTATAATACATTATTGATACCTGACTATAAATTGGAAACCACTAGTTGATTCATATTTTAAGCTTAAAACGTAATATTTTTCTAATTAAGCATATATAAATTGACACATTCTTATGACATTATTGTGAGCCTGTTATTAATATATATGGTCATTACTTTTTAAAAAAAATTGTAGTCAATTTGAGCTCCGTTTTTTTCCTGTGTAATTGTTTCAATAAAAACAGATAAGGAGTCAGCAGCCCAGAAAACTAAGGCAGAGATAGTGTTTTTCTGCAGTTTCATGCAGCTGCTAACAATGATCACTGTTTTCTGAGAGCTTTGGCCTTGAGTCTGTACAATACTTGAATATCATCTAAAAGTTGTATAAGAATGTACTCAGTATGTCCCGGTGACAACATTTTAAGGAGGCTGTGTTTATGGGTAATGCTCTGTATTCTGAGGTTTTGAAAATAAAGTAAATGTATTTAGAGTCTTGTATATGTTTCACAAATGGGTAGAACATAAGGCTTCTTAGTTAAAACATGGGTTATAAATGTAATTTCATTTTGTTTTGCCACTGATTTATTCATTGATGTCATTGTATTTATTATATATAATTAGTTCCTTACAGTATGTTGTGACACAGTTAATAAGTAAATGTTAAATATAAAAGAAATATTTATCATATAGCACATAGTTACTACATAAAATTCTTTAGCAAATACAAAAAGAACCTTTGTGTCATTAACTTTATGTCTCTCTTTATATGATAGAATATAGATCATATAGATGTAGTGATGTAAAGTGGTTTATTTCCAAAAGAAGTATTTTGTTGTTGTTCAATAAAACTAGAATGCGTCTTTTATGGAAACACTTAATCTAGTTGTCTACTGACTTATCCCACCTACTAATGGTAGCATGTACTAGAAATAGTAAATGAACTACAATTCAACAGTATATCTTTATTTTTATTTAAAATCCTTTTGTTAAGCTTTAATGGGGAATGACACTGGTACTCCCAGCACTTCACTTGTCTTCCTTCATATGTATAATTTCCCTCCTTCTTTAGCTCGAACATGCAAAAGTTACACAGACAGAGTTGATGCGTGAGTCATTTAGACAGAAACAAGAAGCGACCGAGTCCCTTAAGTGCCAAGAAGATCTGCGAGAGCGCCTTCATGAGGAGTCCAGGGCCAGAGAGCAGCTGGCTGTGGAGCTCAGTAAGGCTGAGGGTGAGCAACGTGCCGTTGGCAACGGAGGGTGGAGAAGTCTAAATATAGAGATTTTGATGCAAGCCTGGTTTGGAAACCACCAATCTACTCTAATTTTGAGTGACTGTTGAAAAGTAGTTCTAATTTGTCTTCAAATTACCCCAAATGATTTTTACAAATATATTTTTAATTATAAAAACTACTTTATAGAATTACAGAAAGTATAAAGAAATTTTAGAAAAGGCAAAAATGGATGACGGTGAGCTGTTAACCATTCTCCCACCTCCCTAAGACAACTCTTGTAATTTAAAGATGAGGAAACTGAAGCTAAGAGATGTTAATCAGTTGTTCAAGGTCACCATTAAACGGTGAAGCCAGGCTTTAAGGCTCCAAAGCCCCATGCTGTTTATATTCTGCCATGCTGTTGTGGGTGTTGGCCCTCTAGAATCACTTAAAATATCAGCTTTCTCTAGTATATTTAAAATGTGATTCAGCTCCCAAGCATCTGATTTATATTAAGCTTTCTAGGAACCTATCTATTTATATCTATTTAATAAAATGAGTTATACCCACATTATATGATACATTAGCATAGCAAAGCAATTAAAAGTTCAGAGGGGTTTCATATTTAGGCACAATGGTTAACAAGAAAATGGCTGGATTGAACATAACCTTGTTGTCTATTAGCAGCAAATTCATCTGAGACTTTTAATAGGTTGGAATGATTTGAAGTTTTGCTAGCAGTACATCCCTTTTATTGTTATGTAAAACCTAATGGTAAAATTTGAAATAAGTAATAATCCTATTCCCTGTTAATTTTTTAGGTGTCATTGATGGCTACGCAGATGAAAAAACTCTTTTTGAAAGGCAAATTCAGGAAAAAGCTGATATAATAGATCGACTTGAGCAGGAGTTGTTATGTACAAGTAGTAGATTACAAGAATTGGAAGCAGAGCAACAGCAGCTCCAAGAAGAGAGAGAATTACTGTGCAGACAGAAGGAGGCTATGAAAGCAGAGGCAGGCCCAATTGAACAGCGTATGTATTTTTAGACTTCGTATGAAATATTCTTTAAAAGTTCAAGGTGTCTTCCCCCCCCCCCCCCCCATGCATTATTCGTGTATTTTATAGGGGGATTAAAAAATTGTAAGAAAATCTATTGATAAACGTCTTACTAGCCAACCATGTGGAATCAGGATTTTTTTTTTCTTTTTCCTCTAGCAGCTTTAATGGAAAAAGATAATTCTTTACTTTTCCTCAAACCTCTGCCCCAAGAGAAAGCTGCACATAGTGAGACAGGATATTTTTTAAACTGTGTGATATTGAGTTCTTTTAATAGCAGAAAGGCAGCAAAAATGTATACTTGGATTAAATAACTAAGAGCACTGATCTGACACTAGTAGTGAGCAGGTGGGGGTGGAGTTCAGCCTGCAAGAGAATAGAGGAAAAGGCCAGTGGCTGTTAGAAGCAGGCTGACATCTAGTTTGATCTAAGGAGTTCAAAGAATATACAAATTTACAGATAACCTTTAATCTTTTCTTAAACAAAAAAGTAGATAACATCTTGAAGTATGTTTAGCGGTAAAAACATAAATGTTAGTCTTTGTAACAGTGGAACTGTAAATCCTTTTTATCATATCCTCTCACTTTTATATTACACATGTAGTTGGAATTGTGTGTAGTTTTACTAGTTGAGTTTTATCAATTTAGAAATACAACATATATTTTTGTAATATGGTGAAGTTGTTTCTGGTTGCTTAAATTTCTTTAATACAGGTTTATAGAGTTGAAATTTTTAATGTAGAAAGTATACATGTCACACATATAAAATGTTCAGGTAACACTAGAATGTTACCAATGATAATGTTACCAATGATAGTAATCAATGATTTCAACTTTTACTTCTAATTCTTTTGTGTGTGTGTGTTGTCCTATTTCAGAAAATAGAAGACATGTAAATTATATTTTTGTTCTTGTGTGTATTTTTGTTTTTGTTTTTTTCTATTTGTATAGGACTAGTAGATGCTGCAGTCGATGCAGCACCTGGATCAGGTGTGTTTATACATTTGCATGGCCAATCTTTGGGTGGTAAATTTACAACTCCAAAAATTGGGTCACCGTTGGATTTTCAACCAACTAACATATCTCTAATTTTGCTGTTGTGTTTCTTATAGTTTTTCTCTTTAACAAAGTCTTTTCTTACAATAAAAGTACATACTCATATTTGAAATTAACCATTAAGGTTCATAGTCATCATCATCTTATTATATCTATTTTTCCACAGAGTTTAAGACCATTTTGATTTTTTTAAAGAAAACATTGGTTTATTAAAACATTTTTTCTTTAACATATNTGGCAATAATAATAGTTCACTTTGTTTAGGTCTGTGCTGGAAAGTACAAAGTATTTTAAATAAATGCCTTGTGTTATTAATCTTTATGCTGTCCCTGAGAATAGGCTTTATTATCATCTTCATTTTACAGATAGGACTAAACCAAGTCTTAAGGGAGATTAAAGTAACTTGCTCATGGTCTCACAGTAAGTGATTTACCAAGAATTCCTCTAATTTATTTCTCTGATTCTGGAGCTCTGTGATGCTGTACTGCCAAAGCACGGGGGCATGTTTTGCCTTGTTAGTAGAAGTATTAAAAACTGTTATTCAATATTTATTGAGCTCTTACTGTGTGTAGACCATCACTGTCCAACTAGCACTAGACAAACTTCAAGGAATCTACTAACTCAGGAGACATATACACATTTGAAAGAGATAAAAAAACTTAAAAAGAAAACACAAATAGGTGCAAGTTAATGTAATCCAAACAGTCTAGATACCATTTGGTAGCTAAATTAAACAAGACTAAAAGAAATAGCTATCATTCTGTTTTTAAACCGTAATATTCTTCTGGGTTGGGGTTGTTACAGATTCAGTAATAAGACAGCCTGGGACTGAAACTGGAGTCTGGTGGAATAAAAGGAAAGAATGCCCTACAGTGTCATTTTGGGGAATTGAAGGCTTGCTGTGATGCCTCAAGTTCAGCTATTTATAACAAGAATGTTAGTACTTTAAACCAGTGCTTCTCTAACTTAATGTGCATATGAATCCCCTCGGGATCTTGTTAAAATGAAGATTCTGCCTCAGTAGATCTGAGGTGGGGCTTCAGAATCTGTGCATCTCACATATTCCCAGGTGATGCCAATTCTGCTCCAGGGAACACACTCAATAGCAAGGCTTTAGATCACAGAGCTAAGTATGTGACCTTAAACTATTGTATCACAAAAAAAAAAAAAAAAAAACCATGTGAGGTAGGGCAGCAATTTTGAACTTAACACATCTCTGTATATGTTGAAATAGTACCTTGTCATTAAANCAGCATCTTAGCTGTGGAGGGCAGTGTCACTGGCCCTCATATGTGGGATCCGAACCGGGGTCCTCTGGCGTCCCAAGCCAGCTCTTAACCAATGCGCCACTCAGCCGGCCCCAAATATGTTTAACTCTTGCAGCCTATGACTTTTTCAAAATGCTGTTTCTAAATCAAGATGTATATAAGATGATGGTGTCAATAGAATCACTGAAATTTAGTATAGAGATTTTGGTTGATTTATATTAACATCTAAATCAGTATCGTTTTAAAAGCAAAGCTAATTTCTATAGATTCCTAGTCCTGAGTACAGTGTTGGCAAACCAGTTAGTATAAAGACTTGAGGGTTATGTTTCTTCCATTTTCTTCATTAGAGGATTGTTTTACTTTGCTATATATACTTTTGTGTGATTAGTATTAATAATAATAGCTAACACTTCTATAGTGTTTATCATACCCTAGGCACTATTCTTCACATATATTAACTCATTTGGTCCCACAGTAACTCTTAGAGATCAGTACTATTACTATTTCCAGTTTATACATAAGGAAATTGAAGGACATCATAAGTGTCACATGGAGATAAGTAGCAGAGGTAGGATTTGAACTCAAATCTCTGCTCTTAAGCACTATACCACACTGCCTCTCCTACTGTCAGTTTTCCCTAGATAAACATACATGTAAACATGCAAGACTAACTCAGGAATATGGATCTTAATAAGTAAGACTAACAGGAAATTCTGATTGCAGTTGTATTTCTTTTTCTGTAGCTCTTACTTGCCTTGGTTAAAGATTTGCAGTATTTGATCTTCATGTGTATTTGTATGCATATATAGTGACTTTATGGGTTTAGAATAAATTAATTTTTGCCTGAGGTGAGTTATTTCTATGCTACAACTTAAACAGATTCTGTCCTTTTCCTCATAGTAAAAGTGGATTTTTTAAAAAAATTTTTTGGTGGTCATTTGATGAGGTGTTTTCACAAAAATATTTTTTTAGTGATAGGACATGTTCATTTTGTTAATTCTGTATAATTTTATTGATACTACTTATATAGGAATATGTTATTTTGGTATTTTCATAGGAATATTTTTTCCCTTTTTACATGTGTTTGAAATAAAACCCTGATCTTTTATTTCATGAACGTAAAATTTAGTTATGGGTGATTTCACTATCATAACGTCATTGTGATTTAACTTAGTATATTTTTGCATTTATAAACAGAATTACTACAGGAGACAGAAAAACTAATGAAGGAAAAACTAGAAGTACAATGTCAAGCTGACAAAGTACGTGATGACCTTCAAAAACAAGTAAAAGCTCTAGAAATAGATGTTGAGGAACAAGTCAGCAGGTTTATAGAGCTGGAACAAGAAAAAACTGCTGAGCTAATGGATTTAAGACAACAAAACCAAGCACTGGAAAAGCAGTTAGAAAAAATGAGAAAATTTTTAGATGTAAGTATTCTCAACTTAAATATTGATTTTTCTCAGTGGAATGCTACCTGCTGTTATTCTAGGATGTGAATTTTAAATTATGAAGAGATTCATGAATTCTAATATTTTCATCTACATGTATCTTCTACCAATTAATTGAAAAGTACTATTCCAATTAAAAATTCTAATTGTTGTGCAAAAATCAGAATTAAAAGCAGTACAGGTAGGTTATGAAGAAGCCCTACTAGTTAGCCTTTCCAAGTTAAGAAGTTAGGAAGTTTGTCCTAGTCTTTTGTTTAACCAACAGCCAAAGCTGGTGAGGATCCTAAGAGCTAATAAGCCACATGCAGGTAACAGTGTGCCCTTGGAAACAAGGGACTGGAACAGTTGTCATACTGTCATTACTCTCTTCCCAAAAGATGTTACTTCTCTATTTTCATGTGGATTTTTTTCTTTGGGGTTTCATTTAAGCCTGATGTTCTCTTCACACATAGAGAATCAAGACTCTTAAACATTTTATAATTTTAGGTGTAAAACCTAAATTAGGATTAAAGAAATTTATTTACTAAACAATTTGTTCTATTTATTTTTTTAATAACTAAATTAACAATAGAATTCCTTCTTTGTTCCAAAAAAGTAAATTTGGTTTAAGGGAAATATTTTTATTTCATTTCGTATTTTACATGACTCGAATAAAAAGAAATGATGTGCTTCAAATAATACTTAAATGCTTAAATTTTTATAAAAGAGCCCAAGTAAGCTCTGTGCCATATTAAAAAAAAGAATATTATCTTTTTAAACCTTTTGGTTTGGGGTATTTGGTGATCATCACTTGTTTGTCTTCAAACAAAACTATACCTACAATTAAAGGGAAATAATAGCTTTAATAAATATTGTTTCTTCAGTTACTATTTTATTATTGTTAAACTCCAGGAGCAAGCCATTGATAGAGAACACGAGAGAGATGTATTCCAACAGGAAATACAGAAACTAGAACAGCAACTTAAGTTCGTACCTCGATTCCAGCCTATCAATGAACATCAAACTAGAGAGGTAAGAACTTTACTAATAATGTCTACCTTATAATAATTTGTATATTGTATGCAAAATAAAATGCATAGTGTGAAAAACTGACAAGAAATTCTTTCTATTGTATGTAAATCTTCAGATTCAGAAAATTAAATTTTACTTCAACATTAGAAGGTTCTTAAAAACCTTTAAATTATTTGTATCGCAATTTGCAATCATTACCACCTGCTTTATGTTCTACTGTTGTCCAGTGTAACAAGCTTTCCTACTCATTTTTCTATTCCCAACAAAACTGATCAAAAGAGTTTTCTGTGTTCACTGTCTGCTTCCCCATCTCTTATTTTCTTCTCAGTATACTTTAGTGAAGTTTCTAACCCTTCTGTCTCAGTGGAGTTTCTTATCCTCTACTCCATTGAAACTGTTCTGGGAAGGTTACCCCTCATTGCTATGGCCAGTAAGCACCTCTCTGTCTTTATTGTACTTGACCATTCAGATGCATTCATTAAGCCTTCTTCCTGAAACACTGCCTTCTCTTGGCTTCTGTGACACACCTAATTCATTGGTCTTTCTCTAGTTTTTGTTTTTGACCCAAAATAAATGATGGAGTACACTAATCTTAGTCTTGGGCGCCCTTTTCTTCCCTCTTTATATTGTCTTCCTAGGCCGTTGTCTTCCCAGTGACTCCACATTTGTATCTCCAGCCCTAGCATCTCCGTTGAGCCCCAGACTTGACTATTCAGCTGCTCACTCTATGTCTCCATTTAAATGTCTCAAAATTAGCATGTTCAGAAGAGAGCTCTTAATTCCTGATTAGCCTCCATCAAGAAAGTCAAGAATAAAACATGTTCCTTCTTTATTTCAGTAGATTTTATTTCATCTCCGTCCTTCTCGTAGCTAAGACCTAGAATTCATCCTTGACCCTACCTACTCTTTTTTCTCAGCTCCTACTTCTCACCTGTTGGTGAGTCAGGTTTCACTACATTTTCCTATTCTTTCCGCTTTGCTTTATCTCCCAAAATCCTAGCTGTCATCATTCTTTGCCTAGATGATTTTGATAGCCTTCTTACCACCCTCCCTGCTTCTACTTTTTCACCCCAACTGTCCATTTTCTCCTCATATGGGAACATAGCCAGAACTCCGTATTTACCAAATGAATGCTACATGAATGAGGGAAGATTCGTTGTACAAATTGCTAAAGATGGCTTGTCATAGTTATAAAGAGATAGTGCTTGGGGATAGACCAGGGGTCAGCAAGCTTCGGCTTGTGAGCCACATGCGGCTCTTTGGATACGTTCCGCCTCAAAGTTTGCCGACCCCTGGAAGAGCCAATCCTGTCCCTCACAACAATTTAAAAATTATTCGAGAGCCATAAAACAAATGAAATCACCATTATGTGAATAATATCCTTTAAAAATTTTATAAATGAAACTGTGATAGTTTTATTTTCATTTTCAATTTTACTTCAGAGCCACATGTAGGTACCCAAAGAGCCGCATGTGGCTCGCAAGCGGCAGTTTGCTGACCCCTGGTGGCTCTTCTGTGTCAAAAGTTTGCTGACCCCTAGATTAGACCATCCCATTTTGAATCATGGCTTTGCCATTTACTAGGTGTGTGACATTAAGTCACTTTCTAAAACTTGTTTACTCGCCTCATAGGTGCAGTGGCTGGTTACATAGTGAACATTTAAATTTAACTCTTGTTATTTATGAAAATAATTTTTATTTTTAAAAAATTTACAGTATAGGGCCGGCCGAGTGGCTCAGTTGGTTAAGAGCTCGCTCAAGAGTTTGAGCTCTGAGCAACAGCAGTTCCGTTCCCAGCCAGAGCTGAGCCGCCGTGGAGCTGCCAATAGGTGGCAGGATGGCTCAGCTTAAAAAAAAAAAAATTTTTTTACAGTATATAATTTTGATGCCGTTTACTGGGTTTTTTTTTTCTCTTAAAAGCATTTCAAAGAAGTATAAAATGCTTATAAACTTGTTATAGTAAAATATTATCTACATTCCCGTGGAATAGAAGTAATCTGATATAGAACAGCCTTATCTGCTAGAACGGTAGAAAATTATCAATTTCCACAGAGTTTGTAGTTAGGTCATCATTTCTAATAAACATATTTTCACCTTTTGAAATACAACCGTGTGATGGTTGAAACTCAGAAGGATATTGAAGTTCTAGAACTTACTGCCATTCCTATTATTTGCTTTCTTATCTTTGAAAAGTGACCAGCTTCATTCATGAAACTTCAAGAAACAAACAAGGATGTGTACATGTGATTCTCTCCAGGAACACTGTGATCCACTTGTTCTCCCCTTGCCATGCCAGATCTGATGCCCCAGCTTCTGATTTTCTCAAGATCAAAAAAACCCAACTATAATAGTATATTGTGCCACTTTGCTGTAGCTGTTTTGTTGTCTTTTCCTTTACCTTTACTCCAAATCTTAGTCTACCCATTATTAAAGTTTCTCCTCAGTGGCTTCATTACTCTCATCATCAAACATATATTATTAATAGGTAAGCTTACATTTATTTTAATGTTTTGAGGAACAAGTGTCATTTTTAGATTATTTCTTCAAAATATCTCACTGAAATAGGGTAAAATTCCTTTTTTTTCTTCCTATCACATTTATTTAGTAAGCTTTCTCTCTTCACTTGATCAGAACTAATTTCATAAGCTATCTTATTCAGTCTTCCTTTATCCTTCCATCACAGAGCCATTAACTTGAATGATCAGAATCACTTTCAAGGTACACAGAGCCCTTTCACCACCCCACCTTCTCATCTCTATTTTGGGCTGATGGAACGTGTAGGCTGAAAAAGCTTTCCAAGTGATTGTATTAAAACTCCTCCATCCCCTCCCATCCCTGCGGTATTTAGAACCATTGTGCTATTATGTGTTGATGATAACCATTTGTGGAAAGAAAAGTAGAATCCATGAAAGATTTTTTAAGGTAATCTCATCTCACATAAGTGTATGAGTTGGTACTGTGTAAACTTGTCATCTTTATTAGGTTTTAGTGTGGTTATGCCGTTAGAGGTTGTAATTCAACATTATTTAAAAATTATTTTTTTTCCTCCTAGCTGGAGAAAGTCTTAGTCTTAAAATGAAAAACTTTTTTAAAGGCCTAGTGAAAGCATGTCTCATACTATTCTAGTGCTGCTTAGTTTTATCCACTTACAAAATGTCACCATAGTTGAAGACAGTAGTTGGTATCCTTATCAAAAATAAAATTAGCCCAGCATCTAAAAATACTTTTGCAATGAGGATAGATGTGTTATTAGCTTCCTGAAATTTTTCATTTTACGGTTTTTGCTTATTATATTTCCAGGTTGAACAGTTAACAAATCATCTGAAAGAAAAAACAGACAAGTGCAGTGAGCTTTTACTGTCCAAAGAGCAGCTGCAGAGGGATATACAAGAACGGAATGAAGAAATTGAGAAACTGGAGTTCAGAGTAAGGGAACTGGAACAAGCCTTACTCATTAGTACAGACACTTTTCAAAAGGTGGGACATTTTCTTTGGGTTGATTTTTATAAGGGTTTTAATGCAGATTACTCTTAGTTAAACGAACATTTTTTTTAAATAAAAAAATGTTGTTGACTTTTTTATTGATGTTGTTATATAATGTATATGTCTTCATTGACATCGTAGCCAATTCTGTTTACTCTTATCTCCACATGTTGCTTGCATACCTCAGTCCTGAAAAAGGCAGATTAGTGAAACCAGACTTAATTACCCTCTTAACCATCAACAAGGTTGTGATTCTGAAATAAGAGCCACATGAAAAAGCTTTGGGCACCAGTTGAGGCTGATGTTTTACCCCAGACTAAGGAATGAGACCTATTCCCGCTGTCCTGCAGAAAGGAAAAGTGAATAAAAGAAGAGCAGGAGGAGGAAGCCCGGGAGAGGGGCAGATGAGGGGACAGCCTTTATTTTATCTGAGGAATGAATTGTTAAAAGTGTCAAACATTCCTGTGTAAAATACAGTCAAGACTGAATATCTGTAACTTTTTGATTCACTAATGTAGATTATCTACTTCTAATTAGAGAAAGAGTTGCTACTTCTCCAATTAAAAAGAATAATCAAGGTTTAATGTCTGAAATTTTGAGAACATTTTTATGTATTTAAAGGCAGAGGACCGAAAACAGTTTGGAGCTCTAGAAGCTAAAGCAGAATTGTCCCTAGAAGTGCAATTGCAGGCTGAGCGAGACGCTATTGACAGAAAGGAAAAAGAGGTAAGGAGTTTATTTTTAATGACAAAATGTGGTTAGAATTATTATGAATAAGTCACCTTGAAGGTATCATTTGAACAGAGTGGAGTTTATGGCCTAAAACCAAAGTTTGGACTGTTTCTTTGCTCATTGCCTAAGTTGACCTTGAAGACAGTAAACATTTGAACAGATAGCTGGTGTGTGAGGAAGAGTGTTCCAGGTAGAGGGGACAATGAGTGCAAAGACCTTGATGTAGCAAGAAGTTCTGAAGGCAAAAAGAAGGCCAATTTGATAGATATGAAGTGAGAGAAGCGGAGAATCAAGACAGAAACACTGTTGTTAAGGCTGAAGGCGGTATCTTTCTTTTCTTCTGACCTTACCATGGGCTTTGAATTATTGCCACTTTGCTGTGGGGTTGTTTGGTTTTTTTAAGTTTTATAGCCCTGGGAGATCATCGTGCTGTTTTAAAATATACTAAACATTAAGAGCGTGAGCTCTGAGCAGCAGGGCCGCCGGTTTGATTCCCACATGGGCCAGTGACGCTGTGCCTGAGCTGAGAAAAAATTTTTTTAAAAATCTAAAATATACTAAACAATATACAGTTTTCTTAATATAAAAGATAAA
>NW_017733099.1:63449-67274 GCF_001890085.2 Hipposideros armiger | reverse complement strand
GTAGGGCAGCAATTTTGAACTTAACACATCTCTGTATATGTTGAAATAGTACCTTGTCATTAAAAGTAGTTGTAGAAGATAGGGATAGGTATATTCAATACCTTTGAAGGAAGGTATAATCACAATCTTCAACAGACTAACCTGATAATCATATATGCACAACTAAGTATATTTAAGGTGTGTCTACTGAGTTTAATAACAGTGTTACAGGAAATAATTTACATATAAGTCTCAGACATTAGTTATTAGAAGCAGAATAAATGATAGTTCAGAATATCAGGCTCCAGAGGTAAACTCCCCAGGTTCCAAAGCTGGCTTCCGCATACTCGTCTTGTGACCTCAGGACTGCTCTCTCAGTGACTCCCTTCCTCGTCTCTGAAATGAGGATAATCCTAGTAAAGATCTCATAGGTTTGTTACAGGTTTTTAAAAAAATAATACTTATAAAGCACTTTATAATCAATTGTCTATGAATGATGGCTATTACTAGTATGAGTACAATTTCTGTTAAGGAAATATTAGGCTAAATAATTTTGAAGGCCTTAGGCTCATCAGTGCCAAGATTTGATTATGATTATGTGCCTGTGTGTAATCAGCATATGCCCCTTTTCAAGTTCTAAGGCAATGAATGATTTATAGACTGCTCTTTGAGCCAGCTGCTGCTAAATGCTGCTCCCGAACCTTAGGTTGTTTATAATGCAGCAGTTTGGTCATCAGGTAAATACACATTTGCAAATCCATTCATTAAATATTTATAAGTAGCTACAAAGCAATGAGCTAAATGACTGTCCTCAATCAAACCCAATTTTTTAAATATAACAATAACTAGCTTTTAATATTCATCATTAGTTCTTGTCTATATAACCATCAAGAGCAATTGCTGTATCATTAATGGTAATCCTCAGAAATAAGCTAAATTTCTATTGTCCTACATATAGGAACTTCCTAATCTCCTAAAATGGTATTAATAACTGACTTATTCTTTAACTTTCTGTATTTCAGACCTCCATTTCTGCTTCCTTCTGCTTAAACAAGGCACATGGCAGCCAAATCTTTTGTTGGGTATTAAGATGGACTAAACTGAGCTATAGTCTCATTGATGGCAAAAGTAACTGATTTAATTCTACAGCTTTCTTGAGCCTTTTGATAGAAACTAAAATCAAATATGAAAATAAAAATTTTAATGTAGACTTTTCCCTTTCCTCCCATGACTCTTCTGCTGAATCAGAGGATATTGTAGGTAGGAACTAGCTCCTATATCCTTCCTCTGCAGGTCTCCTCGTTGCTTGGGGCAGGACAGTTTAAGGGTTTCAGTTTGACAAGGTCTAGAAACCAACCACACCTGACCCCTCTTCTTTATTGTCACAGTTCATATATTTTAAGCATACACGCTTTATAGAACCAATATAGCACTCTTCATTCTCTCTTGACAAATAAACCTTTGTATAAACGTTTCTTTTTTCTTTCCTTTTGATAATTTTGATATCGAAGATCACGAACTTAGAAGAACAGTTAGAGCAGTTCAGAGAAGAACTGGAAAATAAGAATGAAGAAGTTCAGCAACTACATATGCAATTAGAAATACAGAAAAAAGAATCTACCACCCGCCTACAAGAACTTGAACAAGAAAACAAATTATTTAAGGTGATTAGTTAAGCAAAACTTTGCCTATAAACAGCTCATCGTTTTTGTCTTGTGTAAGCCTTAGTATTAAGCATTTGCTAAACCCAGCTGCCAACTAGTGCTTAACAGGAACATGGGCTGCAAATGGATTTGCGTGGAACTTATTTTAAGCCAATGTAAACATTTGAATTTATCATAAATGAAAAAAATTTGAGATCTTTTATCAAAATATTTTAAGAATTATTGATTTACAATAACTGTATGATATCTCTGATTTTTTTTACTTGTGTATTTTGGGTACTATATCTTTTGTAAGAGTTACTTGAAAGAAGTTTACAAATCACATGTAATGATCTGTCCAACTGGGATGGTTATTTTTAACCCTAGGATGAAATGGAGAAATTGGGATTTGCTATAAAGGAAACTGATACTATCTCTACTCAGGACCAACATGTGTTATTTGGGAAATTTTCCCAAATAATGCAAGAAAAAGAAGTAGAAATTGACCAGTTGAATGAGCAAATTACAAAACTTCAGCATCAACTTAATATTACAACAGATAACAAGGTACACTAATTTAAAATTGATTATTACATGAAATTAATTTTAGCTAGAATTTTGAAGGGCAGAGCGGTGATTTTTCAGTTTCTCTTTGAATGTAAAATGCAAATAAACCTTAATTCTCTTTTACCCATTAATTTTAACAAACTATGTATATTTTTATCTCCTTCTATTATTGTCAAAGATTTTTGATGTTTTGCAGGGAGCCTCTGGTGATTTAGATTTCATCATATAATTCTAACCAAACCTATTAAAAATTCTTCTGTTTAGTATGAGTTAAATAAGATAATGACATTGGGTGCCATCTGCTATAAACTGTTTTTATTTCAATACTTCATCCTTTTTAATTAGAATGTATTGATACTGACTATTTTACTTATAGGAAATCAGCTACTAAAAGTGTAAATCACTTTAACAGAACTTTCTGAATGAAGTTCTAAATAAAGTCCTTGTTTGATATGATAGGGGACTGTTGGTCTATATTAAAATTAATGTAGTGTATCTAAAAGGTATATTATTTTGTGTGATGAACACTTGAAGATCCTGCCCAAAATAAAATAAAATTCCCAAAATATAAATACACATTTATTATGTATATTATTCTTTTTTCATTAACTAATAGATTATTGAAGAAAAAAATGAACTGATAAGGGATCTTGAAATGCAAATAGAATGTATGATGAGTGATCAAGAACGTGTGAAGAAAAATAGAGAAGAAGAAATTGAGCAGCTCAATGAGGTGATTGAAAAACTTCAACAGGAATTGGCAAATATTGAACAGAAGATATCAATGGATGCTAATTCTCTCCCAGAAGAAGCAGATAGTTTAAAACATCAGTTGGATATGGTAATAGCTGAAAAACTGGCTTTGGAACAGCAAGTAGAAACCACTAATGAAGAAATGGCCTTTATAAAAAATGTACTTCAAGAAACCAATTTTAAAATGAGCCAGCTAACAAAAGAATTATGCAGCTTAAAGAAAGAACAGGAAAATCGGGAACAAATCCAAAGTGTACCAGAGAAAAGTGTTAACATGGTTATAGATTATCTAAGCAAAAAGAAACCTGAACTAGAAGTTGTCTGTACTGAGGATGCTGTCAAACCCCTAGAAAATCAGACTGACTTCCAATCTTTTGAAGAAAACAGTAAAGATTCCATCAACATTTTGGAGACAAAGGTGCTACATCTAGAGAGCACTGTGAGTGCAAAGAACTTAGAACTTACCCAGTGTTATAAGCAAATAAAGGACATTCAAGAGCAAGCCCAGGCTGAAACAGAAATGCTTAAAAAGAAGATTGTAAACCTCCAGAATACACTTGAGGAAAACGTTGCTGCTGCCCTTGTGAGTCAGGTCCAACTTGAAGCAGTTAAGGAATATGCACAACTCTGTCAAGGTAAACAGGCAAGTTCATCAGAGCCTGAAAGAACAAATATACAGAATTTAAATCCACTCACAGAAAAAGAGATGGAGTCGAATGTTTCAACATTTACCTTGAGAATATCAGAATTAGAAAGACAGGTGGCTGAAATGCAGACTAGTTTGATTTTAGAAAAAGAACAAGTAGAAATTGCAGAGAAAAATGCTGTGGAAAAAGAAAAGCAGCTACGAGAGCTACAGAAGCTATTGGAAGATAGTGAGAGT
>NW_017733099.1:54650-58099 GCF_001890085.2 Hipposideros armiger | reverse complement strand
AAGGAATTGCTCAAAAGAATGAAGGCAGTATGTCAAAGGATCACAGAAGCCAGCTTGACGGAGTTCACACTGGCTAACTTTGGGACAATTTCAACATCAAACTAAATGATCAACATCAAACAAGAGTGACAAATTATAAAATAATTCATGAGTTCATACTAATATAATAAATGAATAAAAGTTCTTACAGTAGAATGTTGGCTAGCATGTAGAAAAAATAATGGAATTAATAAATCGCCCTTTGTTAAACACTCACTATAGTAATAGTCAACAATGTGGTCAGGGACATATACTTACATAGGACGAGAAAATACTTTTTAATTACGAAAAGAAAAGCGGTAACTTTGTAGTGGAGAAACCTTGCCGATACCACCTTTAAACCAAGTATCAGAGTTAATGTCCCCAGTAATGAAACCAGCAGACATCATGTACTTCCTGACATGAAGGACACACATCATTTTTGTGCATTACCAAAATGTACTCATAGGGACATAGTAGACTAAAATAAACTGAGGCTGCTACATATCTGTCAGAATGGCCCAAATCAAAATAGTGACAACACCAACTGCTGACAGAGAAATTGTATCTCTCATACATTGCTGTTATGAGTATAAAATGGGAGAACCACTCTGGAATATGACCTGGCAGTTTCTCATCAAGTTAAATGTACACTTACCATACAACCTACAAATCACACTCACAGGTATTTAATCTGACAGAAGTGAAAACTTATGTCTCCATAAGCACCTATACATGAATATTCATAGCAGTTTTATTTGTAATGGCCCCAAACTGGAAACAACCCAAATGTCCTTTGACAGGTGAAAGGGTGAACAAATTATAGTTGATCCATACAGTGAAATACTACTCAGCAATTAAAAAGTAACAAACTGTTAATACTCTCAACCTCTTGTATGTACTATAACACTCTTGAACTGACAAAATCATAGTGATAGAGAACCGGTCAGTGGTTGCCAGGTTAGGATTGGGAAGAGGATGTGACTACGAACGAATTTCTTTGTGGTGATGAAACAGTTCTGTTTCCTGACTGGTGGTGGTTACATGAACCTATACATGTGATAAAATGTCATAGTACTATACACCAAGAAAATGAATGAGTGCGTGTAGAAACTAATGGTATATGAATAAGCCCTGTAGTTTAAATAGCATTCATTGTACCAATGTCAGTTTTCTGGTTTTGATAATGGACTATAGTTACNTGGTCAACTTGAGGATCTTAGAGTTCAGTTAGCAGCTACCAAAGAAGAACTTGCCAGTTATAAAGAAAAGGCAGAAAAACTTCAAGAAGAGCTTTTGGTAAAATAAGTAGCATAGCTTCTAATTCAATTACTTCTATCTTAATTTTATTTCAAAGTATATTCTCTTTTATAAAAACAAACCAGATTCATGACTTAAAGCTAGAAAAAAAATAAAAGCTTTTGTAAATTTGATGAAAAGTTATTATAAATTTCTTTACTAGTATCTTCTTGCTTGGTTTTCCTTGGAATCTTTATTAAGGGAGATGCTTTTTAATCTCTAGCCTATCAATGAAGGAGGAGAAAGACAGATGTTAAAGAGAACTATATATCCCATGAGACTCCAAAGTAGAGGCTGATAAAATAATATCACTTCTGTGGGCATCTGTGACCATACATGTATACAAATATATATGGAAACTATGAATGTTTCTGAAGTGTTTTTCCTGTTCTGAGGAAAATGACCATATTAGCAAGAATTATATTCTCCTCTCTACCCTAAATTCTATATTCAATATTTTAAACTAAATGTTCTGTTGTTTTTTTTTCATTATGTTTTAGGTAAAAGAAACGGATATAGCATTTCTTCAGAAAGACTTAAGCAAAGTTAGGGATCAACTCACAGAGGCAAAAGAGAAATTATCCTGCTTCTTAGAAAAAGAAGATAAGACTGAGGTGCAAGAAAACAGAAATGTCTGCATATTAGAGCCACTTCCTGTTAAAGTGGGTAAAAGCTCCACATCCCAGACAGACGGGACTCTTAAGGTCAATAGCAGCAATCAGACTCCACACATTCGTGTTAGAAATGCAGGAATCCAAATTGATTTACAGAGTGAATGTTCATCAGAAGAAGTCGCTGAAATAATCAATCAGTTTACTGATAAAATTGAGCAGATGCAAGAGCTGCATGCTGCTGAAATTTTGGATATGGAATCCAGGCATATTTCAGAAACGGAAACCTTGAAGAGGGAACACTATGTTGCTGTTCAGTTACTGACAGAGGAATGTGGTGCCTTGAAGGCAGTGATACAGTGTCTGAGATCTAAAGAGGTATTTGGTTTTCCTAATAGATGCTTTTCAACATTCTGAGATTTTTTTTTTAATTCTATGTTTTTAAGAGAAAAAGAAATTTCAGACATTTGCTTCCTTATGATAAAATTACAATTTTAAATCTTTCCATTGTGTACAGTCAGATAGTAACTTCCCACAAAGTTCCTGTGCAGATTTGAACCTGATGTTTTCGTTCCTTAATTCATGAATGTTTTTTCTTCTGATGGTAATATCCATGAAAAAAACTAAGGACATGATGTAAGCCATGGATAGTTTTATTTATTGTGAAATGTGTTACAGATTTAATTGAGCTTTTTTAAACAGCATTACAAAGAATAAGACCTCATTGGACCCTGTTTTTATGAAGCAAAAATAGTTATGTTTTTTTGTTTTATTAGGGATCCTCAATTCCTGAATTAACACATTCTGACGCTTACCAAACTAGAGAAATATGTTCCAGTGGTAAGTTATATAAATTTCTGGAATTTTTATAGTACATGTTTAAAAGTGTTCGTTTCTTTTTAATGGTTTTCTTTATCAGTGGTTTTCTTTATTTTAGATTCTGGATCAGACTGGAGTCAGGGAATTTATCTTACACAAAGTCAGGGATTTGACTCAGTATCAGAAGGCCGAGGAGAAGAAGGTGAAAATTCAACAGATTCATTTCCAAAGAAAATAAAGGTAATAAAGGACCAGATACCTTTTAGTAAAATTTAGTCAGTGTGGTTTCTATATTGAACATAGTAGTTTAATTAGGAGTTATGCTGTAAGATCCTCTCTGAAGAGAGAATCACAGAGCTAGAAGGAACCTTCGCATCTGTTTAGTCTTATTTCCATATTTTGCAGATATTAAATTATATATTTAATAATTATTTGTATAAAGATTTAAAAATTTTTTATTACTTATATTTTGTCAAAATTATTAAAGTGTTCTCAAGGACTAGAATTTATCTCCCACATATTTATTTTGGTCAAGTTAGTGACTAATCATTAATCCAAGAAGAGCACATTAGATAAATAGAAGGAACAAAGTCATAGGCCATCTTCTGGGATTGGCTTACTCCTCACAGGAAGAAGCCATTCAGTAATGGTAGGCTGGTATTTTCTGTGTGCAGTGGCTTTTCTAAATCAATCTAACTAGGT
>NW_017733099.1:43930-46485 GCF_001890085.2 Hipposideros armiger | reverse complement strand
TTCATCTTTTGTTATCGGTATATATTGAGTATTACAATTTTAATAGTTTTTTCCTTTCTTAAAATGTGTATACATTTTTTTGGCACCCTCTGTATTTGTGTCCTGCCTTCACTTCTCTATGACATTCTTCTGTACATTGTTATTCAGCATTTCTGATGGCATACATGTATGAGTTTTCTAGGTACATACTCAGGAGTGGAATTGCTGGATAATAGAATACATGTCTTCAAATTTATTAGGTAATGCCAAACTGTTTTCCAAAGTGGTCACATCAGTTTGTACACTTACTAGCAGTGTGTGTATGAGAGTTCTATTGCTTCGCATCTTTGCCAACAGTAGGTATTGTCAGGCCTTTATTGCCAATCTGGTGGGTGCACATTAGATTGTTATTGTGGTTTTAATTTGCATTTCTCTCAGTACTGCAGTAGTTTAGTCTTTTTGTCATATGATTATTGGTTGGCTGGATTTTTACTTTTGTGATGTGCTTATTAGTATCTTTTCCACGCTTTTGATAAGGGTGTCTGTTAATTTAAATTGAGCTGCAGATAGAAATCTTTAGAGATTGAAGTAAAATAGAAATTTCATCATATCTAGTGAAGACATATGCCTTTGTCTTCAATTTTGTTTCATATAATGGTACAAACTCCTATCCTTTTGCAAATTTCGAAAGTTACACCATAGTCTTAACATTTGTCATTGGAAAGCTGAAGATTTTAAATATCTTAAAATATTTCAGAGAAAACAGGTATAATGAAATCACAAATTAAATATATCACATATTTAGACATAGAATTAATTGAAGATTGTTTTCAGAAAATTGATTAGTATATTTTGTTAAACCTCATTGAAAGCTTAATTAATATAACATAGATACATATTTATACATGTAAATCCTTAGCCTCTACTCCCTAAGGAATAATTTTAAAAGCCTAAATTAACGTGATTATCTTCTAAAGCCAATATTATTTCTGTCTCCTAACGTCAGTAATATGAATTGTAATATGAAGTGATGAACTTTGATAAAAATTTTTCAGTTAGAAATACATTCTTGGTAGAATAGAGAAACAAAATGGAGTAAAAATTACACCTAGACTCTCCTAAATCCTAAAGTAATGACTATTAATACTCAGGTAAATGTGCCTCCAGACCTTTCACTGTGNAAGAAACCAATTTTAAAATGAGCCAGCTAACAAAAGAATTATGCAGCTTAAAGAAAGAACAGGAAAATCGGGAACAAATCCAAAGTGTACCAGAGAAAAGTGTTAACATGGTTATAGATGATCTAAGCAAAAAGAAACCTGAACTAGAAGTTGTCTGTACTGAGGATGCTGTCAAACCCCTAGAAAATCAGACTGACTTCCAATCTTTTGAAGAAAACAGTAAAGATTCCATCAACATTTTGGAGACAAAGGTGCTACATCTAGAGAGCACTGTGAGTGCAAAGAACTTAGAACTTACCCAGTGTTATAAGCAAATAAAGGACATTCAAGAGCAAGCCCAGGCTGAAACAGAAATGCTTAAAAAGAAGATTGTAAACCTCCAGAATACACTTGAGGAAAACGTTGCTGCTGCCCTTGTGAGTCAGGTCCAACTTGAAGCAGTTAAGGAATATGCACAACTCTGTCAAGGTAAACAGGCAAGTTCATCAGAGCCTGAAAGAACAAATATACAGAATTTAAATCCACTCACAGAAAAAGAGATGGAGTCGAATGTTTCAACATTTACCTTGAGAATATCAGAATTAGAAAGACAGGTGGCTGAAATGCAGACTAGTTTGATTTTAGAAAAAGAACAAGTAGAAATTGCAGAGAAAAATGCTGTGGAAAAAGAAAAGCAGCTACGAGAGCTACAGAAGCTATTGGAAGATAGTGAGAGTCAACAGGGAGGCAAAGAAAGGAACAGAAGCCCTCAAGGAGATTTTGAAGAAGTTCCCAAGGTTAGTTTATATTCAATTTTTTACAGTTAAATACTCTAAGAAACTCTTCCTTTGTTCCTTAGGCTGATTGCTAATGTGCTAAATTCAAGATGGTGTTCTTATACATCTAGCAATTCATATGTAAAGGGTTTTATAAAAATATTACTATTGTGCACAGTCATATTATCTCTAGAATAATGGATATAAACTATTTTGTGGTATTCAAATCACAATATTTATTTCACAGGCATAGCCATTAAATAGAACAGTTGGAAGAGATTTTGAAGTGCTAAGTTTAGCAAATGTCCTCTAGAGCTTGTGTGGGGTTTTTTTCCTTTTCCCTCTAGCATGCATGTTATGCGATCATCCCTTTTAGGTAATGGAAGGTATCAAAATGTATTAGTGTTCTACTGAATTAACGTGTGAGTGATCAATCACTGGCTTTTGCAGATTTTATACCTGATAATAAATTTGACACTTTTCTAGGAAAAATTTGAATTTCACCCAAGCCTACTTATGTAAAGATCTGAAATCACAGTTATTTCTTAGCATAGGACTGATAGGAAAGGACTTTAATTTTCAAATTCTCACTCTATAGTTTATATTTATAATTTTGAATAGTTGATGCACAGTCTTATCT
>NW_017733099.1:38626-40305 GCF_001890085.2 Hipposideros armiger | reverse complement strand
GTATAATTAAGAGTTAAATTAGTAATTCTAAAACTTCTCACAAAGAAAAGCCCAGGATCAGATGGCTTCACTGGTAAATTCTACCAAATGTTTAAAAAAGAATTATTACCAGTCCTTCATTAATTTATCCAAATAAAGAAGAGAAAGGAACACTTCCCAACCCATTCGATGAGTTTCAAAAGCAAAGACATCACAAGAAAACTAACTAACCAAGTATCCAATGAGATTAATACAACCAGTGAACAAATGATATAAATATGTGCTCTCATGGAAGACAATAAAGAGTATCTAATAATTATATGAAAAGATGCTCAGAATGTACTATATTATTCGTAATATGGAATACTATATAATAATGAAAAATGAGTGTTAAGTAGTGCTACATATGTCAGCCTAGATGGTTCACCAACACTAAGTGAAAAAGGCAAATTACACCAAGTGAATACAATACGATGCCATTTATATAAAGTTTTAAGACATGCAAAACGGTATTGTATGTTGTTTAGGACATGTGTGTGTATGTAATATAGTATACAGAGTGTGAAAACAACGCCAGACTTAGAATTATTTCTTGAGCAGGCGGTGCAGAGGAGGATGTGTTCAGGGAGTTGTACGCAGGGGGCTCTAGTTGTAAAGGTGCTATTTCCTAGGCTAAGTATTGTACATGGGTGTTTATTATGTTATTCTTCATGTTTTCTTGTGTGTTTGAGAACTTCAAAATAAATGTAAATATTAATAACCAGAAAGTAAATCCTAATAAGCACAAAGAGAAAATTAATTTCTTCAGAAAATTTTAGCGTGGCGTTCCTTTCATTCTTCAGACTTTCAGGTTGTTAATTTTATTATTCTTATAACTCTCTTCACTTGATTTTTTTACTTTGCATTTTATAGGGTATTGAATATCAGGCAGCTATGGAATGCCTCCAGAAAGCAGATAGAAGGAGTTTGTTATCTGAAATTCAAGCACTGCATGCTCAAATGAATGGTAGAAAAATGACACTGAAACGAGAACAAGAGAATGATCAACCCAGCCAAGGTATGCTGTGTAACAGCGTTTTATGGTGGCACAAATAGGTGACAGTGTTTCACTTCATCTCCCTTCTTATTGTTCAGTTAAAACACATTTCTTCTTAGTCACATTTTGTTCTCATTCTCGTATCAGAGAGGTAATTTACATTGATTACTCTAGGGATTAAAGGGTTGTCCAGTTGGTGTTTCATATATATATATATATATATATATATATAGATATATATAGATATATATATATATGAAAATTTTTTTTTTAAATACACACACACACACACACACACACACAGTTGACCCCTGAACAACGTGGGGGTTAGGGGCAGTGACCACCTTAGCAGTCAAAAATCTGAGTAGACCTAAGAAAGCCTTTCACATATCAAAAACTCAGTATTTTTTTTACTTTTTAGAGTTGAAAAGTATTTATTTACATTAAGGGCTCTTTAACCAGGTACAAACTTATACACAGCTTTGGGAATAGAAATAAAATAAATAATGCTAAGTCTTGCTATGCCATCTAAGCTTATTGCTCCATCTTAAACAAACGCAGCAGTTCATGAAATTGGGAAGAAGTGGTGGTAGTGAAGGTGAAGGGGTTATTGCTCAATTACTGCAAAGAAAAAATGCTGTGTGTGACACAGACTGGTAAGGAC
>NW_017733099.1:32904-36426 GCF_001890085.2 Hipposideros armiger | reverse complement strand
TATAGTTCTGAAATCTTGACCATTAGCACTGAGGAAAATATGCATAAAATGCGTGTGTATATGAATTGCTAACTTTTGGGACTGTGATCTTTTCACATTTGCTTTGTAGTAATCCAAATTACAAATCATTTCTTATCGACAAAATATTTATAAACCAAACATGAGTTGCTAGATCGTACTTTAACTATTAATAACCTCCCATTTAGAACTCTTGGAATATAACATACAGCAGAAGCAGTCTCAGATGCTGGAGATGCAGGTGGAGCTCAGCAGTGTGAAGGACCGAGCAACAGAACTGCAGGAGCAGCTGAATTCTGAGAAAATGGTGGTTGCTGAACTGAAGAGTGAACTTGCACAAACCAAATTGGAACTAGAGACAACACTTAAGGCACAGCATAAGCACCTCAAAGAACTGGAGGCATTCAGGTGTGCCTAGTTTCTTTATCATACACCTGTGTTAGTGAAGAACTGCAATAATTTTGTCACAGACACTGGGCAGATCTGACAAAAACATAACATTATGCATGATGTTTAAATAGCATCATATTTTGTTATTTTATAAGCAGAACTACAGTGGAAAGGAAAAATTCCAAACTTTTCCAAATGATAAATTTGTGAGTAGGTATTGGTATATTCTCTACTGTGGCTTCAGTTCTATTTGAGACTTATATAAAATATATAATTTTAACCTTTATTTTACCACCAAGTAATTTGAAATGACATGATTTCAATACAATTTATGGTTCAAGTAGATAATATATGCAAAATGTTTTAAAAGACAATGCTTGTAAAAAGAATAAATTTGTGGGTGTAAATACTGAGATATTCTTCTTGCTAAGTATTCATTACAAGTACAGTCTTTATATGGAACATTATTTTCACACAAACACATGTTAATGTCTGTGATCAGTAAAAGACAAAGGAAAATTTTTCTTAATATTATTTTGTAACAGTAAATTGTTTTTAATGGTAAATAATAACTAATATTACTGCTAGAAACAGTTCACTTGAAATGAACTAGTCAAAAATCTTTATATGGTTTATATTTTTCTATTAGCTAGTTTATAATATGCCTCCACTTTTCAGTGGAAGCTGTACTCCATCTTTGTCACTATATAGTCCAAGTCATTTTATGAGGGTTCATTTGTGTCTCTGATTTAGGTTGGAAGTTAAAGATAAAACAGATGAAGTACATTTGCTTAATGACTCATTAGCAAGTGAACAGAAAAAGTCCAGAGAGTTCCAGTGGGCTTTGGAGAAAGAGAAAGCCAAACTGGGGCGCAGTGAAGAGCGGGACAAAGAGGAACTGGAGGTACTGTTATCTCTGTCACTAAATATCTGTGGAAAATCCAAAAAACGATAGAGAGAGAGAGTCTGGAGACCTTTCTCTTTCTTACATGTCCACCTGAGGCTCTTTATGCGGTACAATAAGTTGTTGGCTATGTGTTGAATACTATTATAATGTTACCTGAGCTGTTTTATCAGGAAATGCTAATAGTGCTGCTTTCTTTGCTTTACTACATCCAAGGATGCATACAGACTGTCCTGCTACAAAATGTGTTTGGGAATTTGAATTAGTACATATACAGTGTGATAAATACGGCAGTCGTGTCGGCTTAACACAGAAGTAGTTTGGGTTCCTGTGTTGTCCTAGGGAAGGAGAGCAGTGATACTTTTCTGGCAGCAGGAGTCCCTGCTGCTATGAGTCCCTTCACTCTGGGCTCTGTCCCAGGAAGCACAGCTCTCAGCTCAGGGCAGGCTGCCCTGCTCTCAGGGCCCCCTTTAACCATAGCCCTACTGGCCCATGCTCTTCTGTTCACATGATCCCAACTCGCCAGCTGTATACTAAAAACTATGTAGCCAGCATTTCTGCCATGTTACTTTTGAGGTTTCTTCTTGTTTGAATGTCCACCATGGTAGCCTCAAGGCACAGTGAGCTCTGCCTGGCAAGGACATGTTATCTCCTCAGGTACTGATTTCCGTTTTTTAACTGTTACAGATTTGCATAGGTTTTGAGTAGTTTGAAAACCCTGCTTTCCCCACAGCCCTATTAGTTTTATTATGTGATCTTGGAAAACCCAAAGTTTTTCAGTACCTCATATCACATTATATCAGAAATACTTATATTTTTGATGGTTATTGTTCCTAGAAGAAATGTACCCTGCTTCATATTCCTTAACCAGATATGATGGTTAATATTTGGAGAGAAAGTATTACTTAGCTATCTTTGGTTTATATTCTTTGGTGAAAATCACCTGGCTGTCCAAATAATGCTCTAACCACTGAAAATTTAAGTTAATAAACTAAATAATCAGTTCTGTTACCAAATACTACCACCTTAGTATTAATAAAGGCACAATTATATTCTTATAAAGTATTGTTAATAATATTAACACATTCTTAATTTCAACTTTCCTACAAGGACCTGAAGTTTTCACTTGAGGGTCAGAAACAAAGGAATATTCAGCTAAATCAACTTTTGGAACAACAGAAACAACTACTAAACGAATCACAGCAGGAAATAGAATCACAACGAATGCTGCACGATGCCCAGTTATCAGAAGAACGAGGTCGAAACTTGGAGCTGCAAGTACTTCTTGAATCCGAGAAAGTTCGAATTCAGGAAATGAGCAGCACCCTGGATCGGGAGCGAGAACTGCGCACACAGCTGCAGCAGCGCAGTAATGATGACAGTGGGCAACCTCAGCCCCCCTTACCCTCCGAGGACCTCCTCAGAGAGCTCCAGAAACAGCTAGAGGAGAAACACAGTCGCATAGTGGAATTGTTAAGTGAGACTGAGAAATATAAACTGGATTCTTTGCAAACAAGACAGCAAATGGAAAAGGATAGGCAGGTTCACAGGAAGACGCTGCAGACGGAGCAGGAGGCCAACACTGAAGGACAGAAGAAAATGCACGAGCTCCAGGCCAAAGTGGAAGACCTGCAGCGCCAGCTGGAGGAGAAACGGCGACAGGTGTATAAGTTAGACCTCGAAGGGAAGCGTCTGCAAGGAATTATGCAGGAATTCCAGAAGCAAGAACTAGAGCGAGAAGAAAAACGAGAAAGTCGAAGAATGCTGTACCAGAATCTTAATGAGGTAAATTGATGCTTTGTTTTAAAATAGTTTTAAAATGTTTGATGTTCGATTAAATTATTTAAATAGCTATGTACAAATCATTTAAAAATGACATCTATAGAAGTTTATTTGGAGTATAAACAATACAGCAGGACCTCAAATAACACGTTTTCATTCAACTTTGCTATAACATTAATGAGATGCAGTAGGAACTTAACTCATGTTTATATCAATTAGCATATGGTAAACTGGTTTCTTTTTCTTTTTTTTTTTAAGATTTTATTAGGGAATTGGGAAGAGGGGAACATCGTTTGGGAATTGGGGACAGGGAACAGACAGGTAGACAAGTTGCTGTTTTTGTTCTTCAGTCTAGTTGTGGAGGACGTCGCTTCACTCGCCCAAGTTGGCACCATCATTGCACTCTTCCTGGGCGAGGCACATCAGTC
>NW_017733099.1:18854-31409 GCF_001890085.2 Hipposideros armiger | reverse complement strand
TAACTATAGCCATGAAAGCTTACTCATTTCTACAGCCTGACTTCTCAGTAGACTTATTTATTGAACAGATACTTACACTGGGCACCTATGTGCCAGGAACTCTCCTGAGTTCTGGGGATACAGTGAACAAACCTGATAAAAACCTCACCCTTAGGAAGCTTTGTCCTGTGGTCCAGGTTTATATTTTCACTTAGTTACTAGGCATCTTTATCTGGAAAAATATCCCCCATAGTGACCCCTTTGGGACCTCACAGCCATCTTCCAAACTGGGCATTATCTTCCTTTCTCCTTCTTGTCATGCTCTCGCCCACTTTAGAAAGCTGAAAGTTACCACACACCACCTTCCTTCACTGTTACTTGCACACCCAAGCAGTCACTGAGTCCTGTGCCTTCCGCCTCCTAAACATCTGCCCCTGTGCCTTAGTCATCACCTTCATTCAGGCCTTCAGCATTTCTCACCCACTGTTGCAGTAACTTCCATTGTGTCGGCCTCACACCGGGATCTATCTTCACTAATGCACTCTGCTTTGCACACCGCTACCAAAGGAGTCTTTCTAACACATAAA
The DNA here is from genome assembly GCF_001890085.2 of Hipposideros armiger. Lineage (NCBI taxonomy): Eukaryota > Metazoa > Chordata > Mammalia > Chiroptera > Hipposideridae > Hipposideros > Hipposideros armiger. Next base: position 30,843 of record NW_017733099.1, on the reverse strand, counting down.
CTTTTTGCCGTGCTCCTGCCTAAAGCCTTTCATGGCTCTCCACTGCCTGCATTTAGGTCTGTTACCCATAAAGCCTTACCAAGCAACTGGTAGCTCCCTAGAAGCAACCCACTCTGATCAAGCCTTCGTGCCTGGATACATGCTATTCCTTGTATTTCATACACCCATCTCACTCCTCTCTCCTGCCAGTAACTTCCTACTTATTATTTAAGGCTCAACATAAGCACCGCTTCTTCATTAAATGGTTGTTCTCAGTGCCTGTTCACATTTTTATATGTATTATTCATAAACGTTTGTGCTTATGTGACCTTATGCCATTTTATCTTTCCAGCCTAGCTTAGTGTCCCCCAGCACTTCCTGTGGCTCACTGACTGAAAGACTACTGAGACACAATGCTGAGCTCACAGGACATATCAGCCAACTGACTGAGGAAAAGAATGGTTTAAGAAATCTGGTTATGAAGCTGGAAGAGCAGATCAGATGGTATCGACAGACAGGAGCCGGCAGAGATTATGTTCGTATATTTTTAGCGTGGCCACATTAGAAGTTGTGCACAGTTATAATTTCTGCTATCTACTTTTCAATTTTTAGCCCTGAGAATGTAAAAATGTTAAGTATCTGATTCTTGGTAGGGTCACTGGAAATTTTATAGGGATGACAATAATAATAATAGTTATTATTTATTGGGAGCCTTCTCTGTGCCAGATTCTATGTTATATGCATTCAGAATCTAATCCACACCCAGCCTTGCACATGAGAAAACTGAAGTCAGTAGTCGAACCAACATCAACTGATCTCCAAAGCTAGATACTTTGCTACCTATCGGCCAGCAGTGGACACATGTTAAAGAAATGTTCATATTTGAATTCTGACTGTTCTCATCAGTTATCTATTAGTTATTGTGTTCATAACTCAAGTGAAAGATGCCATTAAATTATATATTCAATCTAAGAAACCATGGGAATTTATTTAAATTTTTTTTTCATTTAAAAACTACAAAATAAATTGATAGCTTCTGTAATCGCCCAGTATAAAAACAGGGAAGACCTGTAAAACAGCTATGCAGTCAAATACACAATCACACACCCACACAGCTTCTGTGGGGATCCACTTTCCTGGGTACCTGCCAGGTGGTTTCCCCCCGCTTCTCCAGTATACTATTTCAGGCCCAGGCTCAACATTTGGACCCAAATGGTCCATCCATTATTTCCCTAGACTTTTTCAGTTCAAAGCTCTGCTAAATCGAAATGCCTTCTTGGTGACCAAACTTTCACAAGGATTTTTTTGCTGCAAAGTTAATTTGCTCAGCAAAGGGCATATACTTACAGCTAATGTATATTCTTTAATGAGATTGGCTTTGGACTTGCCCTGAGGTTGGAAAGCTGAGACTTCTATTTCCCCCATAGGCATTCCTTTAATATGTTTAAGTCAGATTTTTCCTTTAGAGACTCGCTCTTAAAAATCAATTAAGTAGGCTCTGGTCTCTGCAGTCTTCTAGGTTTTCATTCAGTGGTGGCGCCAACATCGAAGCCATCATTGCTTCGGAAAAAGAAGTGTGGAACAGAGAGAAGGTATCTCTTCAAAAATCCTTGAAGAGGGCAGAAGCTGAAGTATACAAACTGAAAGCTGAACTAAGAAATGAAGCTTTACTTCAAAACCTGAGCCCTGATTCTGAGCATGCCGCTATAAAGGTGGGAGACATGTTTCATTTAAACATTTACCGAATGAAGCTCGTCCTCTGCTTTTGCCTTGTTTTGCCTCTCAGTCCCCTGAAATCCAAAATAAACCAGAAGCATAACTATATGGTTAATATTCAGATTCCGTGACTAAAAAGAGGCAGTAGTGTAAGGTTAAGGTTAATTACCTTTACTTTCAACTTTGCTAAAAAAGTAGAAGTGATAGAAGGTACCTGACATTCTACTACTGCTACTTTTTAAAAATTAGAATCTAGGTTATCTTCCCCTAGAGAATAATTTGAATGACTTCTTAATAATGTCTTTATGTTCTTCCCTTCTTTAAACATAGAGAATTTATGGTAAATACCTGAGGGCAGAAAGTTTTCGGAAAGCTCTCATTTATCAGAAGAAATACCTGCTGCTGTTACTGGGTGGCTTCCAGGAATGTGAAGATGCCACCCTCGCTCTGCTTGCCCGGATGGGGGGGCAGCCAGCCTTCACGGAACTAGAGATGATCACCAACCGTCCAAAGGGTTTCACCAGGTTTCGGTCGGCTGTCAGAGTGTCTATGGCAATTTCAAGGTAAAGCACTTGGAAGGGATACGTGATGTTGTCCTGTGGAGACCCTATGAAAACGGCCTTTGCAGCTGCAGGCAGCTGGTGACTTGGAGCTGGAACATCCAATCTGATTGTCTCTTTTTTTTTCTAAACCTGAATAAGCCCTTGAACTAGCTCAGACATATAAGTAAAGAGATAAGAGGGGAAAAAATGTTTTTGAAAAATCACTTAGGCTGATATACATTCACTTTCTTCATTCCTTAAATAACCCACTCTTGGGGCCCAACTACAGAAAGCCCTGGCCTCTACATTTAGGCCAGAGATTCGCCTTTAGGGCACTGGACTCTGCCAGTCCTTTTGTTCCTCTTTCTCTAGGAGTTCCAAGCTAGGAACACGTACTCATTCTGTATCTGGTTGAAATGGAGTCAGAACTCAAACTACCTTGCAAACCTGGCCTCCTGCCGTCCTCCAGCCTCGGTGGTATATACCCACGTACCTAGGCTTCTCCATGCTGCCCCTCCCTTTCATTTCTCTAGGAGCCCGACACGCTCAGAGAAATTTGGTTTTTAAAGTTCTTCCTATTGGGTCACCTTCAATGGATTTTGCCTGTATTTCTTTACCAGTTTTTCTTTGAAAAATATGATGCAGAGTTTTGTAACTAGAAGCTGTCTGAGATCACATAGCCCAGAATGTCATTCACAGATGAGGAAACTGAGGCAGAGTGAGGTTGCAAAGCCAGTGGAGATAGAGCTGGGACTGCCAGCCGGGGCTCCCGAGCTCATCCACATTGGCGCTAGAGGAAGCTCACGTTGTATCTTACTGATGGCCTTAGACTCTCCCTGCCTCGACTAGTCCACATTGTAGCCACGTGGCTCCAGTTCCTCCTTTCTCGTCTTTCATTCCCTTCATCATCGTCACCTTGTATACCTTGTACAGGGTTAAGATGCATCGATCAAAAAAGACATAACCCTGACCTAAATCCCTAAAGGCAGCTCACTTCCTAGTGGGAAAGACCAACATGCCCATAAATTAGAAGACACTATATGAGAGGTCACAGGAATCATCCACTAATTTTGTATTTTTTTTAAAGATTTTTATTAAAATACAGCTAACATACAATATTATGTTTCAGGGGTACATCACAGTTATTCAACATTTATACCTACAGAAGTAATCGCCATGATAAGCCCAGCAACCATCTGACACTGTACCATGCTATCACAATATTATTGACTATATTCCCTAAGCTGCACGTTACATCCCCGTGACTTGTTTTCTACCTGAAAATTTGGACCTCTTACTCCCTTTCACGTGCCCCAAACCCCACCCTGCTTTTTAAATTTTTTCAATTAACAGTTGACATTCAGTATTATTTTATACTAGTTTCAGGTGTACAGCATAGTAGTTAGACATTTGTATAATTTACAAAGCGATTTACCTGGCTAGTCTAGTACCCACCTGGCACAATACATAGTTATTACTATATTACTGACTATATTCGCTATGCTTTACATCCCCATGACTGTTTCATAACTACCAATTTTTATTTAATTCCTCCACCTTTTTCACCCATCTCCCCAACCCGCACCCGCGCCCCCTGCCCCACCCCCAGTCTGGCAGCCATCAGCTTGTTGCCCAGATCTACGAGTCTGTTTCTGTTTTGTTTGTTCATTTATTTCATTCTTTAGATTCCACATGTAAGTGAGATCATATGGTATTTCTTTCTCAGTCTGACTTATTTCACTTAGCATAGTACCTTCCAGTTTCATCCATGTTCTTGCAAATGGTAAGAATTCATTCTTTTTTATGACTAATATTTTATTGTATATATGTACCACATCTTTATCCAGTCGTCTGTTAATGGGCATTTAGGTTGCTTCCATATCTTGGCTGTTGTAAATAATGCTGCTGTGAACATAGGGTTGTATATATCTATCTGCCATCTTGATTGGAACCACCATTAATTTCAACTGGAAGAATTTAGGAAGTTTCCATAAAGCTAGCTGCCATTGAAGGACTTCACTCGAACTCTCTCTCTTTTCCTCTTATATGTTCATTGTATTTTGACCCTCCTAAAACTGAGCCTTGAAACTGATTGGAGTTACGAAATCAAATTGATGCTCCAAAAGCTCCGTGAGCCGGGGCAAGGCTGGCAGCAACGTGCTGCGGCTGGTTTATGACACTAGCATAACCCTGTTCTTTTTGAAGCCAACATTGTTTTTCATCGCTGATTACACTGCCTCACTCCTTTCTGCTCTCCCAGCTCACTCTTTTTTCAATTTAAGGGTCTTTTCATTCTCTTTCCACCTCGGCTGCCTTTTCTTCTCTTTTCAGTACTTCTCACCCTGTCTTGGCTCATCTACTTCTCTCCCCTTTTGCTCTCCATCTCTCTGTGCCCCGTGTGCCCCTAAAGCTCTAGAGTCTGATGGCAACACAAGACACACCTCTGATGCCTCTAGGGAAGCGCTCTTCTTCTGTCAACTTTGTCACAAACCAGGGGACATGTGCATATTCTAGATTAGTTAACCATGTGATATTAAACTTGTTCTATGTTCATATATAAATGTAGGACTTGATTTTCATGAGAAGTGTATATTTATACCCTCTACATTATAGATGTGCTGTAAATTATTTTCTTGGGATCTTTTTTAGAATGAAATTTTTGGTTCGACGGTGGCATCGAGTCACAAGTTCTGGTTCTATCAATATTAACAGGGATGGCTTTGGATTGAATCCAGGTAAAGTCAGAATGGAATTTTTTCATATGTTTATGATTGTCTAAAATTACTGCATGTGTAATAACTTCCAAATAATGTGTTCTGGAACCTGTGTTGTCCAAAGACAGAGACCTTATCACTAACAAAGCTGGGGACCTTGCTGTTTTAAAGAGTAATAATAACTGATTTTTGTGGAGACTTAGTCTGCACTAGGCCCTGCTTTTTTCATGTATTATGTATTCTCCCAGTCCTGTGATACAAGTACAGTGACTGGTATTCTCACTTTACAGATGAAAAACCGAGGCATGGAAAGCATTTGTCATTTGCCCCAGGTTACCCAGTAGGAAGTGGTAGGGCCGGTTAAACCCTGGCCATAGGGCTCTAGAACCCACTCTCCGTACGACTGCATTTGAGGCTCTGGTTCAAGATGGGGATTGCTCTTCTCAGTCATGTGAAAGAATTATGCTTTTAAGCTTTCTCAAGTTAGCAATATTCAAACAGGTTTCTGAGTTCACCAGTAGGTTGTATAATAATGGTTAAAATGGTTAACAGTTAAAATTCCTTCTCGCTACAACTAGAAGCAAAAACAAACCTTAGGGCTTTAACATTTCAGGCATAAGGATGTCAGAAGCTGGAGACAGACACAGCATAACTGTGCTGTGCTTTGCTGTTAAACCACCTTTACATGTCCTACCAGTAGCTGAGCATGCGCAGCCGAGAAAGAGGAAATGTATTTGGTACCCTAAGCGAAGTGTTTTGAAATGGGACTCCTTAGCTGAAATCTGTAGCATAATGAGTTCTGTGTTGAAAGTTAGTATATCTTGATTTCAAGTTTTTTCTAATAAAAATTACTAGAATGGCTTGACTACATTAGCCTCATATATTTTTTTAAATACATCAGCTTTTCCCCAAAATACATGCTCAGGCACCCTTCACTTCACCTCTAGTTATAACTACTTATTTTTAAAAGAAAATTCTTTAATTAAATAGTTTATTTTCTTTGAGGTATAGTGCCATATTAGCAGAAACACTCATATTGAAAGGTAAACAGAATAACAGTTGTACTGTTGTTTCTCTCCTGTAGCCAGAATCATTGAAAATGACTGTAAAGAGGAGATTGTGTAGTGTAATGCAGTAGAGTCGTCTTTTGAGTCCTTATCTGTTTTGTAGAAATTTTTCAAGGGCTTGTTATTTCTTTTTAACAAGCTATGTTTTGGATTACTTTAGGTGCTGAAAAGACTGACCTGTTTTATCATTCTTCTGGTGGCCTGGAGATGTATGGAGAGCCGAGGCACACTACATATCGCTCACGATCAGATCTGGACTATCCTAGGTCTCCTTTACCATTTCAAAATAGGTGAGAATGTGATAAAAGCTGCCTAGAGTGGTTAAATATACTACTGCTTAACAGAGGAAGAAAGCTAGCGTTAGGGCTTTGACTTCTTTGCATTGAAATAGCTAGATGTATCTTCAGTTATATATGATTTACATAACCTAAGGCTCAGAATGAGAAATAGCCTTTGAATTTGTAACCATTTTCGAAGGATATAAGAAACAGAGCTGGTTAAGAGTTATTTAGGATATGCTGTGGGTTAGACATTGGGGAAAGTATTGAGTAAAATGGATAGTCTCTGGACTTTGTGAAAACAACTCTGAAGTCGACATGATAAGATGTATTGATACATATACAACATTTATTGAGGACCTCTGTGATGGTCATTGTCCTGGACATTCTTATGATGACTTGGTAGGTGCTACTTTGAATTTATTGAGAAACTTTTTCCTTTATACAGAGCGGACTCAGAAGTGTAAGGTATATACCATATTTCCCCATGCATAAGACGCACCTTAATTTTGGGGCCCGAAATTTGAAAAAAAAAGTATTACATAAAGTTATTGAACTCAAGTTTTATTCATCATAAAATTCATACAACTCCTCACACTGTCAAAACTCCCAACCATTAGCTTGTCCTCATCTGTGTCTGATGACGAATCAGTCTTCATATATTGCCTCGTCCTCAGCGGGAAATGCAAGTAAAAAAAATCTACAACCACTGTATAAGACGCATCCAGTTTTTAGACCCCAAATTTTGGGGGAAAGGGTGCGTCTTATACATGGGGAAATACGGTAGATCAAGCAATGTATAAACAAGCGGTCTCCCTTTTGAGGGCTGGTTGCTAAGTTACTTGATTTTTTCCTGGATAATTTGGATTTGTGTTTATATTTTTTATCTCATAGGTACCCAGGCCCTCCAGCTGATTTAAATCCTGGTTCCTTAGCATGTTCTCAGCTTCAGCATTATGATCCTGACAGAGCCCTAACAGATTACATCACTCGGCTAGAGGCCCTGCAGAGACGACTAGGGACTGTACAGTCAGGTAACCCAGCTTAACTATGTACTGGCAGCAGCAGAGGCTGTGTGGACCCACCCTTCACCTTTCTCTTTTGGAATTCCTTGTCCTTCCTCATTAGGGTAATCAAATCTTACAGTTCAGTGCATCAGTTACCACGTTAGACTTAGGAATTTAAGTCAGGACATGATTTATCTATCACCCCAGATCCCACTCCTCCAGAAAGATTCCTGCTATCTTCATTCAGCAGATTGATTAAAGAAAATGCACAGTGAGCACCAAAGTCCTCTAAGGCTTGCAGAGGTGGCTGGAGAACATGCTCCTAAGTAATGCCTTTTCCTAAATAATGCATGCAAATGAAGGGGTGGGGAAATCAGAGGAAGCAGCAAGTACTTCAGCATTTAATGCGGTCATTGTTCCTATTAGGACCTTGTGCTTTTATGTGTGGTCCATAAAACCCACCCCCTTCAAAAGACTTGACAAAAATGGCCTTTCATTTTTCTCTGCTCAAAAACACAAAAATTCTGTACTTAATAGAAATGGATTCCCTGTTCATTGTGGGAAAACCTCTTTTCCTTGTCTCCCTTCAGTTCACTCCTGATTCAGAGGTTTTGAATCACTTTAATGTGCCTGAAGTTAACATTTATTTATATTTTGTTCTTACTTTTATTACAGACCCATTTTTAAAACTAATCCCACAAACTAGATAGGGCTAATAGCAGGTTATTTCAAGGTAGTGATTTATCTTTTCATATAAGAAATCATCTAACCCAAGCAACTTGTCGTCATAGGAAACTTTATTATCATAGCTGGACTTTGTGTTGGTTGTATTTTGTTTTGAGCATCCAAATTTCACAAGACCCAGATTTTGAAACCACAAGATTTTTCAAGAGGGCAGGAAGTATAGAACTTGCAACCTGCAGGGCACTTGAGTCTTAACATTAGTCTCATTTACCTTGTTATAGAGCCAGCCACACTGACTTCTAAATATATATTCAAAATCTTTTACAAATCAGTTCAAGTATGAATAAGACTTTTTTACAAAAATAAGAAGCATTTTTTTTAAATGGAGGGTAACCACAAGATTGCCACAGGGATATGAAAGACAGTTTGGGGAATATAATCAATAATGTTGTAAAGATTTTGTAGGGTATCAGATCGACACTTGTCTTATTAGGGAGTCCACTTCATGGGTGGTGTAGGTGCCTGACCACTGCGCTGTACACCTGAAGCTGAATAATAATGAATGTCAACTATAATTTATTTAGTCGTAGAATGTGGAGTACAGCATAAGGATTAGAGTCAATGGAATTGTAACCGCTACATACGATGTCAGAGGGATTAGTAGATTGGGGAAGGGCGGGTTATCACCTTGTGAGGGGTGTAAATGTCTAACTCTTACATTGTTTTGTACACCTGAAACTAATAAAAAAGTAAAATAAAATGGAGGGTAGTAGTAACCTTCTGCCCTTCATGAACTAATTAGTCTGGAATAAGTAGCAGTCTAATTTGAAATCATTTAAATAGATCTTTTTCTCTCATAGGTTCAGCTCATTTTCATGCTGGCATGAGAAGATAATCTTTTGAAACATCAGGAATTGAAGTGATTTTAAGCAAATTCCCTTTTGTAAATCAATGGTTCTTTTGTGTTTTTGTATTGTGGATATGGGACCAGTACAAACACAGCTTATGATTGTATACACATCCCTTGCCAGCACATTAAAACAAACTGGAGTTTGTACATACAGGCACTGTGTATGGATTCATGCACAATAATCGTTAAATTACATGTATATTTGTGGAATGCTAATTTAAATGGTTAAATTATAAACCTTGTGTATTTATCAAATGGNATCACTTTAATGTGCCTGAAGTTAACATTTATTTATATTTTGTTCTTACTTTTATTACAGACCCATTTTTAAAACTAATCCCACAAACTAGATAGGGCTAATAGCAGGTTATTTCAAGGTAGTGATTTATCTTTTCATAGAAGAAATCATCTAACCCAAGCAACTTGTCGTCGTAGGAAACTTTATTATCATAGCTGGACTTTGTGTTGGTTGTATTTTGTTTTGAGCATCCAAATTTCACAAGACCCAGATTTTGAAACCACAAGATTTTTCAAGAGGGCAGGAAGTATAGAACTTGCAACCTGCAGGGCACTTGAGTCTTAACATTAGTCTCATTTACCTTGTTATAGAGCCAGCCACACTGACTTCTAAATATATATTCAAAATCTTTTACAAATCAGTTCAAGTATGAATAAGACTTTTTTACAAAAATAAGAAGCATTTTTTTTAAATGGAGGGTAACCACAAGATTGCCACAGGGATATGAAAGACAGTTTGGGGAATATAATCAATAATGTTGTAAAGATTTTGTAGGGTATCAGATCGACACTTGTCTTATTAGGGAGTCCACTTCATGGGTGGTGTAGGTGCCTGACCACTGCGCTGTACACCTGAAGCTGAATAATAATGAATGTCAACTATAATTTATTTAGTCGTAGAATGTGGAGTACAGCATAAGGATTAGAGTCAATGGAATTGTAACCGCTACATACGATGTCAGAGGGATTAGTAGATTGGGGAAGGGCGGGTTATCACCTTGTGAGGGGTGTAAATGTCTAACTCTTACATTGTTTTGTACACCTGAAACTAATAAAAAAGTAAAATAAAATGGAGGGTAGTAGTAACCTTCTGCCCTTCATGAACTAATTAGTCTGGAATAAGTAGCAGTCTAATTTGAAATCATTTAAATAGATCTTTTTCTCTCATAGGTTCAGCTCATTTTCATGCTGGCATGAGAAGATAATCTTTTGAAACATCAGGAATTGAAGTGATTTTAAGCAAATTCCCTTTTGTAAATCAATGGTTCTTTTGTGTTTTTGTATTGTGGATATGGGACCAGTACAAACACAGCTTATGATTGTATACACATCCCTTGCCAGCACATTAAAACAAACTGGAGTTTGTACATACAGGCACTGTGTATGGATTCATGCACAATAATCGTTAAATTACATGTATATTTGTGGAATGCTAATTTAAATGGTTAAATTATAAACCTTGTGTATTTATCAAATGGTTGAAAAGATTAAACTTTTGCGCATTATGACACTGCTGAATGTGTAGCTTGAGGTGTCTGCACTTTTCTTACAAGGCTACTGAAGTTACATGTTTCTGCCTAATATATTTGCTACTGGTGATGACGACAGATATCACTTGTAGAGACCTATTTTTGTATAATGGTAGAAGTTTTGAATTTTATGGGGTATTTTGTCAAGTACTGAAATAAAAATGACTTCACCATTTTAACCATACTGTATTTGAACCCTCTTCATTTTAACTGAGCCGTAGTTCTTGGTGCATAGTTCTTAGTCCACTCAGGATGCTATAACAAAATACCATAGACTGGGTGCCTTAAAAACAACTGAAATTTATTTCTCACCATTCTGGAGGCTGGGAACCAGATTCAGTGAACCAGATTCAGCAGGTGGGGGCCTGCTTCCTGGCTCATAGACACTCATCTTCTTGCTGTCCTCACATGGCAAAAGGAACATACGTGAGAGCCCTCTATTCATAAGAGCTCCACCATGATGTAATCACCTCCCAAAGGCCCCATTTCCAAATGCCAACAAATTGGGGGTTAGGATTCAACATGAATGGGGGCAGGGGGGACCACAAACATTCAGTCCGTGGCAGTGCATATTGTCTCATTACGGATAGGTCCTAATCTTATAGGTACTATTGGGCTCTTTCTCTCCTATCGCAGAAGAATTTTCCATGTGCCTTTGTATCAACTTTACATCTTATATATAGTATTTTTTAAAAGCTGTACAGGTATTTTTATGATTAACCCTTATTTTCCCTGTTATATTTAGCATTACCTATGTCCTCACGAAGCTATGTGCACTAAGATGNAAATTGCTAGCCAGTCACATGGAGTGTAACCAATGATCGAACTAGAAATTGGGTTCTTCAACAGAAAATAGAAGGAGAAACAAAGGAATCGAGCTATCCTAAAGAGATTGAAATGAATGGAGGGGGAACTGGCTATAATCATGAATTAGAAATGATCCGACAAAAGCTTCAACATGTGGCTTCAAAACTACAACGTCTAGCCCAGAAAGCCTCCAAAAGGTTAGACCTTCCTGCCCGACCTCTGGCAAAGGCACTCTTAGACAAGCTGGACTGAATCGGTCCCTCACTAATAGCTCGCCCACGGTGGGGAATTGAAAATTTTAATGTCATTGCCTGTTTACATTAGGAAGTGATATTCTTAAACAAAACTCATACACCTGACGACAAATTTCTTAAAACCTTGACCCAGGGAAAGAAAACACTTAATATAAGAGAGGAGTGATGGGTGCAGCAGAGTTGCCTGTTCCATAATGCTCTGCTAGTCAGCACCACTAATTGAGATGTTTTGATTTCTTGTCTCTTTTTGAAGACTACAGTTTGAAACGGCAGATGATGAAGATTTCATTCAGGTTCAGGAAAATATTGATGGAATTATTTTACAACTACAAAAATTGACTGGCGAGCCAGGCAAAGAGGTAAGACTTTTTAAACACTCTTTGTAAATTATCGAGAGCAAAGATTTAATGGAAACTATAGGAAGTGTTTGAAACTGGCCCTGTATTTTCTAGAGTTTTACTTTTATCTTCTCATTTATTTTAAA
>NW_017733099.1:16508-18084 GCF_001890085.2 Hipposideros armiger | reverse complement strand
TATTAACCACAATACAACAGAATTAAACAGTATTTCTGCTGTCTAGCCCAATTCATATTGGGAAACTCAGAGATAATATATACATCTCAATGTTATCTTAACTAAAGTCCTCTCTTGTAACTTGGCAAGTCACTAAAACATCAATAGTATTAAATGCTTATAACCAGAGAATTTTGTCTTACCATTGGATCTTAGATGATTTTTACCAACACAAACTGGTCGTGGAAACAAGTTCTATGTTTTTGAAGATTTCACATTACCTAAAATTGTCCATATTAGCAGCTGAGTTCCAATAAGAGTTCTAGAAATAACAAATGTATTCTAAAGCAGGTAGGTGAAGGTGAGGGTTGTGAGTAAAATCTTTCATAACTTGACATTCAAGGCTGCTCTCTGAGAATGGAGAAAGGAACAGATGGACAAGTGCTCTGAGCAATCTCATTTTACCCCCATTGTTTGACCATCAGCCCTTCTTTTGAGATTAGGCCTCTGCAGTCAACTTGTCAATGCTTATCAATAATTTGTCTGATTAAAAATTAAATCTATTAAAGTCTAAAACTATTTACTAAACACAGATTAGCCTTACTTCAGAGCTTTAACTTTTTTTGTGCCATGAATCTCTCATGCTTTATTGTAGAAACTATGGGTTACTTCTAGGAATAATGCTTTGAAAGACAATAAAATATATAGGATTGTAAAGGAAACCAACTACATAGAAATAATTAAACAAAAAAAATTTATATGTAAGTTTAAAGAAATAAGATCTAACAACTACCATAATTTCAAAGTAGTGATGAGAGTAAATGATATTTCAAGAGATCTACAATATCTAGAATATATGAAAATACCTGTGATTTCTGTTTCCAGAATCATGGGTACTGCTAATACTAGTGTAGTTTGTTGCCTAAATTTGTAAATAAAGGAAATAGTAAATTACAGTTTGAAACTAGTACAAGAAAGGAATTTTTTTCCCATCCAAGTTCCTAGATTCCCTGAATCTCACTGAAGCACATAGCTTTACAATTCATGAATACAGACTATTTTTCTCAAAGACAATTTTAATGTGAAAAACAGCAGAGATAGAATTTAACATGAGTTCTCCAGCCTTTTAAACAGAACAGTTATACACATAATAGAAAATATTTTGGCCTCATCTAATAAAAACAGACTATATGGTCAAATTACAGGTATGATATAGACAGGCCCCCAGTTGTAATTTGATACCTGAACACAGCCTTCACAAAATGGGACCAATACTACTACTCTGCTTCATATTATCCTTATATTAATGCCAGAGTTCCCTGATCTCAGATATTCTATTTAAAAAAAAAACAAAAAATGCCTGTTGGCCTAAATTAAGTTTTAATAAACAGAACTAGTAACATAAAATCCTTAATCACATTCTGGAAAAGAAGCCAGGAACCACCTTGAGCCAAAGAGAACAAAAATTATCCCTCAGAGACTTTACTTTGGATTTTCACACAGATGTGACCGACAGGAACAAGAGACAAATTTATCAGGTAGATAAATATTTAGTAATTAGATCAAGTTACATAGCAGTCTTTAGTATTATTTTTTT
>NW_017733099.1:3461-15618 GCF_001890085.2 Hipposideros armiger | reverse complement strand
AATATCTGTTTTTAGGGGAAACTTGGGTAATTATATAATGACTTTCCCATCACTTTTTATCTATTTAGGTTAAGTATATGTAAGGTTTGAAATAAACAATGCTAACCTAGTTTGGGAATATACTAGAATATTCTTAGCTTCTGTCTCAAGGGAGCCCTAGTTAAAAGGTAATAACCTTCCAATCAAAACTTTAAATGTCATTACAAATTGAAGAGAGAGCTAATAAACCCCAAAACATTAACACATACTGAGATCAAAATTTAAAAGGTCATATACACATAAAAGCTGACAAGCTGATTCTAAAATGTATATGGAATGCTGAGGACCTAGGCTATCCAAGCCATCTTGAAAAAGAACCAAGTGGGAGAGCTTAAACTGACCTTAAATCTGACTTCAGTACTACAGGCACAGCAACGGTGACACTGATTTGTAATAAATATACGTTCTTCCTCCCACTCTTGGTACAGAGCTCCTCAAACCTTTGGAATTTCGTAAGTGAAATGAGTAATGAAGGTGAAAGGAGCAAGGAGCCTTTTGTTATTCCTAACAAGCCCTTTTCAGCCACACCTGAGTTTGTCAATGAGGTGACTTTTGGAAAGCCCCACCCCCTGACCTCCGAAAGAGAGGCTGGAAGTTGAGGAAGCCCTTGCAAAACTCCCTAAAATACAAGGGTTGGGGGAGGCAGTGTTCAGAGAGCTTCCAGGTTGGTGACCATGTGGAGGTCCGGGGAGGGTGGCATACCCAGAAAAGGCACGGAAGCACTGTGCTCCTGCCCTCATACCTTGCCCTATGTATCTCTTTAATCAGGCTGTTCCCTGAGTTGTATCCTTTAAAGTAAATTGATAATCTAGTAAGTAAACTGTTTTCTGAGTTCTATGAGACTCTCTTTAACAAGTTATGGAACCCTAAGGAGGGGACTGACAGAACCCTCTGATTTATAGCCACTTGGTCAGAAGAACAGGTGACAACCTGGACCTCGCAAGGGGCATTGAACTGGGGGTAGGAGGGCAGTCTTGTGAGCCCGTAACCTATTGGGTCTGTGCCAACCCCAGGTAGTGTTAGAATTGAATTGATCTGTAGGAACCCAGTTCGTGTCGAAGAGAATTGGTGTGGGAAAAATACGCATTTGCAAGAATGTCCCTATTAGGAAAGGGAAAGATACTTGTCAATAAAATTCACATGGATTATTTTGACAACCACAAATTTTGTCAGAACAGACATTTCAAATGTAAAATGTAATCAATCCTCTTACCAGCTCCAAATGGCACATAGGCAAACTTCTCTCCTGATGCTGGATTGTCTTGTAAGTAGCGATCGGGATTAAAGTCCAGACGTTCTATCCATGAATCTTTCAGTCTGTGATTGACAGTAGGAGAAACACACACCTGATGTCCCGGAGGAATGGTATATCCTGCCACAGTCTACAAATGAAAGCAATACATTTCATTAGATAATTTTAAGACATTCTATCAAATAACCAGGTGTAACAAAACCTTAATATACATGAGATATGCATATATTTTAAAACTAGCTAGATAACAGGCCAGCTAAAAATTATTTTAACTGAAGATATTTGCAAGTGACCCAATATTGGGCTAGAACAGGGGTCAGCAAACTGCGGCTCATAAGCCACATGCGGCTCTTTGAGTACGTACATGTAGCTCTGAAGTAAAATTGAAATTGAAAATAAAGCTATCATAGTTTCATTTATAAAATTTTTAAAGGATATTATTCACATAATGGTGATTTCATTTGTTTTATGGCTCTCGAATAATTTTTAAATTGTGAGGGACAGGATTGGCTCTTCTGTCTCAAAAGTTTGCCAACCCCTGGGCTAGAAGTATATACACAAATTTAAAAAGTCAATGCCCTGGTGGTAGGGATGGGATTTTTAAGGAGCTTTTCACAATTTTATTTATATACTTCAGTATTGTTACTTTTTTTTTTACAACCAAATGTTATTTAAAAAAAAAAAACTGTACTTCCATTTAAAAAACCCTAATTGTTAACTAAAAACACAGGGAACAGGTAAGCCTGTCTACTGTCAGCAATATATATATGTATTACATATAATATATATATGTAAAAATATATATTTGGGATATGTAAAATTGAAAAGTATGTAGAAGTGATTATTCTACTTTTTTAATTTAAAAAAAATTCTCTTTCTGGAAATCATCTTTTGATATATAAATACTAGGGGCACAGAGGGGGAAATCTAGCCAAGAAACTAACCTGAGGCGTTTTGGCCATTCTCATCATGGTCATTATAGGAGGTCGAAGTCTTAATGTTTCTTTTATACAGCGATCAAGTAAATTTAGATCTTTGACCTAAAAAGAAAAAACATTTCCTGAGTTTTACAATATAACATACTACAACAGTATTTTAAGTTAAATATTATTTTATAAATTAAAATTTATTTAGTTAATTTTACTTAAGTCAAAATTATTTTAACTTCTGGATTATTACAAAATAGCTTATATTCTGAGTAGAATTACAGAGGTAACTGGTTCGGGGTAGCTGGGATTAATCTTGTTCTATCGCTATCCATGACCAACAAGGGAAAGGAGGGTAATGTAACAGATCACCCTGAAGAATGGCATAGTAAGGACCTGCAAAAATGCACTCATCTAAAAAAACACACTAGCAAGTATCATTAATGTCAGCTTTTTCAAAACCTGTACACAAAATGTTTAGAGCAGCATTACCGATACTAGCCAAACAGAAAAATGAATAAACAAATGTGGTATATCCATATGATGGAATATTACGGGGCAATAAAAAAGACTGAGGTACTGATACATACATACTACAACATGGATTAACCTTGAAGCATGCTTAAGTGAAAGAAGCCAGTCACAAAAGACCACACATTGTATGAATGTGGTCATTTATATGAAATGTCCAGAACAGGCAAATCCATAGACAAAAATTAGGTTAGTGGTTGCCAGGAGTAGGACGCAAGGGAAATGCTAACAGATACCGGCTCTCCTTTGAAAGTGATACAAATGTTCTAAAATTCAATTGTTAATGGTTTAACAACTCTGAATATATTTTTTTTAAAACAGTGAACAGTATACTTTAAATGGATAAATTTTAAACCGTATGCTTTAAATGGATGAAATGTCAACTAAGCTATTATTTTAAAAGTTACTAAAATCAAGAATGAAAGAGGAGACATTACTACTGACCTTACAGAAATAAAAGGGATTATAAGAGACTACTATAACAATTGTATGCCAACAAATTAGGCATATGAAATGGAAAAATTCCTAGAAAGACAAACTACCAAAACTGACTCAAGAAGAATAAAACATATGAATAGACCTGTACCAATTAGAGATTGAATTAGTAATCAAAAAGCTTCCTAGATGGCTTCTCTGGTGAACTGGATTAGACATTTAAGAAAGAATTACCACCAATCCTTCACAAACTCATCCAAAAACAAAGAGAAAGGAATCACTTCCAAACTCATTCTATGAGACCGGTATTACTCTGATACCAACAATTATCAAAGACATCACAACAAAATTACACACCAACATCCCTTATAAATGTAGATACAAAAATACTCCACAAAATATCAGCAAACCAAATCCAGCATTAGGACATTTCAGAGAGGACTATGGGGAATTTTCAGAAAATAAAAAAGCTAACCAATTTATAGTATATAGAAAATCTCAAATTGTCCCCTTTATTTTTTAATTCTATTTATTTTTTCACCCATCCTCCCATCCCTCCTCCCCTTTGGCAACTAATCAGTTTGCTCGCTGTGGGTTTCTGTCTGGGTTTTTTTAGATTCCACATACAAAAATCAAAAGGTATTTGCCTTTCTCTATTCAACTTATTTCACTTAGCTTAATAGCCTCTACGTCCATCCATGTTGTCACAAATGACATGATTTTATTCTTTTTTTACTGCCAAGTAATATTCCATTGTATAAATGTACAACATCTTTATCCACTGACTTATTGATTGACACTTAGGTTGATTCCATACCTCAGCTATTGTAAATAATGCTGCAGTAGGGAAGCACGTATCTTTTTGAATTAATGTTTTGGATTTCTTCAGATAAATACCTAAAAGTGGAATTGCTGGTAGTTTTATTTTTAATTTTTTGAGGAACCTCCATACTATTTTCCATAGTGGTTGCACCAATTTATATTCTCACCAACAGTACACGAGGGTTCCCTTTTGTCCACATCCTCACCAGCACTTGTTATTTTTTGATTTAGTGACGATAGCCATTTTGACAGGTGAGAGGTGATACCTCATTGTGGTTTTGATTTGCATTTCCCCGATGACTGGTGATGTTGACCACCTTTTCATATGTCTGTTGGCCATCTGTATGTTCTCTTCGGAGAAATGTCCATTCAGGTCCTCTGCCCATTTTTTAATTAGGTTGTCATTTTGGTTTCAAGTTGTGTGAGTTCCTTATATATTTTGGATATTAATCCCTTATTGGATGTATCATTTGCAAATATCTTCTCCCATTCAGTAGGTTGTCTTTTCGTTTTGTTGATGGTTTCCTTCACTGTGCAAAAACTTTTTAGTTTGATGTAGTCCCATTTGTTTATTTTTGCTTTTGTTGCTCAAACTGTCCTCTTTAAAAATTAGCCACAAATACTCAAATAAGGAAGCAAAGAAACTGAAAATCAACAAACCTGGTCATAAGTTAAAGGAGGTAGATCCTCTCCACAGACTGTTTTCTGTTCTAGATAACATTTTTCTTGAAGTGTTTTGTCTCTGGCCAAAAAGAAGCCCATCCAGGCACTGGTAGTTGAGGATGTATGCTGCCCTGCTAAGAGCAGTCCAATAAGCATGCCTGCTATTTCATCATCTGTCAGAGGACGCCCATCCCTATGGAATGAAGCACACCCACAAATTTAACATTTGGGTAGACACATTTCATGTCTCATCCTTTACATTAAGGATCATAATGAATAAATTTTTCAGGTATAATATCCTTTTGTTTTGCACATCATGAGTCAGATTTTTTTTTTCCCCATTACGGAAAAGAAACAGACCGATAGAAAATGCGATTTTGATTATAAAGGACTTCACTGCAGTTTCCTAGCAAACTTTTCACCATGCACAGTCACTGGGATTCCAGTAAGGCATGGGACCTAATAATTTATGTCTCATCCATTTAAAAATCTAAAGGCCATAGCTACTGACTCTGCCAGCATCATTACTTTTTAACTGGATATATTATTTAACTATGTTTTAATGTGTAATTTTCTGCTTCAGCTTAATACATGACCTGAACAGCTCTTACTTGTAAGTGGAATCTAGTAAAGTCTGGAGAACGTCATCATTTTTTTCTTCTGACTGTCTGCGTTTCTGAATTGCCTTATAGAAAATATTCTTTATCTCTCGATGAGCTCTGTCCCTGCGTCTGTAAATCAAAGAAGAAAATAACTTCAAAAAAATAAAGCAATGCTTTCTGGCATTAAATTCATTTAGAAAATAACCAGAACCTAGCTTAAAGCAACCCTAACTTTAACGACTCTAAAATAATTGACAAAACTCAGGAACAAGAGAAAAAAAAAGACACCATGAAAATCACAGTTAGGAACTTTTAGGGTCCCTCAGGGAAAGAAATGTGTATCTTGAAGCAGACGAGAGTCACTCTGGTTCTTCTGTAGGATTTGGGATTTGAATAAACCTAGGATTCATTTAGGATCATCTGAATCTAGAACTTAGAATATGACTATAGCATATAGGGTTTGAGTCTACTTTTCATTTTCTAACAAAACATAGGATTTTATAGGAGGTAAAAATAATAGTAGAGTCAGAAAACAAACTTGAACTCCCAAAATTTTACCTTTAAAATAGGGTGCTCACTAGGTAACAGGTACTGTAGGTGTTTTACATGAATTACCCACTTTGACCTGTGAGGTAGGTGCTATTATTCTCACTGCACCGATAGCTGCATAAGATCGCATAGCCAGTGAGCAGTGGAGCCAAAATTTAAAACCCAACAATCTGATTACCTCGCCCCTCTTAATGAAGCCTTCTAATAAACATCCAATTTAAAACCCAACAATCTGATTACCTCTCCCCTCTTAATGAAGCCTTCTAATAAACATCCCTGCCCTGCTTCGTTTTTAAGACTGTTACTAAGGATCGAATAAGATAATGTGGGCAGAAGGGAAGATGACATCGAAGTTTAACAGTATGAACACAGCAGAGCCAGGAAAGCATAAGGCCTGTTTGAGAAAGTGAACGGAATACTTCCGCTAAATCAGTTGGTTTGGGTAAGGCAGAGAAAGACTGGGCTGGAAAGACTAGTCAAGGGCCTATCATACCAAGCTCAGGAATTTCTGACTTCATCCAGGAGACAGGGAAGGTGGAAAAAGGCTCAATGCACATTTATGGAGACCCTACTAGAGGCCCAGGGCTGTGCTAGATGTTTTAACATAATACGGGTGAAAGCATTTTGAAAATTGCATAGCTCCCCACAATTGTACGATATTGATGAGTTCCAAAGAACAACAGAGAACCTCTCCTGCTCTGCCTTTATTCCCACCACTCTTTATTCTGTAAGTAGATAGAAGTGCAGAAATGGAAGGAAAAGTACCAATTTAACACCTCCCCACCTCTCACTTGAACAGAATCAATGAAGGTATAGAAAGCCTACTAATATGAAAACACTAATACACCAATTCCTATGAGCAATATTTCTTTGTATCACTGGTGGTCCCCGCCCTTTAGGTAATCACAGTACAGCTGGCAAGGAGATAAAATTAAAGAAAGGCACTAATACTTCAAACAAAGCAATTTCACAATAGACTGCAAAACAGTCAAATACTTTCAGGGCTGTATCACTTAATTCAGAAACTTTCCTGAGTATAAGGCATATGTGAGATAAGTAGATTTTAAAATATTAGAACCGACAGACAACAAATTACCTTTGCAATAAACTGAAAATTACCTTAAATGAGCTCACTATATAGTTTATATAAAGAAAATTTGTCTTGAATTCTTATGAAGAATGGGGACTCATAATCTCCCCCAATTTATTTGTTCTGTGTTTCAGTTTTCTCTTACCAAAGCATACCAACACTACAGCGATTATACAAAGCTAAATCACCATATATATAATCTGTTTATCCATACCTGAAACTAGGCAAAGGGAGCCAACCAGGCAACAGCCAGGCTGCGTGGCTGAAACCCCCGTCCAAATCTGCATACAGCTGTGCCACCTTCTCGTTGAGTTGACTTCTGATTTCCTTTCCATGTAAACAATGACTAGCTGTTAAGATTATAAGCTCAGAAAGAGCTTCAAACAAATCTACAGGGAAAAAGATTATTCCCATTAATATTGCCAAAAATTATTTAGAAATGTCCTGTTTTCTTAGATATAAAATAATGATGAAGGAAAACCGAATAAAAACTCAAGAACCAACAAGGTCCTATTCATATCATCAAAAAAGCTGATAGACATATAGATATGTGGCCACCCTGCTACACAAAACAGAGACAAGAAACCAAATGATAGGAAGCACCCCCTCCCCTGTAAACAGCCAAAATCTATGCCACAAAGGCGTCTCTAAACCTCATTCATAAACCCTTCACCTTGAAAAGACAAAATGAAGATGAAAATGAATGTGGTGATCTGCGTTCCTCACAGTATACGCAAAGCAGCAAAAAAGGTCCTTTAGTGCATATGAGGACAGCAGTGAGGTGCTTCCCAAGGAACAGCAGTCCTAAAACTGAAGATGGATCATTCCCACTGGGAAGGTCAGAACTAGACAATTAAATTGTTGACTTTTATTTGTCCATTAGGGGTGTAAAAAAAAAAAATTACATATACATATTTTATTAACTTAAAATGAAATTGCAAAGTTTTACCTTCAGTTTATTTCAAAACCTAATCATGAATCATTTTTACATTATTTGTACAAATGAGCTGAATAATATGCATGTTATTTAACCCATTTTAATGTTTTGCTAAGTGAGCAGCAATAATCAGTTTCTCTCAGGTTTTTTAGGTCTTTCTAACTCCACAGCGCTTTGGCATATGTTGTAGTTTGCTTACACACACACACACACACACACACAGTCTTAGATTTCTAGTCATAGAAAAGTAGAAATAGTAGGACAAATGCAAAACCAAAACATTTTGCTTACTTTTTTCTCCACTTTCTCCCCAACTCTGAAAGTATTCCTTTGTTTCTTTTTCAATTATAGAAACGTGCTGTTTAAAGTGGGCTATGTTAAGGCCACTTTTTAACATTTTCTTCTGCTCCAAGAAAACCTTCAAAATTCATTAAGAGTATACAGCATTAAAACACAATTTTGTTTTATCACAAGATCCATTTATTTGGGTTATTATAACTCTAACATTCAAAGAAAACAACCTTCTGAAAAACTGAAAATAAAAATAGTGAGTGTTTTTTAGAAACTACACCAGATGTGGACTAGAGCATTTGTATTTAAGTCTGAAGTAACATGTAGAAGGCACCTGTTACGCAGGCCCTAGACAAATGATAAATTAGGAATCCCACTTCCCGCCTTCCTTCCTCTATATCCTTTTCCCACTCCTGACTCCAGGGCTCCCTTTCCCTTTCTGTTATCTTCTAGTCTTCCAACCCAACCCAAATGCCAACACAATCTCCCAAAGGTCCATTGTGCTTCGATATTATTTTTATCCTCCTCACATATTCTGCAGTTCTATTCCCAAACAAATGTCATTCCTCACTGACACTACCTTCCAGAAGTTGAATTAGAATATAATATAGTCTTAATAAAATAATTTCACAGCAAGACAACTAATGGTTTTAACCCTTTGAGGCATTTCTATTTTAAGAATCTGATAAGCTGTGTGAAAAAAAAAAAAACGGATATATCTGACCAGAGGGATTTTCCAGGTCTCTTGCTTTTGTCCTTCAGGAGAGCCATTCATCCCCCCATACCTCCCCCATCCCCAGAAACAACACTTAATGTCAACTTTTAACTGCTATACTAGCGTACTAGGTAATATGTGGTACATTCACAGCCAGAGCCCATACCAAGCAATCCGACCAATTATTTGATCTGTGTTTTCCATCAACCTGTAGCATTTTAATATTTGATTAAGTGGGGAAAGGAAATCATAAAAACTTCTAAAGCCAATGATCTCTAGCTCAAAAGAGCTCTTACGCGAGAATTTTAGGCATGCAGGAGTGGGAAGGTAGGGGGCCCTCTGGTGAAATAATGCGATTTTCTTGTTACCCTCTCAAATCAAATCCTAATAAGCTAAGTTATCATTCATTCTATTTTTACAGCAAGCCCTTTGAAATTGCTTAGTCCATGCTAGCAACTATAAAACAAAATACCCATTCTTTGTCGGTTACCTGTGGCTTTTCTTCTTTTAAATGTCTCATGATTCTTAAGGTTTTTGAACCAAGGAATAAATTGTTCCTACATTTCAAAATGTCTACTCCTACACTACTAGCTATAATTATTATAGCATAGATTTGTCTTTCTTGAAGATAACAGTGTCACCTACCGGATTCGGCACATCATATGCAACTCCCTTCCCAAACACAGGTGTTGTCAGACGGCTGTAGACATCTTCTGCATTCAGGTCTTCGTTTTTACTATTAAAAAGCAGGGCAGCAGCATCACTCCCCAGAAGGTAAGTAAACGTCTTGCCCACCATGGTAAAACTAAACACAGGTCCGTACTAAAGAGAAAAAAGTACCCATACTGATGTTACCAAAAAATACAGAGCACTAAGACACTAATTTCTTAAATCACAAAACAGTAAATTGTAGAAAACAAATTCATAAACCTTAAAGCAATTCTTCCCCCAGCCTTTGTCCAAATTTATAATAATGTTCATCCAATTGCAAATGGAATATAAGTAAAACTTTTTATTCTGCTTTTTTCACTGTTTATATTTAAAATATTTTCTATCTTATACACAGACATCATAATGTCAATAATTAACTATTTGTTCACTACTTGATTTATGGATGGATGATGTGTCAGGTTTTATTATATACAATTCTGCAATAAATACCTTTGAGAATATAGATTTTTTTCCCTTGGTTAAAGACAAATTTACAGGAGTAGCCAAAGGATATGCCCTTTCCTACAGTACTTGCTATGTGAAGACACCCGCAGTTTATTTAGGTATCGGTTTTACCACTATCTCATCAACACTGCTTCAGTTTACCTCATCTATAAAATGGGAATAATAATAGTACCTACTTCATAGGACTGTTGTCAAGATAAATAAATTAACATATATATGTTAGAGAATATATTTTATTAGCGTGTATATATACATATATATAATATGTATTATATACATATAATATATATATATATATTAGAAAAACATATATATATTAGAGTACCTTGGCCATAACATTAATAAGTGTTTTCTATTATTATTATTATTATTAAAAGCATAGACTTGGAAATCAAACCACATGTAAATCCTAGCTTGGCCACTAGCTAGTAGTAAGCTTAAGAACAAATTATATACGTATAACCTGTTCCTCAGTTTTGTCCTCTATTAAATGAATAAACCAGAAGGGGTTTTGTTGGGCTTCAATAAGATAATCTATATAAAGTAGTAAGTACTGGCACAAATTTAAGTGTTTTATAATTATTAATGTAACAGGAAGAAAAGATAATGGATTATATAACCATAAATAGGTTTGTATATTTGAAATTAGGACCATGAGGGAATACCTGCCCACTGGATAGTTTTTAATCTCTTTAAAGAGGAGACAAAGTCATCTGCTTTGATAGAAAGGTAGGAAAATTCAGAAGTTTAAAAAATAAAGGTTTGAGGGCCGACCAAGTGGCACGTTGGTTAAGAGCTGGCTTGGGACGCCAGCTCTGAGCAGCTGGGCCCCGGTTCATATCTCACATGAGAGCCAGTGACACTGTGCCCTCTACAGCTAAGATGGTGAACAACAGCTCGACCTGGAGCTGGGCTGCCATTAGTCGCCAGCGACAGTGTAGGCTGCAGCCCCTGCTGCAGTGGGCTGCCATAAGCTACTGTGTATGGCCGGCAGCCAGCGTGAGCGGCCGGCAGCTGGTGTGAGCTGCCAAGAGCTGCTGTAAACGGCCATCCAGAGGCCGGTGACCGATCTGCCTCAGCCGGGAAGAGCACAATGATCACAATACCAACATGAGCCAGTGAAGCGACGTCCTCCACAACTAGACTGAAGAACAAAAGGACAGCAACTTGTCTGTTCCCTTCCCCCAATTCCCCAATAAAATCTTTAAAAAAATTAAAAAATAAAGGTTTGAGTTAGTTTCTATGGTGAGTGGGAAAGTAAGCCAACCACAGGAACATATAGGATTGTTGAGCAGTGTTCAAAGTTCACTTAAGGTAGGCAAGCAATCATGAAATTAGGAAAGAACTAATCTGGTACAAGGGAGAGAAAATAACAACCAGGCTCCCTTCCAACGTAGGAGTTTTACCAGTAAACAATGAAAAGATCCAGGGGCAAAGGAAATTCAGGGGTTTGCAAGAGTGCAACTCAAACAATGGACCACGGTCGCAAAGTGGAAAAACAAAGTAAAGAAAGAGGCTGATAGATGAGGACAAAGTAAATGGAACAATGGGCTGGAAGATCTAGTGAGGTCAAAAGCATGGTTGTACGGAAGGAGTTGTATAGGCAAACCAGGAGAAGGTGTGGTCTAAGAATGGTGTGTCTACATTCATATTGTGGAGGTGAAACAGTTAAGAGTGATGACAAGTCTTAAGTGGGTATGTGGGGTAAACGGCTGATAAGGTACAAGAGAGCTCACTGGAGAGGAGAAGGGCAAAGATCTGCGTGGCCATGGTGTGGTGTGGGTCATCCAAATAGAACAAAGTCATAGAAGACGTGAAGTGCAGGTTACAAAACTCCACTGATGCGTGGTTACGAAAAAGAAGGATCAATTAGTGTTGATTTTACCTATGATCACTGAATACAAGATTTATGCCCATGGTTTTTAAACCATAGCTGCCAGGACCAGGTTTCCTCAGTGGTATCTCAGAGATCACCCCAGGACATGAAAGAAGCTAAGAGAGCTCCAAGGGCCCCTCTAGCTTTTAAACAGGAGCAGCTCCAATTTTATCTGTTTCCTATACTGGGGATAAGCAGTAGATAAGAAAATTTTTTTTTAATGTTCTACCATTTAAAAGTTTGAAAAGCGGGC
>NW_017733099.1:0-1376 GCF_001890085.2 Hipposideros armiger | reverse complement strand
CAAGTCCAGCAAGGCGAGCGCAGTGGGGGCCACGCCCAGCCGAACACAGCCGCCGTCGCCGCCCTCGCAAGCCATTCGGCCGCCTCGGTCGCCGCATCCCCGGCCCGGACTCCCAGGGGTGCACGTACCGCCCCGGCGTGCAGGAGAGCCAGGTGGCCGATGGCGAGGCGGAGCAAGTAGACCAGGCTGAGCGTAAAGGCGGAGGCGATCAGTAGCGAGGATAGAAGGTTGCCACCTGTCACCTGCTCCACCGCCTGCCCCAGCACCGACCCGCCCGCCTGCAGTAAGCCCAGCAATGCCATCTCTGCCGCCTCCGCCGCCTCAGTCCCCCGGACGCTGGAAGCCCAGGTAGCCGCCGTCCCTCGGAACGGGCTGTTCGAGAGAAGTTGGCAGGTCGGCAGCTTCCTACTAAACCCTCTACTCCTGGCTCCCGCGCGCACCACCTGGTGCGTCACAGAACGGGGCGGGGCTCCAGACACGGCGCCTGGTTGGACGGGAGGAGCGATCTCAAGAGCGAGGGTTGCGATAGGACGGCAGGCGGCAGCGGCGCGCTCTGTGATTGCACCACGAGCGCGTGAGGTGATCTCGGCCTAGGTCGCGTCAGCCCCGCCCGTGGCTCGAGCCCCGCCCCCCGCGTGAGCGCCGGGATCTGCCTCCGAACCTGCAGCGGGGCTGCGTCCTGCGGACTCGGAGAGACGGCCTCATAGACGAGAAAGGCAAGATTGTGAAAGACGCCGCCTACACAATCAAGGGTGGGACGTTGAGGTCAGTCCCATCCCACACCAATAAAAACCAGTCTGACAAGTGTTAATATGTGGCCGTGAAAGTAACAAGTCTTGGTTAGTCAGTATGCTGAATTATACGGAAACAGCGTTTCCAAAATATATGTATGTTATAGGCTGTCATGACGTATTTGAGGCAACATTTCCCACTTACTCTGGCCGTTGAGTGTCCAGAAAGGTTTTGAAGCGGGAGTTCAGTTCTGCAGCCACAATCAACCTGATCTCATACGCTCCTGGGGTTTCAAATAAGCATGTGTAAAAATGACTATTAAACTTAATCCTCCTTCTGGATTACAATCAGGAGCTCCTGACCAGATTTATTTATTCAGTCAACATTAAGAGCTAGGTATTGTGCTAGGCACTGGGGCATACAGCAGTCAGTGAGAAAACTGCAAGGCCCGCTGGGAATGAGCACAAATATCCAGCTGCCTGCTGGACACCTCTGCCCAGAGAGCTAACATTCATCTCACAGCCAGAAGCAACACTAAACTCGTTCTCTCCCCCGCGCGCCTCTGTCAACCTGCGCCTCCTGTAATGCCTATGTAGGAGGGACACGACTATCCACCTCATTGCCTCACATCGAACCAGTCACCA
>NW_017733098.1:99503-113120 GCF_001890085.2 Hipposideros armiger | reverse complement strand
TAACCCGTTTTTCTCTTTTCTGTGAGTGATTTATAACTGCCATGCATTTTGAGTGTTTGAAGGTCCCTTTTATAGTTATGTTCCTCTTGCCTCAGTGTCAAGGTGTCAGCATTGGAAGCCACTATGGTGTGGAGAAGGTATAGCTAAATGGAGAGAATGTATGAGAGAAAACCATAAAACAACTCATCATCCAAACCAGGAAGGACACTACTGAGGGTGAAAGGGAACACAATTAATAATTAAGCAGGACAAGAGAAATAGAATGCAACTGCCACATTCAAACTGGGATATATGGTTACTTTACTTTGGACCAAGTCCAAATTCTGGCCTAATTACTTGCTAGTTAAAGAATCGTACTACAAGTTACTTAGTTT
This sequence comes from Hipposideros armiger, assembly GCF_001890085.2. Taxonomy (NCBI): domain Eukaryota; kingdom Metazoa; phylum Chordata; class Mammalia; order Chiroptera; family Hipposideridae; genus Hipposideros; species Hipposideros armiger. The sequence goes on along the minus strand of NW_017733098.1, from coordinate 112,746 downwards.
CTCTGAACCATTACTTCATTTGCCAGTTGGGTACAATAATGCCAAATAGTTGTGAGGATTAGAGAACATTTATGTAACATTCCTGGCCATATCTTCTGATGATAGCTGCTTCACAGGCCTGTTGAGAGCAATGGAAGTCAAGAGCATAAGGTGCCTGGCTCACAGTAACCACTCATTGCCCGTTAGCATGATTATGGTTTAGACAGTTATTCTACTTCCTGTTGCTTTAATTGTCCACATCTGGCTGCTCCCTCGTGCATCATCATCTTCGCTATTTCTAACCTGATGTGGGCTGGGCAACAAGATAGCCAATTTATTAGTGTTCTGGAAACTCCCGCCTGAGTAAGGTGCACATACATGTATTTTTTCTTTTTTTAAGATTTTTGTTGGGGAATTGGGGGATGGGAACAGTACTGGGGAATTGGGGGAAGGGGAACAGATAAGTTGCTGTCTTTTTGTTCTTCAGTCCAGTTGTGGAGAACGTTGCCTCACTGGCCCAAGTTGGCACCATCATTGCGCTCTTCCCAGGTGAGGCAGATCAGTTGCCGGCTTCTGGACGGCCGCTCACGGCCACTTGAGGGCCACTCATGCTGGCTGCTGGCTACACACAGTAGCCCATGGCAACCCACTGCAGCAGGAGCTGCAGCCTACACCATTGCCGGCGACTCAGGGCAGCCCAGCTCCAGGTTGAGCTGTTGTTCAGCATCTTAGCTGTAGAGGGCAGTGTCACTGGCCCTCATATGTGGGATCCGAACTGGGGCCCTCTGGCATCCCAAGCCAGTTCTTAACCAATGCGCCACTCAGCCAGCCCCATACATGTATTTTTTGCTGTGCAAATTTTGTCTTAATGGCTTAAATTGTCACTTTTGACTAAATAATAAATGTCATGTGATAATTTGTCACCGTATAAGTAATACTTCTTGATGATTCTATGTGTTGGAATGTTTCAGGTTGATTAATCTGTGGGTTTTAAGTGTTAGTTTTGTTCAATCAAGTTTAATCCATCCAGGTGCAAAGAGGGAGCAATCCTCTCCAAAGCGGTTAAATGGGGTATAAAGAACTTCTACAGCCTATGATATTTGATGAGGTAAAGGCTTAAGAGTATGAAGAGCTGAGCAACACAATTTCTTGCTTCTCAGGAAAACAAGAGGTATTTATAATTAAGAGAAGTGAGTTTACACCACACTTGTACAAAGTTTACCTTTGTACACCACAGCGAAGAGTTATGGGAATGTACAATATGCTTATAGTATTAAAAAGATGTGTAGGGTGAATTAAATGCTATTGTAACTTTTCCTTAGAGTTTAAAATCATAATTATAACATTTTATTTTCTATCTTCTCAACTGAAATAGAAGTGGAGACAACACATATCTTACTACTGTATCCCTAGCACCCCACACAGGCTCTGGCACATTGTAGATTCTCAAAATATAATTTAAAAATTTGTTGAGTGATTGCACATTGAAGACACAAGGTGTAAATGATTGCAATCTGGTCAACTAAAGGTTCAGTCTCTTCAACAATTGTGTGACACTGTGCATAGAATAAGATTTTGATTCCTTCTTGATCTTTTTGAGATGAACTCTTGACCTGTTCTTAGTAGAGGCTGATCATTTTGGGGAAACTGAGACATCAATTCAGTATAAGTGTGTAATGAGCAATAACATCTTTCCAGAGCAAGAAAATATCTGCTCAAATAAGCTATCGTTCTTACACACACTTCAATTCAGTCACTTATTTATTGAGTGTCTGCTATATGCCAGGCACATAAGGCACGGATGGAGCAGCAGAGAGTAGGTGAATGGGGTACTTTATAATTTTTTCGTGAGTTAAGACTACTTCAGTTTTCTCACAGGAAGCTAAGCACATATACATAAATGGTTACTGTCTTTTTTTTGTGTGGGTATGACAAGATGATAGACGTTGTCTTTGTTGTCCCATGTTCCCCACTCTAGTTAAACTATTGTTCTACCCCAGGAAATGAGGATTCATATGTTTTAGCTCTGAATAATATGTTGCTCTCTGGACAGCCATGGTGAATGACTAACAAATGCTGGGACACGCTTTTCATTTTTGTCGGCTTTTGTTGTGTTTGGGTGGAAATGTTTGCAAACACACCAACTCTCAACTGTCCTCATTAATGATGAACAGAATGTGGGTAGGCATGCTCAGTAGCTAAACATTCACAGCGTGCAGTTCAGCTTTGAAACGCAGTCAGACCTAGCACCAGTCAGCCTGCCTGTCTCCCTCCTCTCTCTCCCCATACCTTCTTTTCTCCCCTCCCTGTTCCCCTTTCTCTGTTCCTGCATCTCTTAAACTTTTGACAGCGCTTTTGTTGGTCATTTACTCCACCATCATTTGCTGAGGCCTGCTCATGGTTACCACTAGGTCAGGGCCTGTAGTTAGAATTGTGGCTTCTGGGCTTAAGACCTCATAATCCAGTAAGGAAAATAATAGCTACTTAACTATGTGAATGTGTTTCGTTTAAAAATTTATAAGAAAAATGATGAAATCCCCAAGGAGGGATGGACTGTGCCCTCTAGGGAGTAGGGAAATGCTTCATAGGTGATGATGGGAAGTGAGGCAACCGAGAGTGGACATCAGGGGCCCGGCCATTTCCTGACCAATGCAGGCCACGTGTTAGGACATTTAGGCTTAATTCCAGGTCTTCTGAAAAAACTGGGTGAGTTAGGAAAGTCATATAACTTCTTAGTGCTTCAGCTTTCTTACCACTAACAAGTGGATAAGAATCTTCAGTGCTATGAAGACAAAATAAAACAACGTTTGAGAAAGCTCTTTGACAAGGCTTAGGTAATTCTAAATGTTTTCTCCATTTTGCTGGCATAGAAATAGTCTGGGCCATTGAGTCGATGTGTTTTTCTGAGCTAGTGCTTCCCTGCATGTGTCTGGAAGAATCCAGGCAAGACCAGGACCCTTTCCTAAAGGGCACAACCAACCGATATACAGTCTTGAATTCCAATCCTTTGAAAAGCGAAAAGTTTTAAAAATGGTGATAATTATGGCATTACTTGACCCTTGTGGAAACCTTTGGGCATTTCCAAGCACTTACATAGCCATGATCTTATATGACACTTAAGGTGAAAAATTGTTACCATCTTTGTGTTATAGATAATTCCGCTAAGGGACAAAAAGAACAAAAGGATACTCTGTGTTAAGGCCAGAACTAGAATAATTGAGTGCCAGGGTTCTAAGAGGAAAGAAATTGTAAAAATAACACAGTATAACCACACATGAGGGGAGTGAACCTGGGAGAGATGAAGTAACCTGGGCAGAGTCATATAATTAATTAGAAAGCAGAAATGAACCTCTAACCTTGGGCTCTCCTGACTTTTACAGCTAAATCATGCTGCACTACATCTTTGTTTTGAGCTCATCTTTAGTGGTCAGACTTTTTAACCTAGACTTTTAAATTCCATGATGTGTACAACCCCCTTCCCACCTCAAAGCTTTTCCATCAGCTGACTAATGTAAAACTAACACTTAATTGGTAGGGAAATTCATTAGATGAAATCTCATCCTACATTCTACAGATGAAAAACACTAAATTGTTTTGCCTTCTGTAGATTTTTCTCTGCTTTCACCAATTTGCCTATTTTGTAAAGTTGAGTATTCTGACCTGGCATTTAATTACCTTGGCATGCCCGACATTGCTGCAGCCTCTGTGGACCTCTGACTCAAGCCTTGGTTCCACCTCTTGCTCTGAGGACATGTGGAGGGCAGAGCATCTGCAGAGCTCCAAGTGTTACCTGGGCCCTTGTCCCCAAACCCTCTCAACAACTTGGCCCCAGGCCCTAGAATGACACTAAAGATGCCAGGTGTTATCAAGTCCTGTTAACTTGCTCTCAGACTGCTGAGCCGACACTTAAGAAGCTATCAGTGTTGCTTAAAATGGCTTTGAGCACTGGGGTCCTGTTCTGAGATCCTTCTGCAGAGGTGGTAAATGGCTAGGCGTTGGGCAGCTTTAGGTTTTGAGGAATCAGATGCTTCCTTCTCATTTCCCTGCCAAGACTGGTCACAGTTCATAGGAGACTGTGATGGTGAACTTTATGTGTCAACTTGACCGAGTCGAAGGATGCCTGGATAATCTGGTTACATATTGTTTCTGGGTGTGTCTGTAAGGATATTTCTGGATGAGATGAGCATTTGAATTGATGAACTGAGTTAGGCAGATGGCCTTCTCCAATGGCAGTGGCATCATTCAAGCTGTGCCCTCAGACTGGGACTTCAACCATCTGAGCTCCTGTTTCCCAGGTGTTCACATTTGGACTAGAACTGTACTACCAGCTGTTGAATATTGGTAAAGCTGTAATATCAATAAAATAGAATAAAGACTGTTAGTGTATCAGATGGTGTGGCCTGTAGGAGGGGTGAACTTCATCCTGTGAGTTGACCATAGAGCTTATCTTCCCCTCTCCAAGTCTGGACAATTAATGAAACTGACAACATGGAATGTTCTAGTCAGTGAGGACCTGCTACATGCCTGGCCTTGACTATCATATTGCAGGTTGGAGGTTATAAAGAAGAATAACCCAGTCCCAACAACCAGGGTGTCTACAGACTGGTTGGAGAAAAAGAGCACATAAAAAAAGAGCCAGGAAAGTTTCCTGGTGGAGGTGACACTAGGACAGATCCCTGGAAAAGGCAGACAGAAAGAGACAGGAGAGGAGAAACTTATTTTTTTGGACAAAACTTTAATGAGATAGTCAATGATTAAGAACAAAATGTGATATAAAACTTCCCAGGTAATCTGTATGCATCTTAAACACTTTTTAGCATGAACATATTCCTCATTTTTTTTTTGTTTTTTGTTTTTTTTTGGCTGACCAAATGCATTTTAGTATAATGATCATGAAGAGATAACCTTACAGAAGAGAGGGAATAAATTATTAGCGAATATTAAAATACATTAACCAACTGGTAATTAAAAAAATACCAAATGTAAACAATGAGAACTTCTTACCCACCAAATTGGCAAAGATTTAAATGTTGATAAAATGTATTGCGGTGACTTGTTGGGTTATCACTTTGTGAGATGTATAAATGTCTAATTATGTTGTTTTGTACACCTGCGACTAATAACTAAAAAAAGAAAAAAGTGTACTGCTGGTGATAATGTAGAAAGAACAATCCCACACAAACCTGGTAGGAAATTTGGTACCCCCGGGAAGCCGTTTGACAGTATGTTTCAAAACCTTAAAAGCCTTTATCTCCTTCAAGTTATATTTTAAAGAAATAGTATTTTCATGAAAGTAAATAAAAATTACATTTAAAGAGATGCATTACAGTATTTTTAATACAGAAAATTAGAAACAAATGCTAAATGTGATAATAGGTGGTTAAATACACGATATCCTTAGAATAGAATATTATGTTTGCATTACAGTAAGATTTTAACATAATGCACAGTCGTAGTTGCCATGTATTTAGGACTTACTGTATACCAGTCATCATCCTAGGAACTTTGAATATAAATCTGATTTTTAACCATTAAAACAATAGATTGGTCCCCCATTGGGTTTTACTATTGTTATAGAAGAAATGTGCAGTTCTTCAGTTGAACATTAAGACATTTCCCAAGCTGTTTCTGACCTATCCTCCTGATCTGCAGATTTTTCTTATCTAGAGGTGAGGAAAAAGAGGCCTAGAAAAGTCGTGTGAGTTATTTACGGTCAGAGAACAAATGAGAGGCAAAGTCATGAATGAAACCCCTAGATATTGATGTCATGTCAACAAATTTTTCATTGCACATGTTCTTGAATAATTACAGCCCACCTTACAGACCTCTATGGAGCGTCTAATGTGTGCCAGGCACTGGTCTAGGCAGGCGCTAGAGACCCAAAACCTGAGATAAAGCCTTTGCTCCCCAGGGGTTCACAATCCATGGGAAGACTAACTTACTTAAAACTAATTAAAAAAAATCAAATCAAACCATTAAATCACTTCAAGTCATGTCCTTCTTGGATTGAAATAGGGTATCAAGTGATGAAAACTTCTCCATGCAGTAAGACAGATGTGATAATTATGTGATGGCAGAAATAAATTATCAGCTTATCCAAAATGGGTTAGCAGGGTTCTCTCAGAGCTGTGGCCAAGATTTGTTTAGAATCATCAAATCCTATGTACTCTTCTTCTAAATGCCTTATTTATTTAATCCTCACAAGAACCCTATGAAGGAAGTATTATTATTACTACTTCCCACTTTGCATATGATAAAATCCAGGTAATAAGAAACTATGTAACATGTGCAGCCAGTGATCAGGTGTCAGGATTTGAGCTCAGGAGGCCTTTCTTACTGGACCTGGATCTCACTAAGCCCAGGATGTGACCATTGAACTAGGAATTCGAGGAGAAAGTGATTTTAGGTAGAGTCAGTGGAGTGTTCTAATGCTTGGAGGCTGAAGGGAGCTTAATTCATTTGGGGGAGCTCCCGGAAATTCACTGTGGGAGGTGGTGGGGGGGTGAAGGTGATCTCTGCTCAGGTAGGGGGTGGTTACAAAGGGTGCCCAGCCACGAGGCCTGAGTCCTCACAGCCACACGGAGTAGTGTGGCTCTTATCATAGGCAACTGGAAGGCTTTAAAAGCTTAAGCAGGGAAGAAATATGGCCAAGCTCACCTTTTAGAACGATCATGTGTTAATCAGTCAACAAAGTGACCGAGATGGCTTTGGTCGGCTTCTGGACCCCTGACCCTGTGACCATGGTTCAACTACATTCTGCTTCCACTAAAAAGGGATTGCCCTCAAAGGGAAACCATTGCTCATTGCTATAGGGGGTTAATAAAATCTCTTGAGGCCAAGAAAGTCAAATCACAATTGAAAAAAAACGTTCCTTCACAGCTGGTGGCTCCTGTGAGTGATCTGTGCGCATGGGAGTCTGGCTGCTTTGCTTTCCTTGGCAGGACTGGATTGCCTTGTCTCCCCCTCATAAACCTTTGTGTTTATTTTGTGGGAGGGTAAAGTGTCTGGCAGGCCTTATCCAGGAGGAAAATAAAGAAGTAGGAGGCCTTAAATCTTCATCAAGGTCCAGAGACCTCTAAAGCAATGTAAAAAAACTGTCAGATTTGAAACTTGGACAATTGGGGGCATTACCTGTGCGTGCCCTGGGCTGCCTCTTACCTCCTTCCAGTTCCCCTCTCCCACTCTCGCGATACCCTCTCCCTTACGTCTCATCTCTCTGCCCCACCTCCTGATAGATTAGTGCTCTTATATTGCCAAACTTCATGCCGCATTTCCCTAGGGCAAGTCTGCCCTTTCCAGAATTGCCCACCTTTCAAAATTACTTCCTTACATTTCTAGTTATAGCTATTAAACTCCTGCTGGGCCTGAGCGCAAATATGTGTTAGGGGGAGAGCAATTTAATTAAATCACACCCCACTAAGGTATAAATAACTTATTCCTGAACCCCATCCCTCCAGTCATCCCAGGCATGTTAGAAATGTAATGAAAGAAACGAGTCTCTCTGTAATGTAGTAATAACAGTATCTTCCAAGTGGAGGTCATATTTCAAGATCCCTTAAAACACACTTAGTTTGCAGTGGCCCACTTCTGCTCAAGACCAGTCTGTCTGTTTGTGTCCTCTGGTCTCTATTCAGCAGTTTTTGAAATATTTGTGCTCGATTCATGTTTGGCAGTGGCTGCTGTTCCTTTCCCTCTGTATTTGGGGCTCTCTTACTTGATATCCTGCAAGCCTGAGCTGGTTTTGTTTTCACTTCAAGGATCACATTCAGTGTTAGAGTGAGGAAGCAGGAAGATCAGAAAGTGAAGAGAGAAGTGTCCATGAGAATGAATTAGCTCCATCCAAAAGAGGAAGGTGGTTTCTTTTGAATAATTACAGCAATGATAGGAATGATTTGCAGCAGCAAACTATGTGATGAAATATCTAGCAAGTTCATAGTTTCGTGCAAAGTCTGGAAAAGGAGATAGGGATGATTTTTAATTTCAATCCACAGCCCTTGAGTCTTTGTGTCAACATCTGTAAAATGAGGAAGTTGGACCAGGTAAGCTTTAGTTCCTTTTAGATCTAATTGGTGCTTTTCAGGTATTGAGACTTATGTGGAGACATTGGACCTGTGTGTTGTTAGATTGACCTGCTTCATATACTGTTCTGTTGATCACCCGTTTCTCTGCTGTCGGGTAGAAGAAAGGCCATCCCACCAGCAAAATATGGTAGGAAAAAAAAAAGAAAAGAAAAACACTGAACTTTGAACCAAAAGACTTGTGTTGTAGTGCTGACTTCTTCACTTGGAACATCTGAACTCGGACTTGGCAATATAAGCAAGTTGCACCTCAGTTTGTCTATAAAGTATGGTTAGTAATTCCTCTTTTGCTTTCTTTACAATATTGGAAACCACACACGTACACAATTGCTAACTCTGTTTCTTTTCAAAATAGCTTTGGTTCTGAAAATCATGCATAACCAGAACCTGTGTTACTGATGGCTGCTGAGGAACGTGGGGATGGTTGGGAGTGTGTGGATAGAGTTTCCCTGGATTTAATAGGACTTAGTACCCCACTTACACGCAACTGGCTTTTTTTTTTAATAAGCCACACAATGGAAAATCCTATGTTATAAGGCCAGGACTATCAACTGTGTCAATAGGAGGAAGATGGAAGTGAACTTAATTGCATTTTTCTTAATTCCATCTACTCCAGGCACAGATGATCTTTGATCTTTTTGAGTTTTATCCACCATTGAAAAGATGAGATGCTCTCGGATTACATGGGTTTTAGTTTCTCTCCTGATAGAAACACATGATTGACAAGCACATATTTCCCACCATAGACCAAGGTGCTGGCTGATTAGAGGCAGGAATGAAAGAAGCCTTGACCTCAGTCCCCTTGGAGGACAGAACCGCATGAGAGGCCGAGGTTGCTTTGCATGGTTAGGAATTGCTCACTGGTGCTTCTGCTTCTTTCGTGCTTCACATTACAAAGAGTTTGGACTTTGCCTTGATGTTACAAAAGTCACTCAGGTCAGGACTTCCCCTGCCCCCATTTGCACTGTTTGCTCTCCCCATTTACTATTCAGCCTGGCAGAAAATCATCTGTGGTTTCATATCATTATCTTTTCATGTGAGTGTACCTGATACAATAAAATAAATTATACACTCTTTTGGATCAGCTCTGTTTTTGTACCTCTTTATCCTTTGAATGTTGAGTTGTTGAATCAGAACATACACTCCTTCTGGGTTCAGATTTTGTCTTTCATTTTTGTACCTCAAGTACAGTTCAGTATCAGACAGAGTGGGCACTTGATGAGCTCAACTGAAACTTGACTAAAGTTTAGTTCAATTGTGGAACTAAACTGAAGCCCTTGATCTGATCAGTCGATGGCCCATTAATTCAATCAACAGCAAATTGGGGATCTGTTAGATTTGAGAAGTGTAATGATTAGGGATATGCTGACCTTTACCTCTCTAACATTGGCTCCCTGTTAAGACAAGGCCATGGGAGACCCCAGGAAAGATAGAAGAAGGAAGTCACTGATAAGTTAGTGTGGTATTGGTGAAGATACTGGCTTATAGCAAACAAGTCACTCACTACACGGCACATTAAACTATAAGAATCCCAGATTCATGCAGTTTGTACTTTAAAGATCTAGTTCAACTTCGTTGTTTTATAGATAAGGACACTGATGTGATGGAGCTGAGAGGATAACCAACCTTGAAGAAGTTGCCCTGGGAAGCAATTTTTATTTATTTATTTATTTTTAAATAACACAAGTCCACAGCTTAACAAAAGTGGTGTTTACATGATCAAGTTCTGTTTTGAGTGAAGAACTTAAAGTCAAATCATAGCATTGGAAACATAGTGATATATCTTTCTGTGTGACTGAGCCCGCTGACGGTCTTCCCAAGGTTCTTTCTTCCCTTCCGTGACATAGCGTTGTTTCTGGGAAGTGGATTCTCAGCTGGGGACAACGTTTTCTAGTTCTCTTTGCATTTCCACATGACTGGATCTGGACCGTGGAATGTGGGTAAGAGTGACATATGCTACTTCCAGAACTGAATCCCTGACAGTCACTCATACCGGCCTCCATGATCTTTTTCCCCTATTCTCTTTCCTCTCTCTCTACTGCCTTATTTCAATAAGGGTTATCAACACTAGTAAACTGGAAATCAAGACAAAAACTATGATCTAACCTCAGATGAATGTCACTCGTCAGATCAAATACCCTATAAGACAATATGGCCTTGCCTATATCTGCTTAGTGCTGAGAAACATTTTTTTCATCAGATTGGCAAAAACGCAAATGTTTAATATTTGTGTTGGTGAGAATGGAGAAAGGGGGTTTTCTTATACGCTGCTGTTGTGAATATGAAAAGGTACCACCTTACTGAGGGTGGGAATGATTTATCAAAATTATAGTCAGTCATTTAACCTTGGACCTAACAAACTCACATTTGGAATTTACTCTTTAGGCTCAACTGCATAGGTTTGCAATGACACGTGGACAAAGCCATATCCATTTTAGTGCTCTGTGTAGTATTGACTTGTGGGAAACATTCCAAGCATCCATCAGTAGAGGCTAAATAACACACGATCAACACTGAAATACTACACACCTGAACAAAAGAACAAGGAAGATCTCTATTTATGGATATGGAAAGGTTGCCAGGATATATTGGCAAGTGAAAAAAGCAAAGTTCAGAGCAGTATATACACATACATATACATATATATATATATATGTATATGTATGTGTATATATGTATATATATGTATATATGTATATATATATATATAAAATCACATGCTACCACTTGTTTAAGAAGGAATGAGAGATGAAATATATTTTTATTTATTCTCTCATCTGCATGAAGAGACCCTGTGTGAGAGGAGGTGAGAAAAAAGCAGACAGCAACGGGAGTTAAGGGGAAGATTCTTGATCTATATCTTAGTATAGTGTTATTTTAATCTGAATGAATTGCCTATTAAATTAAGCATCAAAAGAAGAAATTGCAGAGGTCACTCCTGTTGACTCCCACCCAAAGAGGTGCAGGAATGGGAGTTCCTGGGTAATTAATATTAAAGAACTGTTATTAAGAAACATCAAGCTTCACTTTGGAGTGATTGATCTACAATTACAGCTATGCCTCTGTCAGCCCCAATTGGGTCAGTATATTGCATCCATCGACTTTTGTTTTCAACTCTAATCATTTACTTGATTGAGTGGAGCTCTGCTGCTTTCCTTCGGTCATCAGTGCCTTTCAAGAAATGATGAGTTTTGATCCCATGAGCTTGTTTGTGTGAACTTCCTTCCCTGTGTAGCTCCTGTTCATTAAGAGTCTCCTACGTGCAAGATGCTGTGTTGGGAACCGGGATACACAGGCAATAAGCCAGACTACTTTTTTTTAGCTCATAATTAGAGGAGGGATTGAGATGAGTAAATACCTTGGTATGGGCTGGATTGTGTCTCCCCAAATTTGTATGTTTAAGTCCTAACTGCCCGTATCTTGGGTTGTGACTATATTTGAAGAGAGGTAATTTAAAGAGATACATTTAAATGAGGTCATTGGGGCGGGCTTTAATCCACTATGAGTGATGTCCTTATAAGTAGAGGAAATTAGGACACAGACATGCAGAGAGGAAAGCCCATGTGAAGACAGATAGAGAAAAAAAGTCATCTACAAGCTAAAGAAACAGGCCTCAGAATGAAATCAGCCATGCTGACACCTTGATCTTACACTTCTAGCCTCTAAAATAGTGAGAAAATTTCTGTTTAAGCCACCCAGTCAGTGGTACTTTGATATGGGACTAATATACAGGGGGTGCCAAAAAATGTATACAAGTTGACACTTTGGTCAACGTTGCTCAAGCAATAGTTCGCCATAATCAGAAGTATCTGGATGCTGATGGTAACCACTTTGAGCACCTCTTGTAATTGCAGAAGTCAAACTTGTATTCATCTTTTGTTATCAGTATATATTGAGTATTATAATTTTAAGGTTTTTTTCCTTTCTTAAAATGTGTATGCATTTTTTTTTGGCACCCTCTGTATATCTGTAATGCAGTTATGTTAGAGCTGTGATGGGAAAGTTAGCTCTGGGTGACAGAGAAGCAGAGTAGGGGGCCCAAATTTAACTGTGCAGGTAAGGTACAGAGGTGGCATCTGAGCAGAATTTGTGAGGCAACTCTATTACTATCCCTACTTTATAGACGAGGAAACTGAGGCACAGAACAGTTATGTAAATTGCCCAAGATTCAGAATTAAGAGGCACAGCCTGCGTTCAAACCCAATCAAATTTCTCCCAACTCATGCGTTTATGACTGTACTCTGCTGCTTCTGATAAATGGTATCAGGGAAAAAGATGAATGGGGAAAAGAGTACATAGACCATTCAGGGAGTTATAGGTATGTGGCTTGATCATAGAGCACAAGGCTGTGTGGCAGCAAGTGTTGGCGGTGGTGGGGTCTTCTATGGGCCTCATAGTCCTTACTGATTTGGGGTTTTATCCCCAAATCAATGGGGCCTCATTTTTGCATTTTAAAGTAGGATTTTATGTCCAAGCCATAAATGTTAACCTCAGTGAATTTTTACATACTGATACACCTATGTAACTGGCAACTAGATCAAGAAACAAAATATCACCAGCTCCCCAGAAGTCTTCTATCCTTTTCACTTATTACTTTCTCTGATGATAACCACTGTCTTGACTTCTCACAACATAGGCTAGTTCTACCTCATTTTGATTTTTTTTAGCTTTATTGGGGAACAGTGTGTTTTTCCAGGATCCATCAGCTCCAAGTCAAGTTGCTGTCCTTTACTTGTGGAGGGCATAGCTCAGCTCCAAGTCCAGTTGCCGTTTTTAATCTATTGGGTTGTTGGAAAAGGCATGACATATTTTTGCAATGAGAAACATAGAAAAAAATACGTCATGACTTTTTCGCCAACCCAATAGTTGTGGGGGGGCGGGGGGCGGTGCAGCCCACCATCCTATGTGAGAGTCAAACCGGCAAACTTGTTGTTAAGAGCACACACTCTAACTGAGCCATCCAACCGCCCACCAGCAGCTCAGTGGCGCTCAGCTCAAGTCATTCTCTTAAATCTAGTTGCTGAGGGCACAGCTCACTGGCCCATGTGGAAATCGAACCGGCAGCCCTGTTGCTCAGAGCTCCTGCTCTAACCAATTGAGCCAACCGGTCACCTAATTTTGATCTTTTATATGAATAGAATCATGCAGAGTATATGCTTTTGTATCTGCCTCCTTTTGCCGACTCA
>NW_017733098.1:91446-96102 GCF_001890085.2 Hipposideros armiger | reverse complement strand
AAAAAGTGAGAAAACCTATTGTGGGAGAAAGAGAAACTGAGGAAAGAGGTTGGATATAGATACTACTCCTAGTTTGAGGAACAGAGGGATTGTAGAATTTAATTGCTACTGGCTGAGGACATGAAGAACACTTACAATGATAAGCAGTTTGCATGTTAACAATTAAAACAAACTAAACTTTGTAAGGCCTGAAGTTTTTGAAATTTCCCAAAGCAGAGAGTTGTATTGGGTTGTCTGAAAAGTCATGATGTATTTTGTCTGTTTTTCAAAGGTCATTTATTTATATAAAGAAAAAAAGATCCATCAATAATATATTGCCCGTTTGGTTTGATAACCTTCGGCCATCTTTCAGTGAACTTCATAATTTCTCATTCATAGAAGGACCTGTCTTTATTTGCGAAAAACTGAATAAGGTGCTGATTTACAGCCTCATCTGAATTGAACGTTATACCACGCAAGGAGTTTTGAAGAGAGTGAAACAAGTGGAAGTCTGATGGCACAAGGTCAGGAGAATATGGTGGGTGTGGCAACACATCCCATTCAAGCTCCAATAATTTTTGATGGGTGATCAAACTTGTGTGTGGTCTCCCATTGTTGCGACGGCATACAACATTTTTACAATTAACAAGCTTTAGATGTTTCTGGATGATGGATTTGTTCAAACTGTCCAATTGCTGACAGTATACATCTGAATTGATTGTTTGGTTATTTGGTAGGACCTTGAAAAACATGACACCTTTAAAATCCCACCACACTGAGAGCATAACCTTCCTCAGATGAATGTCTGCTTTCCATGTCATTTGAGGTGAATCATCATCGGGACCAAGATTGTTTGTGCACCACATTGTTGTCAACAATCCACTTCCCATCACCAGTTATCAGTTGCTTCAAAAAAGGGTCATTTTCCTAATGAGCACATTGCAGATATTTATACGCGCCATCAAATGAACTTCTTTGAGTTCATGCGGAACCCATGCAAGTTCATGCGAGCTTGCTTACGTATCCCAGCTTCTTCAGGTGGTCGTGAACGCTTGAATGATGGATGCTCAATGTTTCTGCAATCTCTTGTGTTGTGTAACGTGGGTTTGACTCAATCAATGCCTTTATTTTGTTGTCATCAGCCTTGATGGACCTCCCTGACTGAGGAGCGTCATTGAGATCAAAATCACCAGCACAGAATTTTGTGAACCATTATTGGCACTGACGTCCTTGTAGACATTGTCACCATAAACTTTATGCAACTTTTCACAAACTTGGCGCGCGTTCTTCCCTTTATGAAGTTAAACAATAAAATATGGCAAAAATGCACAGTTTAGTTTTCCATCTTCAAATTGTTGTAAAATTTTCTTTTAGAATGAAGCTAGTACTGTCAGCTGTCAAATGACATAGTGATAACATAGATGCGAATGACTCTAGTACTTCCAAAAATTAACTAATGCCTTCTGTTGCAAACATGCGTCATGACTTTTCCAACAACCCAATATAACACTTTCTCTCCATGCTTTCTTCAGCACTTTGTCAATATCATATATCAACAAAGGCACTGAATTCAAAGGACTGGAAATGTAATATTCTCTTATTTGCAGTTGCTCAAATTAGGACTGGTCCATTACTTCCAAGCAAGTCTTTGTGGTCTTTCTCTACTAATGCAAAACATTCTTTCAATTATTTTGTTCACAGGGACATGGATCATCACATTGGTTACTTGTGTGTTTCTATAGGTTTGATAAAGATTTTTGTTGAGCTCAGATACTTGGCAATTAATGTCGGTGGATGTGTTTCATTATACTTTTCAGATGAATTCATTATTTCAAAAAAATTTTGGAATACAGCAAAACTGTCCCTGTCTTGGAAAGTGCTTTCACTTTGAGTAATGAATCTATATATTAATATCATATTGATTTGTGAAATAGTTCTTAATATATAATCACACAATAAAATATGTGTATGTATAAATCAAAACAAAAATTCAAGTTTTCAAAGGGACATTTAGAAAATTTGAATGTATTTTGTGGTCCAAGAAATAATATGTATTAAAGTCTTTCTCTGCTATTTTAAAACTCAGTGGTGATTCATCTATTCATTTATTGATTAAGCAAATATTTAATGAATGTTTATTAGATGCCAGGCACCATATTAAGTTCTAGTGAATAAAAATACTATCATGAGGCTGGTAAGAGAGAATCACTCATAATAACTACTTAATCCAAGGACATGGAAGGGCATGGATGTGGTTCCTTGAAGTCAAGAACAAAAACACCCTGACCTCATAGGGGTGGCCGGTGGGGAAAGGCGTGAGGGATGTGGTTGGAAAAAGGCTAAGGCCAGATGATGGCAAAGCCCTTCAGGTCATGTTAGGGATCGTGGCCTTTGCCTAATGGCATTGGGAAGGTCTTGCAGGATTTTATGTAGGTGTCAACAATCATTTTTTCCAAAGTTTTATTTTGATATAATTGACATACATCACTGTATAAGTTAAAAGTGTACAGCATACTGTTTTGACTTACATATGTGGTGAAATAATTACTGCAATAAGTTTAATTAGTATCCATCATCTAATAGATATAATAAGAAGGAAGAGGAAAGGAAAAAAACATTTTTACTTCATGATGAGAACTCGTAGGATCTACTCTTTTAACTTGCATGGTAATGACAGTCATCATGTTGTACATTATATCCCTAGTACTTATTTCTCTTATAACTGGAAGTTTTTGCCTCTGGACCACCTTCCTCCAATTCTCCCTTTCTCCAACTTTGCCTCTGGTAACCACAACTCTCATACCTTTTTCTGAGGGCTTTTTATTTATTTAGTTAGTTTTATTTTTTTTAAGTTTCACATATCAGTGAGATCATGCAGTACTTTCTTTGTCTCACTTCACTTAGCATAATGCCCCTCAAAGTTCATCTATGTTGTCGCAAATGGCAGGGTTTCCTTATTTNGTTTCTAGTTTGAGGCTAATACAAGTAATGTTGCTATGATAATTCTTTTAATAATTTTATAGTGAACATATGTACGTAGGAGTGGAATCACTGTATCATAGGGTATGCATATTTTCAATTTTAATAGATACTGGCAAACAACATGTATGTTTAATGGTAAAATACTGAAAGTTTTTTCTTGGCATTGGATATCATTTTCATTTAACATTTTACTGGAGTTCTCAGACAGTGCAGAAAGGGAAGAAAACAATAAAAAAGCATGAAGTTTGGAAAGAAAGAGATAAAACCATCATTTGTCATAGGAGACATTATTATGTGTGTGTGAAATTCAAATGAATCTTCAAACTTAGACTTAAGTGAATTCATCAAGGTCTCTTTTTGTATTGATAGAATAAAATCAGTTTTGATTTATTTACTTTATATCTACTGGCAAAAATAGATGGAAGATAAAATTTCAAAATTAACTGAATGACAAATATGTACCACCTCTATACTGAAAATTATAAGGAATCATTAAGAGAAATTAATAGAAGAATTTACCATGTTATTATTAAGTCTGGTATTGGAAGACTCACTACTGTAAAGAAGTCAAATCTCAAATTCATCCATGGATTCAATGCAGTCTCAAATAACATCTTGGCAGTTTTTTTGGTAGAATCTGACAGACACTAAATGTATGGAAAAGTAAAAGAAAAATTTAAATTGGTACTACTGATTGAGGCATGGTGTTCTATGACCTAAAAATAACTCCTCTTTTCTCTAGAGTGAATATACTAACCTATTAGGGGACTGTAGTATTAATCCTCTTTCTAAAGCCTTCATTTTTATGATTTTCCATGAGAGACAAGGAGAGGAGAGAAATTTATACTAATTAGATAGAAGAGAAAAGGAAGCCCAAGAGAGGCAAACCATTTCCTTCAAGCTACAAGTCCGAGACAGAATTAAGATAAGAACTGAGTTTTACTTCAATCTCCCTTTTCCTAAACTCACACTTTATAAAGACTCCAAATGAATGAATGCATTTCTTTTGTGGAACATTTTGAGGTGACAGTAATCTACCAAATAACGATGATAGGATGGAAAATTTGACAACCGCAATCCTAGGTCAGTCATGTGAATTCCAGTGGTATATTTTACAGGGACTATAAAAGGTGCCAACTGGAGGCAAGCATACTATTTCTTGCTAAATAACCACATTTCTTGTATTATTATTATTATTTTCTCCTTGGAGCATTGAAGCATTTGGTCGTTTCTTTAGTTGAGTACTAGATGCAGTTGGTCAGCTTACATTTAGGGTCATATTGTACAAGGCCTATCTTTTTGCACTAGATTCTCACTCAAGTGATAAAAAGCACACACTACGCCATGTGAACATAAGTGAACTATGACCAGACCAAAGAGCAGCAGATTCGTGGCTCCTACCTCAAGCATATTTGGAGGCATATGGTCACGGAGGGGAATTAGCTGGGTGGCTCTCCCACGCTATTTAAATTGTTAGTTCTTTTTCTTGCTATTTTTTTTAAGTTTGCCGAACATATGTGGTTAAATTGCAGACATTAAATGCCTGTGTGCTGAGATTTCACGGTATCTGATTATACGCAATACAGTCTTTCATTAACTCTTTCTGCTTTATTGTGATTGCCAGCATGTCAGTATCCCCTGACTACCGCAGATTAGGATTTCTTTTGGTTCACTGTTTACTTGGTGAGTATCCCA
>NW_017733098.1:56916-87246 GCF_001890085.2 Hipposideros armiger | reverse complement strand
GAGAGAGAGAGAGAGAGAGAGAGAGAGAGAGAGATCCTTTATCCATTCATTCATCAATGGATACTTGGGTTGTTTGCATGTCTTGGCTATTGTGAATAATGCTGCTGTGAACTTGGAGGTGCAGATGTCTTTTTGAGTTAGTGTTTTTGTTTCCTTTGGATATAGTCTTAGAAGTGAAATTGCTGGATCATGAGATAGTTCTATTTGTAATTTTTTCAGGAACCTCCATACAGTTTTCCATAATGGCTATACTAGTTGACAATCCCAGCAACAGTGCACCAAGGTTCCTTTTTGTCCACATCCTCGCCAGCATTTGCTATCTTTTGTCTTTTTTTTAGCTGAATCATCCTGTCTTTTGTCTTTTTGATGACGGTCACACCAACACACATGAGGTGATATATTTTATTGTGGTTTTGATTTGCATTTCCCTAATGACTAGTGATGTTGAATATCTTTTCATGTACCTGTTGGCTGTTTGTTATCTTCTTTAGAAAAATGTCTATTCGGGTCCATTGCTCATTTTTAAATTGGATTATTTGTTATTTTGCGGTTGAGTTGTATGAGTTCTTTATATATTTGGGGTATTAGCCTCTTACCAGATATACGGTTTCAAAATATTTTTTCCCATTCCATAGGCTGTCTTTTCACTTTGTTGATTGTTTTTTTTTTGCTGTCCAGAAGCTTTTTAGTTTAGTGTAGTCCCAATTGTTTTGTTTGTTTTATTTGGTTGCTTGTACTTTAGATGTCATATTCAAAATATCATTGCCAAGGCTCATGTCAAGGAGCTCTTTTTCCTCTTCTAGGAGTTTCATGGTTTCAGATCTTACATTTAAGTTCTTAATTCATTTCTAGTTAAATTTTAGTAGTGGTGTAAGATAGGGGTCTAGTTTCTTTTACATGTGAATGTCCAATTATCCCAGCACCATTTATTAAAGAACCATCTTTTCTCCATTGAATATTCTTGGCTTTCTTTTCAAATATTAGTTGATCACATATACTTGGGTTTATTTCTGGACCCTCCATCCTGTTCCATTGGTCTGTGTGTCTTTTTATGCCAGTGCCATACTGTTTCAGTTACTACAGCTTTGTAATATATGTAGTTTGAAATCAGGAAGCATGAGGCCCCCTGCTATGTTCTTCTTTCTCATGATTGCTCTGGGTATTTGGGGTCTTTTATGGTTCTATATAAACTTTAGGATTGTTTCTTCTACCTTGGCCAAATTGTCATTGAAATCTTGCTACAGATTGCATTGAATCTATAAATGACTTTTGGTAATACTGACAAATTAATAATTGCTCTTCTGATCCATGAATGTGGATACCTTTCTGTTTGTGTCTTATTTGATTTCATTCTCAGTGTCTCAGTTTTTAGAGATATTTCACTTCCTTGGCTAAGTTAATTCTTAAGTATTTTATTGTTTTTGATGCTATTGTAAATGGGACCATTTTCCTTTTCAGATAATTTGCTGTTAGTGTATAAAAAACAGTACTGATTTTTGTATGTTAATTTTGTGTCCTGAAACTTGACTGAATTCATTGATTAAATGAGAGCTGTTTTGTTTTTGTTTTTGTTTTTTTGATGGGGCCTTTAGGATTTTCTATATAAAGTGACATCATCTTATGTTTATTTAGGAGAGCAGATAGGAGGGGCATCTCCTTGGTGGCTTATTTGAGTAGCACAGGTGAGAGGTGAGGAGAGGGTATCTTGGACTAGAATGATATCCTTTGGAGATGGAGGAAAAAAGATGTCCAGGAGAACAGTCAAGAAGGCTTGGCCAAGGATCACTTACAGGTTTCTGCCTTAATGATTCTGATTTACACTACTGAGAAGTCTTGTGTGTGTCCATGTGGGGAGATATGTGATCAGCATCACTTTACCCCTGGGTAAACTTGTTTTGTTCACTGAATTATTAGTAGAAATACATAGGCTAGAGCACAATATTAACAAACCCTGAATTGTGAGTTTTATTTGACCCTAAATGGTTTCAATTTACTCTCTTGATGGACCACAAATTCTATTCTTCATGTCTGCTTTCTCAAAAAAGCATTTGGTCACAAACATTCCCTGGGAGAGAGCATGGAGCCATTTCACTACAGCTGTGTCTAAGAAAAAAACAAACAAACAAAAAAACAAATAAAAAACCCTCAAAATATTTGTCCTACAAATACAGATGGTGAGCTCTTTCATCTCTTTCACGGAGACTCTTAGCACAGTGGCTGGCATACTGTGGTTGCTAAATATTTATGGCACGGACATTGGATCATTAACTTTGCATTTGTAAGGAATTGTTTATATCCTTTTTCGAAGGAATCAGTATGTTCTGACTATCCTAAAGGGAGAGAGTGTGAGGCGAATGCACATTAAAGATTTTTCCTCTATGTCCTATGGACATTTAATAAAAACTGTCTCAGATAAGAGGTAATATGAAAACTTAGTAACACAGCAAGGGGAAAAGAGGAAGAAAACTGATACTATGAGATGCTTATGGAGACTGGGAGAGCACTGGATTGACTGTAATTCAGGGACAAACCCGGTAGAAAGTAGTCTGTTCTCTGATCCTCTGGTGCACTTGTAATTACTGAGGAAACCATCATTATCCTAACCAGACTGTAAGCTCAGTGATGGAAATAACCAGCTTCATCCCATCCACACTCAAATCTCCAGAGCCCAGTCAAGTGCTCGGCATATGATTGATGTTTAGTATGTATTTTGTGAGTGAATGAATAAAAAGGGTCCCAGCCACAATGCCTAAGATGAGATGGAGTTCAGCCATGGATCAGTGCTTGAAGTCCAACCAGTGCAGGGCAGATACAAACTCAGTTAGCAAACCATATTGCAGTGGTTGGAGTCATTTTGGGAAGGAATCTTTTTAGATTTCAGAGACCCTGCCAGCATTGAAATGTGAAGATGAGTCTCTAGGTACAGAGGTGAATGATCTAGGCTAGCTACTGTGGTTCTAGCCACTGCCTGGCGTTTGGGGAGAAATGCCCAAATTTTATGTGGGATTGCTGTTACAGAGGTTGACATTGTGAAATAAAGGAAGTACCCAGAATATAGGACTGAGCTGGGGATTGCTGTGATTTATAGGCTATCCCTCAAACACAAAGATGTGTTTGTTATGACACATTGGGGCTACACAGATGAACTAGGCACATTGTAGTTCTCAGTGTGTTCATGACCTAGTATGGAGAGGCTGTGTTAGAGTGCTGAAATCTTAAAGGTGCTCTCCCAGGAGGACAGACAATATCCAGTGGGCCACAAATGAAAGGGGACCACTCTACACAGGCTGTCAATAGAGACATGTTTTTCCCAACTTAGGAAATTACCCTTAGGTTGACCGTTAAAGAATTTGTAAAAATGATACCTTCTTTTGGTAGGAAAGAAAACAAAAAAACCTAAAAACATACAAAGAAGAAAACATACAAACAAGAAGGTTATAAAAGTTATATGAAATACATCCTCAGAGATAAACATTGTGAATATCTTGGTGAATAACCTTCCAGACATCTTTTTATACATATATACACATAGAGATACATTTATAAAATTCTAAAACAGTCATATCATGTATGCTATTCCACTTTTTTTCAACAACATCAAATTATTTTAATGTTAATAACTTGAGGTAAGCACCAATTTAACTGCCTAGTCATCAGTTTTACATGTATATCATTATTTACTTACCCTTTCACTACTGATAGGTATTTCAGTTATTTCCAATTACTTTTGTAAACAACATAGCAATGGATATATGAATAGTGCTGCATTAATCATTTTATATTTAACAAGTCAAAAACATGACTCAAAGATTGAACACATGTCAAGTTATTAGGAAACAATCAGGATTGTACAGCTGGTTCATTGGGCATTTGAAGAACATATATATTTAGTAGAGAAAAGCATTCTGATGTGAGCTCACTAATTTGGAGACATTTCAGGGCAATAGAACTCTGATTTTGAGATTGTATTATCTGCCAGACAAATAATTTGCACCTCTACCAAACAGAAGTCTACAAGTTAGCACGGAACTTAACAATGTCTGGAAAGTAATCAATAATAAATTTTGCATCTAAACAGGCACGTTATCTTAAAGAATTAAATAATCTTTCACAAGGGCCTATTAATGCTTCAGTAAAATATTGCAAGGACTTGCAGTCTTTTTCCTTATTTCTAAGTTTTGATAATTTTTTCTCTAATAAGACATGTTTGTCATCAAACTTGGCTTTATTTTGAAAGATGAGAAAGGCTGTGGTACCTGGAAGATGACAGAGGTTTTCTCAGGCAACCTATGTAGAGAGCAGTGTCATAATCTTAGCTGAGAATTTACTGTGTTTGTTTTTGTTTTGTTCCCCCCCCCCACCACCAACTAAGTTGTAAGCTCCTCAAAGGTGGGGACTCTGTCTTAATTTTTTTTCTTTTCCTGTATTCTTCAGGGTACTTAGATGGGCCCATTGAAATGACCTAGTTGGACAGAACAGAATTAAAAATGAACCTAGTGTGCACTTTAATTCACGTGAATGTGGGGTTTTCTCTCTAAATACATTTATGAAAAGTTACAAAGGGCGTTGGACATCACAGGAATCTTGGAAGTCAAAAATTTATCTTCTGAGAATGACTTATCCTAAAAGAATGATTGCTCTCGCAAGGAGGGCTTAAATGCTGCCCTAAGAAATCTAAAGAGGTTAAGTGGTCACTTTGCTACTGGCATCACACTCAGTCCTTCGCCTGGACCTCTCCCCAATTCCTGGCCTGGAATATGGAGGTCACTTGTCAGTTTTCGACCTTCTGTTCCTCCTTCCGATTTTTCCTTTAAGCTTGGTTTCAAAATGAGCCTGGAACTGGGTTACTGGAAGGAGCTAACACTGCCGTTTTTGAATTGCCAAGCTCCTCTTGGCTGAAGCAAGAGGGATTTCTGCCTGACAGCTGATTTTCACACCACTGCTTCATCTGATTAACTCTGCTCCCTGCGATGACCAGGGTCTCATCACACCTGTATCAATAGCATCCCTTCCACTGTGTTAAACGAGGTTGTTATTATTTTTCTCACTGCTTGTAATTTTTCCAGTTGAATGAATGTTAAGAAGGGAGTTTTTTGACTTGAGGAACATTAATGTTGCTCACTCTCATGTTTTCCTTTTCAGGCTGAGCCATTTAGGAGCTAAATCAGTGAGTACTAGAGGGGACTGAGGCAGACAGTCCCAGGTCAGTTACCTGCCTCTGCCTCCTTACCGTAGAGGATTTACACTTTGGAGTCAGTGATAGCGTCGTTGATTTTCTCTTACCATCATTTTATTGGATAATTTCTCACACACCAAGGGGAGGATGTGTGGCTCCTTTTAAATTAAAGCGAAATCGTGTGATGAAATTGACTTGCCTCAGAGAGCCTTTCTACCTCCCCCCCAAAAAAAAAAAATAAAACACCTTGAAGGAGAAGAGTCAATTTTTTAAAGTTTATTTTAGGGCTTTATTAAAAAGGAAAACATGCTTTATGGGTATGCATTAGAGGTCAGTTTGGATTCTGGCCAAAATTCAATCCTGTCCCCATCTCTAGCCACAATAGAAACATGTGTTCAGGAGGACCACTCTTTGGGAATCTTCATGAGCAAGGAAAACGCTGACCCATCCCCTGTTTTGGACTGACCAAGGCAGGAAGCTCCGTAGACATTTTAGAACCACAAATAAAAAAGGATAAATACATGTCATAATAGGGATAAAGTAATTTGAGAGGTTTGGTTCAAATCGTAACTTTGGAAAACTCTCAGAACTCCAGAGGTCCTATTGTGAAAAACAGAGATGAGGAATGTGTAATCTCAGAAAAAAACTGGAGTTGCCTATTTGATGTGATTGGAGAATTCTGAAAAACTTCCTGGATGAGAATCTAAGTTACTGCCTGGAATTCTTGCACTAATGATTTTCTTTCCTGGCTTAAATCTTCTGTCCCCTCTTAGCTTTCCTGTAAAATTGAACACCCAGTGAGGGGTATGATTTGAAGTGATTTGACTTCACAGTAAATAGGGTTATTAGTTTATTTATGCCAAAAAAGATGTCCATTCCACTAGAGAAAATTTTGGGTGCCCTGAGGTGGGGGTAGAATGTGCAATAACGCAGAAGTAATGGCAGGGGAGCAAAAAACTCAACATTTGCCCACTTCACAGTTTGCATGATTCTGAGAAGCTTTTCTTGTCTTAAACCACATGTATCTTCTAGAACCATTTGGACTTATCCCATTTCCCCTGCTGTTAGGTACTCAGGTTTTCTCTCCCATTGCTTCTGTTTAGTTTTGTTAACAGTATTGTTTACCTTGGTAAAGCATTTAGAATGCTGAATGTTCCTCTCAAAGACACATTACAAAACAAAGCCACAGGATATTGCATTATAAGTGAAAACGATGAACAGCTCAGATTGAATCTGTAATGTACTCAAGTTAGAGTCATGGCCACCTCCTGTTCCATTGTGTGAAGTGAAAGATGTAGTGTATAATCTGTCTCCATAAGGTAATATTCCCAGGTAACTTGTAATAAGAGTCTTTGCTCCTGCTATCAGATCACACACATGGCAGAGCCAAGGCCAGCTGAAAAAAGTATGCATCACTCTGGGTGCTATTATATCAGACTTCATCGCCTCAGGCACTTGTGGGGAGATCGATGTTTCTAGAGAAATTTTATTAAGAATAAACTCAAGATGAGGAAAACAATGGAAATAGCATTTTTTTTTCCTGGCAAGTACTTATTAATGTTTAATAATTTCACTGTTAGCGTAACAGCTGTATTTTAGCTGGAAAGACAGCCAGAGAATTTATTTAATGAAATTCAGAAACATCAAACCACCTCACAAGCGTATTTGCTACTCATAAAAATTATGTTAAAACCGTGTGTATGCAAGAATGTTGCAGCAATAAAAATGAGTAATAACATCTATAAAGAAACAAAATCTCTTATCTCACAATTTCCCTATAAATGTTAGGACACTAGAGCTGTTTTCTTTTAAAATTGTTCTTTACCTTGTATTTTGAAAACTTGAATGGTTCTCATGTTCAGTGGTCAGAGAAAGCAGTAACATTTTATTTTTTGATTCCTTCGAGACCAGTCATTTCCATAAAGGAAGTGGTGGAAAAAGAAAGGGGTAGAGAAGAAAGAGGAAGAAAGACAATCTATAATTATCCTACTTTTACTGATATTTACAGTTTTTCAAAAGATGTTCACATCTATGTTGTTAGACGATAAACTGAGAAATATTAAAATGTTATTTGTGAAAAAAAAAAAAAAAAACGGTTTGAATTGGGCACTGAACCAGAGTAACTAGAAGCACTTCACCTACTGGAGCTCAGAGAGATTTGATGGAGACAAGGTGGAAGCAAAGTAAGATTGGCTATAGCGGAAAGCCTAGTGGGCTGTTTCTGATTGGTTGTTTTTAGCATTTTGATTTTGCAACCTTGAGATATTTATATGCTTAAATTTTGATTTGCCTATGTAGGTTGTCATGGCATTGGAGCCATCAGTGTAATAGCCTCCTTGTTTATTAGTTTAACACAGCCATGTTGACATATTCCAATGCCAGGGACCTACCTATACTCTACATAGCACCCTGCTTTCCAGAACTGGAGCAAACTCCCCCTCCCTGACCCCCACAGCTGCCTAGGCCACTGTCCTCTGAGCTTTTGAAGGGCATGTGGATTGCTTGAATTGATTGGATCATGATCATGGCTGGCTGTTTCAACTACTCCCCCGGTAACCAAACCTTTTTCAAAATAGGACCAGAGTATAAAATGTCTTTCTAAACCCCTGGAGATGTTCTAGCCCAGGGGTCAGCAAACTGCGGCTCGCGAGCCACGTGCAGCTCTTTGGATACATATATGTGGCTCTGAAGTAAAATTGAAAATGAAAATAAAACTATCATAGTTTCATTTATAACAATTTTAAAGGATATTCACATAATGGTGATTTCGTTTGTTTTATGGCTCTCAACCTTTAAATTGTTGTGAGGGACAGGATTGGCTCTTCTGTCTCAAAAGTTTGCCGACCCCTGTTCTAGACTCTTAGTTACATATGCAGAAAAACAACCATGCCAGAAAGCATGAAACCTAATCTAAGACTGTGTGATCTGTTTCTGTTTGCAATTAGCATCTTTAATAATAATGATAAAAAATAATGTACTTTCTGAGATTTTAAGTGCCAGGAAGTGTGCCAAGATTTTATATACATAATCTTTTTTTAATGTTCTCTGTGATGATCATGCATTTCTATGAGAAATTAATATTTATTTCTATGAAGAAATTAGGCTCAAAATGGAGAGAGGACTAGAACTCAAGTCTCTCTGATTCTAATGCTGTACCTCTCTGGGTTGCCTGGCTAGCTGAGTCTGTAGAACACGAAACCCTTAAAGCTGTACCTCTTTATCTGAGAAACAGAATGGGTGGGTCCAAACATGTTCCCTGCCTTCAGCTGGTAAAATGCATACACTGAGGCTTCAGAGGCGCCTTCATCCCACTTGTCATTTTTACCTCTGAAAATAGCATTACCAAATCATTCACTGAGACATCTTGACCAAGGAAGTAGTATGGGACTGTCACTCAAGGAAGATGTTCTTTAGGAAGTGGGACTGGAGCTCTCCTGGGGTGGAGGAGGGATCAGGACTTGTGTGGAAAAGAGGACAAGGGAAGATCTTTCTGTTGGAAGCAAAAGGAAACACAGAATTTAGGCAGGATGAGCGAAAGCAATGAAGACACACATGTCTTCTCAAGACATTTTTTTCTTGCATTGTGCAATGATAAAATGATTTAGATTCTTTCTGAATGAGTATAAAGAGAAGCTTATATGTCTCATTCACTTAAAGATCAATGAAAACAAGTAATTCTAATAAAAACCCATGAAGCATCAGCAGAGCGAATAATAAAGAAAAGGGACAGTTTTCTCTGAAGCTTCTTATTTATTTAAAAATGTATGACTTTTAGTTATTTTCTTTAGGCACAAATACCCAAATAAGTAAAATCAATAATTAACTAATGTTTGAAAATACTTTGAGGAGAAAGAAAACGACAACTAACCAGTGTCTGGAATGATTTCTATTCTACATCCCTTTTTTTGGGCAACAAATATTCTAGAATTAATTCTCATCATCTGTTGGAAATTACAACTCGATGAATAATGAGTTTAAGGGGAAACAAACTCCATTTGAAGTGTCTTCATTATTTTTCACTTTTTAATTAGCTTGTGTATATTTACAACCTTTTTTGGTGACTGGTGACTAATAATATGAAATAAGCCAAGAAATGATGTTACTTCAGAGAAGTGAAGATTGAGTTAAAAGATTAAGGAATTTTTGAGATATAAAGGAACACAGGTGCCATTGGATGATGATTTATGATTTACTGAAAACTTTTACTGTAGATCACATCTGGTCTTTTTTCTTTTTTCTTAATTTTAGGCCCTGCGCGACAGAGAAGGGTAGTTTAGTAGCCATTTCTGGAGAGAGATGTAGGGGGAAAAAAGTATAATCTGAGAAAAAGATGAAATTTTAACTGTTTGGCCTAGAAAATGTAAAACTAGTAAAGAGAGACCTGATAGCCATGACCTAACCTTTGGATTATATATTGAGGGACATGTGTGTGATTTTAAAAACTAAAGATTGGAAGTTACTGAAAAATTTTCTAACAGTGAGAGCTGTTCAACAGTGGGACTGGTATTTGATGAAGTAGGAAGTTCCTCTTCAATGAAGTGTTCAGACTCAGGCTAGGAGACCATCTGGCAGGATTGTTGTATGCTGGGTGTGCCTCCACTGGCAGTCACAGTGCATGCATGGGGGAGGGTTGACAGTACTTTCTTGTTTTGTTTGTTTTTTTGTTTGTTTTTTAGCTGAGCCATTCTGCCATCTGTTGGCAGCTCAGCGGCAGTTCAGCTCAGGCCAGGAATAGAACCGGCGACCCTGTTGCTCAGAGCTCGCACTCTTCACCAACTGAGACACTCGGCCAGCCCCTTGACAGTACTTTCTAAATGTGAATTTTCAGATTTTAAATTGGTGATGGGATTCCATCAAGGAGGGGCTTGGTGAGGCTGGATAAAGTCGACCTTCCAACAGTTTCTTTGTATCACTAAGATTTCTATGCTTTCTAAGGACATAGGCAAAGAGAATAAAACTGAAGAGTTCTGGAAGGAAATTCCATTATGTGAGGAAACATTTTTAGTTGAAAAAGAGTAAATATTTATGGCATCTTAATTTCCAAAGACATAACACTTCTAAAAATATACAAAGCAGGCTAATGTTGTCTTTGGATCCTTCTGACCTGAGTTTTTCTCTCTCTCTCCTCCAGATTTACCTTTTTGTCACATCTTTAGATTCCCTGCCTAAAGTTTTCCTACTATCCCACCAGGTCTGCAGAAGACTCAGATGACCCCATATTCCAAATCCCTTAATTGTGTTAGCCGGAATTCCAAAGGCGTCACCCAATGTTCCCATCCCCTGGTTGTTACATTAAACCCTAATCTAGGCACTGCTGTAAGGGGACTTTGCAGCTGGAGTTACGAATCAGCTGACTTTATTATCCTGAGTGGACCCAATGAAATCACATGAGTCTCCCAGTAGAGGGTGTGCAGAGGAAGTCATGGGGATTTGTCAGAGGGGTGATCAGAGAGATTTAAAGCACGAGAGAGACTCAATCCAACTGTTGTTGACTTGGAGGAAGGGACCCACAAGTCACGGAATGTGGGCAGCCTCAAGAAATTGAGAACAACCCCTAGTTGACAGCCAGTAAGGACCTCAGTCCTACAATCACATGGAATTCTGCCTACAACCTGAATGAGCACTTGGAAGAAGATTCATTCATAGAGCTTCCAGAAAGGAATACAGCCCTACAAACATCTTGATTTTAGTCTTGTGAAACCCAGAGCAAAAGAACAGCTGAACTTGACTTATGCACTATGAGCTAATAAGTGGGTGTGCTTTAAGCTGCCACATTATGATCATTTATTACAGCAGCAATAGAAAACAAATCCAGCAATGAAATAGTACTGCTGGTGGTCCTTACTAGTCTTTAGCAGAAACACTTTAAACATTTCTTAATTCACATAATAAGCAAATTATAATTCACATAGTAAGTGAATTACTTTTAACTTTTCAGGAGTGTTTTTTTTTTTTCAAAAAGAGGACCCATCAGTCAAAATGATGTTTCCAATGGTGGAAAGCACAGGACGGATATTTTGAGAGGGGGGGCCGTCTGGTCCTCCTTGTTAACTCAGCTTTCCATGGGTCTCTGTCCACACCTTGGCTTTCTTCACCCTTACATCCCACCTTCACCACCACCACACATGGTACATACACACTACACACACACACACACACATGCACACTATGGAAAATCAAAGACTCTGAACATCATATTTTTATTTTTATTTTTTTATTATTAAATTATTTTTTATTATGAAATACACATTTTTTAGAATTAGTTTCAGCAAGCCGAGCAAAGAGAGTCCTCACTGTTTTCTCCTTCCAGCTATCGTAGAACTCCTCTTCCCGGCAACGTAACTCTGGGGTGGTGAGCGTGGTGTGGGGCTGGAGGGTCTCGCCCCCAACCAGAGAAGCCTCCCCACCGCTGAAGTGACCCTCACGGGGTTCGCCCTCTCTCCTGAACATCATATTCTTAAAGCCTCCCAATCACCTAGTTCAAAAAGGAAAACAGACTTATTTACATAATCATTTCCTCCAGAGTCATGGCCCTTACAAGAGGCAAAACTGGCTGATTAGAAATGCATGTGTTCCATGGTTTCCTTAGAATCTTGTGTATAAGCCCTCAACTGGTCAGAATTTGAAATGGGATTATTAGCATGGTGCTGGCACATGTGTAGTGTGTCACAGTGTTATTAATGCGAATTATTTTGTTTTCCTCAACTCTTCCCATTTTAAGATTAGTTATCCAGTTTTGTGACCATAGCTTTATGTAGAAACCTTTGAATGCTTTCAGTTAATCAATAAGTTTAATAACCCATTAAATAAAAAAGTTATTTGCTAAAGCTGTTGAATTAGATATTTAATGAACTCACACATTTTTTTAATTGAAGTATAATTGACATGTTAGTTTTAGGTGTACAATGTGACTTAATATTTTTATATATGAAAAATGATCACAATAAATTTAGTTACCATCTAGCTCCATACAAGATTACAATTTTTTCTTGTGACGAAAAATTTTAAGATTTACTATTAATAACTTTCAAATATGCAACACAGTATTATTGATAGTAGTCACCATACTACACATTGCATCCATATGACTTATTCATTTTATAACTGGAATTTATACGTTTTGATGACGTTTAACCATTTCACGCATACCTACCCACTACCTCTGGTAACCACTGATTTCTTCTCACATCTATGAGCTTGTTGTTTTGTTTTGTTTTGTTTGTTTTTTAAGATTCCACATACAAGTGAGATTGTATAGAATTTGTTTTTCTCTCTCTGATTTGACGTATTTCCCCATGTATAAGATGCACCCCTTTTCAAAAAATTTGGGGTCTAAAAACTGGGTGCGTCTTCTACAGTGGTTGTAGATTTTTTTTACTTGCATTTCCCCCTGAGGCCGAGGCAATGTATGAAGACAGTGATTCATCATCAGATACAGATGAGGATAAGCTAATGGTTAGGGAGTTTTGACAGTGATGAGGAGTTGTATGAATTTTATGATGAATAAAACTTGAGTTTAATGACTTTATGTAATTAATTTTTTTTCAAATTTCGGGCCCCCAAATTCAGGTGTGTCTTATACATGGGTGTGTCTTATACATGGGGAAATATGGTATTTAGCTTAGTATAATGCCCTCAAGGTCCATCCATGTTGTCACAAATGGCAAGATTTAATTCTTCATGACTGAATAATATTCCACTCGTATACATATATTCTACATTTCCTTCATCTGTTGATGGACACTTAGGTTGTTTCCATATCTTGGCTTTTGTTTCCACGTCTCAGTTATTATAAATGATGTAACAAATAGGGGGGTGCATATGTCTTTTAAAATTAGTATTTACATTTTCTTTAGATAAATACCCAGGGGTGGAATTGCTAGATCATATGCTAATTCCATTTTTTAACTTTTTGAGAAATCTCTGTACTCAAAAAATGGCTGCACCAATTTACCTTTCCACCAACAGTGCACAGGGGTTTCTTTTCCCCAAATTCTTGCCAACATTTGTTATTTCTAGTCTTGTTGATAATATCCATTATTATCAACCAACAGGTGTGAGGTGATAGCGCATTGTGGTTTTGAATTGCCTTTTTTTCTGATGATTAATGATGTTGAGCATCTTTTCATATACCTGTTGGCCACCTGTATGTCTTTTTTAGAAAAATGTCTATTCAGATTCTCTGCTCATTTTTTAATCTCTATGTTTTTGCTATTACATTTTATGAGTTCTTTATATATTTTGAATATTAGCTTCTTACCAGATACATGATAAATATTTGCAAATAATTCCTCCCATTACGTAGGTTGCCTGCAACTATGGAAAGTTGTATCCTGCAACTTTACTGTATTTGTTGATTAGTTCTCACGGTATTTTGGTGGAGTCTTTAGGATTTTGTATATATAATATCTTCTGCAAATAGTAACAGTTGTACTTCTTTTCTAATTTGGGTGCCTTTTATTTTATTTTACTATTTTACTTTAGTATTTTATTTTATTTTTTGATTGATTGCCCTGGCTAGGACTTCCAATATTTTGTTGAATAAAAATGTTAAGAGGGGTCATGCTTGTCTTGTTCCTGATCTTAGAGAAAAAGCTTTCAACTTTTCACCTTTGACTATGATGTTAGCTGTAGGCTTGTCACACATGACCTTCATTATGTTGAGTGCATTCCCTTCATACCCACTTTATTGAGAGTTTTTATCATAAACGTATGTATGGTTTTGTCAAATGCCTTTTCTCAATCTGAGACGATCATATGATTTTTGTCTTTTATTTTGTTAATGTGGGGTATCACATTGATTTATTTGCAGCTGTTGAACCATCCTTGAATCCCTGGAATAAATCCCACTTGATCATTTTGTATTCTCTTTTTAATGTATTGTTGAATTTGGTATGCTAGTATTTTGTTGAGGTATTTTACATCTGTGTTCATCAGTGATATTGGTAATTTTCTGTGGCATCCTTGTCTGGTTTCAGTATTAGGGTAACGCTGGTCTTGTAAAATGAGTTTGGAAGAGTTTCATCTTCTATTTTTTGGAAGAGTTTAAGAAAGATTAGTACTATTGTTTCTTTAAATGTTTGGTAGAATTCCCCAGCAAAGCCATCTGGTCCTGGACTTCTGTTTTTCGTAGGGTTTTGATTACTGATTCAATCCCCTTGCTAGTAAATGTTTGGAGTTGTTTGTTTGTTTTTTAATTTCTTTATGATTCAGTCTTGGTAGGTTGTATGTTGTCAGGAATTTATACATTTTTTTTATAGATTGTCAAATTTGATGGTGTATAATTTTTCACATAGTCTCATATGATGCTTTGTATTTTTGTGACATCAATTGTAATATCTGCTCTTTCCTTTCTGATTTTGAATCCTCTCTTTTTTCTTGATGAGCCTAGCTAAACAGTTGTCAATTTTGTTTACTTTTTCAAAACACCAGCTCTTAGTTTCATTGTTCTTTTCTATTGTCTCTTTGATCTCTATTTCATTTAATTTTGCTCTGATCTTCGTTATTTTGTTCCTGTACTAACTTTGGACTTTGTTCTCCTTTATTCTCATGCCTTGACCTGTGAAGTAGGCTTGTTTGATATTTTTGCTGTAGGCATTTATCACTATGAACCTTCCCTTTTAGAACTACCCCATAAGTTTTGGTATGTTGTATTTCCATTT
Organism: Hipposideros armiger; assembly: GCF_001890085.2. Lineage (NCBI taxonomy): Eukaryota > Metazoa > Chordata > Mammalia > Chiroptera > Hipposideridae > Hipposideros > Hipposideros armiger. Next base: position 72,408 of record NW_017733098.1, on the reverse strand, counting down.
TCATTTGTCTCAGAATATTTATTTTGATTTATTTTACCCATTGGTTGTTCAGCGGCATGTTGTTTAATTGCCAGACATTTGTAAATGTTCTGTTTTCTTTTTTTTTTTTAGCTGAGCCATCCTGCCACCTGTTGGCAGCTCAGCAGCTGCTCAGCTTGGGCTGGGAATCAAACCGCTGTTGCTCAGAGCTCAAACTCTTGAGTGAGCTCTTAACCAACTGAGCCACTCGGCCGGCCCATGTTTTCTTATAATTTCTTGTTTCATACCACTGTGGTCAGAAAAGATGCTTGTTATAATTTCAATCTTCTTAAATTTATTAAAACTGCGTATGACCTAACATATGATCTATCCTGGAAAATGTCCCATATGCTCTTGAGAAGAGTGTGTATTTTGTTGCTTTTGGATGAAATGTTCTGTGTGTGTGTGTGTGTATGTGTGTATGTGTGTATCTGTTAAGTCCATCTGATATACATATAATTTAAGGCCTATGTTTTCTTATTGGTTTTCTGTCTGGTGATCTATCCATTGATGTAAGTGGGGTATTAAAATCTCCTGCTATTATAGTATGACTGTTTATTTCTCTCTTGAGATCTGCTAATATTTGCTTTATATATTTAGGTGCACCAATGTTGGGTGCATAAATAAATGTTATATCTTCCTTTTGGATTGACCCCTTTATCATTATGCAATGCTCTTCCTTGTTTCTTAGTATAGTCTTATAGCCTTTGTTTTAAAGTCTATTTGTCTGAAATAAGTATAACGACCCTAGCTTTCTTTTCCATTTACATAGGATATTTTTTCCATCCAATTTAAGTCTGTGTGTGTTCTTACATCTGAAGTGAGTCTCTTGTAGGTAGCATATACATGGGTCTTGTTTTTTAAATTCATTCAGGCACTCTGTCTTTTGATTGGAGAATTTAGTTCATTTACATTTAAAGTAATTATTGATAGGTATGCACTTATTGTTATTTTGTTAATTGCTTTCTGTATGAAGTGACACCTTTTGAAAACTTATATTCAACAGGCAATTTTTTCAAAACATATCATTTAGAGACATAGTCTGGGATGAACTTGCATCCCCAATCCATGAAGATGACAAGCCACCTCGGTTTTCCATTATGTATCTTCTTAATCTAATTTAAAAAAATGTGTGATATAGTAATAGAATTTGAGAGTTTCAACTTTTTTCCCTCAAAATTGATAGGAAACAATAAATATTTCTAGAGCTCTATGTATTGTAATAGGCGATAGAGAAGAACACCCATGGGTCACAAGTTTTATTCTCTAGGATTTTTAGTGTACTGGGGTAGATGGTTTTATATTTTATGCAATATGAAATATGCTATTAAAATGTTTATCAAAAATTGTATGATTTCAAAGGAAACTGTGTGGAGTGAAATGTAAACTCTGTTCACCTCAGGGTGATAATACTTTAGCTTGTAAATGGAAATTTCCCACCACCCTTATTGAAAATGAATAATAAATTCAGCAACTTTAGTTTCTAACAAGGTCTTTGGGAATCAGCTCTTGGCTTTTGAAAAGACAGTCACAATCCAAGGCAGCACTAAGTGCTGTGAAGTACACAGACAATTTAGGCCCTGGAATAACATTGATGGGATATGTTAATGTGAGCAGAAATAGTTTTCCTGAGGAGCTTATACCCAGGAAGGCATTGGACAGGCAATGAAGAAGCCAAGACATTCCAGTGGGATCCCAGAAAAGGGATGTTAGAATGTGTAGGTGTGTTGGAAGGCTATTTGGAGACTAACCTAGTCAGAGTAATTTTTGCCAGCCTGTGGAGCTACTCTATGGCCTAATAAAGGGGTTTGATTTTATCCTGTGTGCACCAGGCTGTGATCTGTGTGATGTCACCATCCATCTATGTCGAGGCTCCCCTGCTGTTGCTGCCCCTGTCCCACATCTCTTATCACTGCTAATCCTGAGTATCTGTATGCATTTGAAATCTGATTAAAATGAACTAGGGCAGCCTGAAAGGAGAGAGGCAGTCACAAAAGAGCTATTGCATCAGGGGTTATGTGAAGGGGAAGGAGGTGTTGTTGCTAACCTCTGGTTGGCGGGAATCTTTTTGATGATGGCAAAAACTATGTTTAAACCTTGACTTACTGCAGGTAAAGAAGCACTTCACTTACACTATAACCTCTGTGTCCTCTTTATCAGAAATGTCTGCAAGTCACTTGACCATAACACTAATATCTGTGAAAGATGGTGATAACAGCGAAGTGATTTCTGACTCCTACAAAGGCAACCTGACCCTATGCAGGAAACAAGGGTTTCTGCCCACAGAATGGGAAAGGTCTGAAGGGCAGATTAAGTCATAAACATTGAACATTTCTGCCACAGGAAACCAAGATGATCTCTTGCAGCCCCCTCCCTGTTCTACCTGAGGTGCCATGGCTGGTATTAAACATTATGAGCTTAAGCTCTTGTCAGGCAAACTAATTAATTTCGGATTGATTTCTGTCTTCTGCAGTGGTAGTCACATTTTTGACAGCTATGATTTATAGGGCCTTCATTGGGTCTATTCATGAGAGGAGCTGTTTATTTTGGTTGATGGGCAGGGTTTCTAATGTTCCCCATTGGGATATGCTGAAGGCCAATGGGATGGTCACCTCGAAGTTATTCCCTGGCGGTGTGGGGCAGGTCTCTTAAAAATTTGTAATCAAGACCTCAGAGAACTTCATGAGGGCTGGTTGGCTCTGAAATTTTTTTTTTCCCCAAAAAATTTTTTTGGTGACATTTGTCCAATAGAACGCTCCTGGGAAATATATAAGTCTGCTATTCAGCTACAGATGCTAAAGGTAAACATTCTACATTGTGTGATATTATATTTTATTATTTTTCCTTTTTTTTGAAATGGTATAGCTAGTGTCTACAGAGTAGGGTAAAAATTTTAGTCCTCTAAAATGGTGATGAAAAAAACAGTGTAATTCAAGAATTAAAACTGGGGTCTTATTTCCTCTTTAAGAATTCTATAGCTCATTGTAGAACATTTTTCTAACAGGAAGGATTTGCAAATTTGCAAATGAATTGATGCTGTGTTGCATCTCCAAGATTTCCCTTTAAGACCAAGATGCTTACTCCCTCAGTTCCTGAAGTGCGATGGCTCTTCATAGCTCGTAGATGTGTGTTTGTTTGTTTTTGTTTGTTTGTTTTGTTTCTGTTTTTCTGAAAACTGACCTCTGCTGATGGAAATTGCCTTGTGTCTCCTTTCTGGGTCAGTTTACTTTCAATGATTGGTTAAGCCTGGGCTAGAAAGGCTTCTTTCTCAAGTCAGAACATCTCTACTAGGCTATCCCAACACTAGTGCTTCCCATGTGGTTAGCTAAAGCCTTTGTTGCAAATGCATCATGGTTCAGCTTCTCTCTTTGCTCAATCCAGTTTCCCTTACATGTTGTTCCTGAGACGGTTCCTCAATACAGACCTCAACTTAAAGTCTGTTTCCCAGAGAACTCAGCCTACAACCAGGAGGTGATAATTGGGAGAGGTAAGCATAATGGAAGAAGAGTATTAGGGATTGGCTAGAAATAGCATTTCAGGGATGACAAAAAGAAGGACATTGAAGATATACTAGAGATTCCAAATCTGGGGATCTGGAAGAATAATGTTGCTTTAGGCTGAAGGGAATCCTCATCACCTCTTGAGGTGCATTCCTCAAGCAGATTGCATGAGAAACCAGCCCCTTGTCATCTTTCCTGACAGTGAAATATCACAGAGTGCCTGGGCACTGGAATTTCAGAGGTAGATTCAACTTTATAAAAAAAAAATAGAGAAGAGAAGAAAATCATTGTTGAAGTGATAAGCAAAATAAAATGGAACCTAATCTTATACTTCAAATCTTTTGATAACATTTCTGAAGAGAAGAGGTGGATGGAAAGACAGAATGTAGGGTCATGGTGCGATCACTTTAAAAATATATAGCTTCTATCAAAACACACACGACAAAAAAAAAAATGTGATATGCCCTGAAGTCAACAAAAACTCAGCAAGAAAATCAACAAGCTGAATTCATGCTGCTTGTGTGTATTCAGGCAGTGACCCTTGGGTAGCACAGGCAATGACAGCCTTCTGGTTCATATCCAGAGGGACATTATTCATGCCTTCGGTGTATTTTAAAACAGTAACAATTCATGTGATGATCCTTTGCCCAAAGTAATATCTAGGAATTCCACATTGTTGCTTTTTTCTCTAAATAATGATAGGTCTTGTTTTTATTTCTTTTGTCTGTCTGAGCTCGGCATAATAGAACTATTTTGCTTTCAGTTCTCTTTTGGTATAATATTGAAAAGATTCTAATTCTAAGATATTGACAGAAAATTCAGCAGGAGGGAGAATCTCAGGACTGTAGAACAGTAATCCACTGAAATGCCATCTCTCAAAACGAGCAGCTGCCAAAAATAGTGTGTAAAGTTTATTCACTAGGTGGAGATTATAATGAAGTGTTGGGCTTTCATTCCTGAAAGGTTAAGGAATCCATACTCTTATTCAGGCTAGGACTCACACATAGGTCAACTTGGGTGGCCTCTGGGGGGTGAGTTTGGGAATTCTGAAGAGGTTCCTTATTCCTAAAGTTTGTTTGTTAGAGGTTAAGCTTAAAAATATGAGTATCAGGACCTCAGTGACAGTAGCTTATGTAACTGCATCGGACAGAAATGTTTCTTCTTTCCTTAGAGCTTTTCTGTCAAGGGGGCAAGAAAGAGGATGTGGATCAGTAATCCCTAAAAGGACAGAGAAGAGAGGATCTGAATGAAAAACTACATGGGTGGAGTGAGTGGGGCCAGGAAAAGGAAGAGAGAAGATTTCAAAGACCAACTTTAACTAGCTCACAACCATCTAACATGCCAACTATAGTCAGATGCCTGGATTTCAGTCAGGGAGGCCTGTTTGAAGAGCATTTGAACTGTTCCTTTCCCTGCCCTTAAAGCTCTGCATAGACCTCCAGGCTTGGGACCTCTGATGTTTCCTACCACTAAGTTACTGTTTTAAACTATGTTTTCCTTAAATCTTTCTCTAGGGTAGTCAAGTTGAATTCTTACCAATGAACCCTGTTAAAGGGAAGTCTCTTCTCTTTAGCCATGGGCCTAAGTGAACACGTTTGCTGAGTCCCATGTGTAGTCAGAGTTGATTGTGCTATGAACACTCCTGGCTCCCAAATACCTCCCCTTCAGGTACTGTAATAGACACTCTCTGGGATGAAGGTAGCAGTTATGTCTTAGGGGCGTAGGCCCACAAGTGGGTTGTGACTGGCTATGACATGTGTTGCAAAGTAGGTTACCACTAGGAATAACAAGACACCAGAGTTTACTAGTGACTTACTTTGTAATAAATTAGGGAAGGGTCCAAATTTTATCTTTAGAAGCATTACGTTAACAGAAAGTAGCTTAGGTCCCTGGAATGGTGCAAATGCCTTGGTACAGTCGCATGAGGGTAAATATACTCAGTCAAATAAGCAAAGATAGAGAAGATTTCAAATCCATAGGGTTAAAATGCTGTTATTTAAATGCCACGATGTCTCTTGGGAAGAGTTTTGCTGGATGTTGGTGTCAGCCACATTCGTTAGTTAGAATGACAAAGCGCAGACATCTCTCCTTCTGGTGTGTCTTACAGGGTCCATGGTGGGATGAATCTGCACTGTCCACTATTTGTTCCCTCAGAACTCTCTGGACAGTAACTTTTTAGTAGAGGGAGTCAGGAGCAACAAGGAGAGAGTTTTCATGATCAACTTGGTCAAGGCTTTTCAGGCTGCAATGTGCATACAAATCACCTGTGGGTCTTGTTAAAATGTAGGCTCAAGTTTGATACATCTGAATGGGGACTGAGAGCCTGCATTTCTAAAAAGCTACCAGGTGATACCAGTGCTTTTAGGACCACAAGCCACATTTTCTGAGGCTACAATTAAAATAAATAATAAGTAACTGTTAAATAAAGTAAGTTACAAAGGGCTGCTTGTTCTCTTTGGCAGACATCTTAGAAATCACTGGATAACTATCACATTCTCATAGATTGGTTCATCAGATTTTTCTGCTATTTTCTCTTCCAAGGGAAAGTCTTAGGAAGTAAGTCTCAGGCTATTGATGGGAAGAAAGGGTACATCCCCAAATATGAAATAAACAGCATAATGAGAAAGAACACTGATTTAGGAGTCAAAAAACCTGGTTCTAGTTCTGCCACTTAATAGCTTGGTGATGAAAAGCCAAGCACTTAACCTGAGCTTCATTGAGAAGAATGACAATTTCTGCCCAATCTTTCTGCTGTGAGCATTAATCACGTAGTGGACAGGTCAGAACCAAACACGTGTGAAGTGTTCTCATGAACGTTTTGAGACAAGGTCTAGTTAGGACAGGCCTAGATGGGACACAGAAGTGGAAAGTCCTAAGGAAGATGATGGGGGTGCAGTGGGGAGTTTGAAATTCCTCTCTGTGTCTTCCTGAATCCCATGTGTGTTTCTTTAAGATGGGTGCTTTATGCAGGCCAATCCATGCACAGTCAGAGGCATGATCAATGAATGCGTTCAGGTTTCCACACCACCCTTCAGGGAGGGTGGCAGGAAGACAAATGCTGTTTATTTTCTCCAGCTCAGCAGCTCGTTTGCATAACATGCAGGAGGGAGAATGCAAAGGAAGGACAATATTAAGTGGGGCAGAATATGCTAAAATAGGTCAAGGGAGAAAATGAAAGGGAGCATTTTTCTATTCTCTTCAGAAAATGCTATTAGAATTACATCTGCCACAGACCACACGATCAGGATGGTAAACGTGTTTATTTTATTTTTATTTTTTTACCCAGTTACTAAGGCCTACTAAGGACTGACTAAAGATATGTGCTATGTATTGGGCAAGATGTGTGTTGTATTGGTTTTGGAGGGAGAGGGTGCCTGTCTTTAGACAGGCCAGGTCCTTGGTAAAATAAACATATAGGCAAACTGTTCCTATTATCCCCACTTTCTATAACTCCACTTTCCTCATACCCTTTCACAGGTGTCTACTTCTCTTTGTTTAAAATAATTCACACTAACATGTTAATGATAGGGTCAAGATGGCAGAGTAGGTAAATGCTATGCTTGCCTCCTCTTGTGACCACATCAAAATTACAGTTAAACTATAGAACAACCGTCACTGAAAATCACCTGAAATCTAGCTGAACAGAGAAGTCCTATAACTAAGGACATGCAGAAGAAGCCATTTCAAGACAGATAGAAGGGAACCAGCTGACCCCACATCCATGTGTGGTGGTTAAAAATCTGGAGGGATGTATCAGCTGAGGACATCCTCATGAGGAGCTCAGGGTGCCAGCCCCACACCATTGTCCCCTTGTTGAGCCCTCCCTGGACCCAAGGTACAGACACAGGCAGCCACCAAATCTGAGTCTCTACCAACCTTGCTAACACCCTGTATCCCACCCTGGTGATTTCCTGAGACCCTGCTCCACCCAACTTGTAGGTCCACCCAAGACTCTTCCAATAGCTTTTCCATACAAATGGTCTATCTTGGTTCATGCTGCAGTCTTCCCTAAAACCTCACAAGTACACAAACCCCCAACAAGTAGCATCTGGTCTCGGTGTGCCCTATCCCTTTTTCTAAGCAGCTCCATGCCTGGTATTGGTGGCAGCTGGCTTTGGATCATAGCTTAGCCTTTCTCAGGCACCTCCAAGCCCAGCACAAGTGGGAGCCTTCTGCAAATCACTGTGTAGCTCATAGCAAGTGGCACTGGACAGGACACAGGCAGTGGCTGACCTTGACCTGCATAGAATCCCTCCCAAGAGTCCCCAGAACCAACACACCTGGTGGCCAGCTACAGACCACACAAGAGTACAACCCAACCACCTCCGTAAATGATACATACAAAGGAGAGACTAGGCAGGCACCAGAGTCCCACTAAAGCAAGCCCTGCTCTGTAGGTTCAGACCCTGCATAACAGCTTCTCCTGGCCAGCACTCATAGCAAATCAGCCTTAGGGGTCATCTCTACCATTGGCATGCAGTTAGCAACCAACACTCAATTACAACAGGATGGCACAACACACACAAGGGACACACCTGGATCACTCAGCTCAGGTGATGAGGCAGAATGTGCAACTGAGCCCCACACCATACCTACTACATAAGGCCACTTCACTAAGGCTGGGAGACATAGTAGCTCTACCTAATACATAGAAACAAACACAGGCAGGCACCATAATGGGGAAACGAAAAAAGCATATCCCAAATGAAAGAACAGAACAAAGCTACAGAAAAAAAAAAAACTAAACAAAATTGAGGCAAGCAATCTACCAGATGCAGAGTTCAAAACATTGGTTATAAGGATGCTTGATGATCTCAGGGAGAACTTCAACAAAGTGAAAGGAAACAAAAGTGGAGATAGGAAACATAAAAAAGAGCCTGTCAGAAATGAAAAATATAATAACTGAAATGAACATGACGTTAGAGGGAGTCAATAGTAGATTAGATGAAGCAGAGGATCGAATCAGAGTTTTGGGAAATAAAGTAGCAGAAAGCACCCAATCAGAGCAGCAAAAAGAAAAAAAAATGAGGATAGTTTAAGGGGCATCTGAAACAATATCAAGCATACCAACATTCACATCATAGGGATACCAGAAGGAGAAAGAGAGAGAGAGAGCAAGAACTTGAAAACATATTTGAAGAAATAATGACAGAAAACTTCCCTAACCTCATGAGAGAAACAGACCTACAAGCCCAGGAAGCTCAGAAAATCCCAAACAAGATGAACCCAAAGAGACCCACACCAAGACACATCATAATTAAAATGTCAACAGTTAAAGACAAAGAGAATATTAAAAGCAGTAAAAGAAAAGCAGCTGGTTACCTACAAGAGAGTTCCTATAAGACTGTTGGTTGATCTCTGAACAGAAACTTTCCAGGTCAGAAGGGATTAGCAGATTATCCAAAGTGATGAAAAGCAAGGACCTACAACCAAAATTACTCTACCCAGCAAAGCTATCATTTAGAATTTAAAGACAGATAAAGAGCTTCCCAGACAAGGAAAAGCTAAAGGAGTTCATCAATACCAAATCAGTATTACAAGAAATGCCCAAGGGACTTCTTTAAGAGGAAGTGAAAAAAATATAAAATATGAATAATAAAATGACAAAAATTACATATCTAGCAACAGTTACTTTAAGTGTAAATGGATTAAATGCTCCAATCAGAAGACATAGGGTGTCTGAATGAATAAGAAAAGAAGGCCCTTACATATGAGATACTCACTTCAGATTGAAACATGCATACAGACTGAGAGTAAAGGGATAGAAAAAGATATTTCATGAAAATGCAAAAAAAACCCCCAAAAAACCTGTGTTAGCAATACTTATACCAGACAAAATAGATTCTAAAACAAAGGCTATAACAAAATACAAAGAAGGACGGAGTAATCCCATTTCTGGGTATTTATCTGAAGAAACTCTAAACACTACTTTGAAAAGACACATGTATCTATATGTTCATTGCAGCATTATTTACAATAGCCAGGAGATGGATGCAACTTGGGTGTCCATCAATGGATGAATGGATAAAGAAGAGGTGGTACAAATATAAAAAGGAATTGTTACTCAGCCTTAGAAAATAATGAAATCTTGCCATCTGCAACAACATAGATGGATCTAGAGCAGCGGTTCTCAACCTTCCTAATGCCATGACCCCTTAATACAGTTCCTCATGTTGTGGTGATCCCCAACCATAAAATTATTTCCGTTGCTACTCTATAACTGTAATTTTGCTACAGTTATGAATCATAATGTAAATATCTTTTTGTTTTCCAATGGTCTTATGTGACCCCTGTGAAAGGGTCATTCGATCCCCAAAGGGGTCGCGACCCACAGGGTGAGAACTGCTGATCTAGAGGGTACAGTGTTGAGTGGAGGAAGTCTAACAGAGAAAGACAAATGCTGCTTGATTTTGCTTATATGTGGAATCTAAAGAACAAAATAAACAAAACAGAAACAAACTTATAGATAGAATATTTTGATGGTTACCAAATGGGAGGGATGTTGGGGGGATAGGTGAAAAAAAGGGAAATGATTAAAAAGTACAAATTGGTAGTTACAAATGGGGATATAAAGTATAGCATAAAGAATATAGTCAATAATATTATAATAACTATGTATGGTGTAATATGGGTACTAGATTTATAAGGGTGGTCATCCTGTGGGTTATATAAATGTCTAATCACTATGTTGTATACCTGAAGCTAATAAATATTGCATGTCAGCTATGAAAGAGCAACTATTAAAAACATTAATGGCATGACAAGTTACCTTTCCTAGCAGTTTTTGTCTTTTACTCTAAAAATGTAAAGCAATTTACTTTTGCTATGATATTCACTAATACTCTGATGTAAATAATACTTATCCCAAAGTACTAAAGGCAGACTATCAGGACACGTTGAATCTGCTGCTCTGAGCCCTTCTTAGCATTGTAAAGTCACCACCATGCCCTTCAACTTAATGGGGTGCCCTTGCCTTCACACACACTAGCAAAGCCCTACCTGCCTCCTTCATGGATCACAAAAGTTAAGAATATGTAAAAGTCTTTGGACTTTGAATTGAAAGTCAGTTCTATTGTATCAGGTCAGAATCTTCCCATTCGTTTTCCTTTTATCGTCCTGCATGGTTCTTCCGCTCCAGGAAACCTGACAGCTGGACAGGTGGAAAGGGTCCCATCAGACTCAGAGTCTACATTTCAAATGAGAAGAGGTTATAGTAAAAAGTTCAGTATAACACAGCACACCACTAAACAAAATTTCTTGTAAATGAGATGGTTGGATGTAGTATATCCAGTATCATGGTTGGGTTCCCTGCTGAATTTATTTTTAGTCTTTGTCCTCTTTCCCTGGAAATGAATGAAGGTGGCATCCCTGTGATTTCTTCACACAGAAGCTAAAGACTTAGAACTAGAGAGGAGCTGGCTACAACTTAAATCTTCCTGATGAGGCTCAGGGAGGAAGAACAGGGACTCTTACCTGTTGGGGCTGAGGGAACCCATGGAGGTTAGAAATTGAGAATACATAGGTCAGGGGGCTAAATTCCAGGTTCCTACATGAGTGAATAGAAATTAAATCATCATTGGAATAACAGAGGTTTACTGTAGAGTGGAATATGTCTTGATGGACGCTTTATTGTTCTGAGGATAGTTACGTACAACCAGTAATGGGATAGCTTAGCTGGAAACATCTTAAGAGACAAGTGGTTTTCTCTGGAGAGATTCTCTTTGCCCCTGCCATCATGGGAAGCAGAGCAGTGGTCCTTCCTGGAGGATGCATCTCTTGACTTCATCTTTTGTAGGCGTGAACATTATTTACTAGGAGACTTACCGTCAAGTGGCAAAGGCTCTGTTGTCATTTAGAGGACCCATGTACTATGTTGCTGTCCCAGATGGAAGTACTGAGCTTTTTTCACACTTGGGCTTTTCAAATATATATATATATATATATATATTTTCCTCCTAAAGACATTTCTTTATAAATAGTTATGAGTCATCTTGCTTTAGAACTGGAAGAGAAAATCCACTTCTCCTATAATTAAGCAATAATTATTATTCTTTCCTCTGAGGGAGGACTTGGGGAGATAAACAACTCCCAGATAAATAAGGCTTAGAGGCTGTGGGCCAAATCTTCTATTGATTCACAATGTATTTATCTCTTTCTTCCTTTCAAATAAAAAGTAATGATAGTAATTATTTTTTTAAAAAATGACTCCCATTTTTAATCATTGAAAATTGCTGTTTTCCACCCTACTCAAACAGTAATTGTTTTTATGGCCCTATTGTAACTTGTGGGAAGGAGGGAGATGGAATAAGTAGCTGAGAAAATCCACTCACTTCCTAGGCAGTGTCTCTAAGGCACAAAGCAGTTTTGTAGTAGCTCACCTACCAAACCTCCTTCAAGTCTCACTCTGCATTTTCTGTGGAGATTTGTGGTGGAAGGCAAAAGAATTTTGCATCTGCTGAGGTGTCCAATGCAATGGAGGGAGAGTATCTGGGGAATACATATTTTAGGTAGATAGCTTAAAACACAACTGCATGAGCTGACCTTGAATTTGGTGTCAAGAGGGGAAGAGGGCGGGACTGGGAGATGAAGTCCTGGGTTTTGCCACTTCTTATGTGTAAATTTGGGTGGAGAGGCATTTCATTTTTTGGTGTTTTGTTAATTTTTTCAACAAATGCTTGTAATTCCTAATGTCTGCTTCTTTGCAGTCGTGTTTATCTTAAATGATATGTATTCCAAGTAAAAATTGCTGTCAAATAGGTAGACTTGGAAGCACTCTACAAAGTGAATGTTGACCCCAGATGTGTTCACACATCTCAAATTCCCTAACTGGGAGACAAAGCAAACTGACCATGAAGTGCCTTTGTAAGGAAATTTTTGGCATTGACATTTGTTTGAATACTAAAAGAGAGAAGGCAGTTATCTAAAGTTGAAAGCAGCTCTTGAGCTTTCTGTGATATGCAGCTCTGCCCGCTCTTGAGTGAGCGGGCAGAAAGGAGCTACATCATGATTGGGACCAATGGAGTAAACTGCCAAGTCCTCCATTAGCAGGTAAGGCAGTAAGTTGCAGTGGTTAAGCAAGTAACCTAGAGGGTCAGTCAATCCACAGTTTACTTATTATCTGGGCATAACATTAGAATATCTATCTAATATACTGTGGGAATGGAATGAGATAGTCCAAGAAAAAGTGCTTAGCATATTGTCTGCTACATAAAATGTACTTGATAAATGGCTTTCAGAGATAGAGGTATGAATTTTAGAGAGAGTATATTGCTGAATTCATTGTATTATTTCAGAGGCATTGGAAAACCTGATTCAAATAGTTCCTCTTTCAATATTTTCTAGTATGTTCCCCTACTTTCTACTTACTCAAAAATGTCCCATTCCCAGAAATTAGATATCATTCTGTCTACTGAGGTGAGGAATTAAACCTCTTTTGCTTAGCACTGGACACCCAGCCCTTCAAAGTTTATTTGGCACATAGTAATATTCAGTAAATATGCACTTAGCAAATTTACAGAAGCTGTGTTCCATGTGGTCCAGTCCAAAGTGGTGTCAGAGTTAAAGAAGTGCCTAATCTCGAAGTAATTGCAAAAAACTCAATGTCTTTACATACAATTCTCCAACAGATGGAAAAGGATGCAAAATCCACAACATTGCTTCTTAAAATGCTTTTTCTCCTCAATGCTTTTTTGCTCCTGTACTTCCGCAAAATTCTCAAGTTCAACTTCCTTCATCCCTAATGTATCTTTTCCATCTACTTCTTTTTCTTTCCCATTTTGTGCCATAAACCCCTAGAAGAGCTTGTCTGATAAGGCAGAACCCTCTATAGAGGGTGTGCGAGGTGAAAAACACTGCAAATTCAAAGCCAATACCTTCTTTAGTTGGCAGTTAGAGGAAAGCTGGCAACACGTATGTAATAGCTTATTGCTCTTAATTTCATGACTGAATAGATGATTGAATGAAAAAAAAAAACCTTTAATAAACTCTTGCTTTTATAGCTCAGTAGCAACCACCATCTGTGAAAATCACTTGAAAATTAATCATTCACTGCTTTTAGATAGATCTGTTTTTACCTGTAGATGCTACTTAGATATTTTATTTTTACCTAACATTTGTTTTATGTCTTTTATGCAGTTATGAGTTAATAGGCTTTTTAAGAGAATTTCATGTATAACACCTAGCAAACTGTCTTATACATAGTGCTTGACAGATATCTGTGGAGATAACTCTAAGGCCCTATCTAGCAGAAATGTAATAGGCTGAGCGTCAGTGAAAGAGGACTAGTTGGGGTGTGGATGAGAGTGGAGCAGCATGAGAGCACTGGGTGGGAACTTGCCAGAAAGGAGGATGATAAAGTAAGAAAGAGAGCCATCAGAGTAACATAAACTGTATTAGATTGTTCCATCGTTCCAAGTGATTTCTCCTTTCTCCTCCACGCTGAGCAAATTTGAATTTCCCACCCAATTGCCTTTTTCATATGACTTACTTTGGCCAATGAGATGTGAATGAAAGCGATCTGTTTTGCTTCTAAGCAGAACTGCAAAGGCCATTGTGGAATTTTCCTGTTGGTCTTTCTAGCACATGCAGAACATGTTACACGTGGCGCCTGCTCCTTCAGGCTGGTCTCAGGATGAAGATGTGGGTAGAGATGAAGCTACAGAGCAAAAACTTAATAATAGTTTTTAAAGCAGATTTTTTTTTCCTAGAAAAAAGATTTGTTCCATGCCTCACCCCTTTGGTTTAAGAAAGTTTGCTTTACAAAGAAGGAACCTTAGATATGCCTAGCATTCTCCAACTTCCAGAGATAATGAAAGTGACCTGTATTTAAACATATGTAAATCAAAATAAATATGAAAGTGTTGACTGTCTATAATTAAAGAAAAAAATTTTTCTCATGAATTATGTATTTCTTTTGAGAGTATTCTATTTCATGTTACAGAATACATGGAAAGAACTGTAAATTAACATCCAATAGATTCTTAAATGGAAAGTAATTAAAGCAGTCAATAATTTTGAGGGTAACAAAGGTGTTATCTTTTATCTCTGGACAATTTTAAATTTTAGTTATAATCTGGGAATACTTCTATTTTTGAACCTGTGTAGAGTTTCACATGTTTGTCATTTTGAGAAAAACATTTTTTTTTTTTTTTTGCTTTTCACAAGCAGAAGTTCACCAGTTTGCACACCTAAACCATTTCCCAGATATCAGAATAGCTCATATCTTTCCAGCCGGTGATCAAAATTCCCAGTATGCCTGAGACTTTCCCAGTTTTAGTGCTGAAAGTCCTGCGTCCTGGGAAACTCCCCAGAAAAACTCCCCAGAAAAACCTGGACATGTAGTCATGAGAGGAGACAGGGGCTCTTAGTCTCCAGTTCAAAAAATACTTGAATTTGGTCTTGACTGGGTCATGTGTCTACCCTTGAGGGCCAGTCACTGTGGCTAGGGAGTAAAGTACTATGATTAAATCAGCTTAAATCAGGTGCCATCTGGAGGACACCAGTCACTGAGGTTGGGTGACATGATGATATCTTCCATACTGACACTTGCCATGGGACAAGTGCTGGGCAAACCCAGCATTCACAGTTGACTAGAGTTAGACGCAATGCTAGCAGTGCATCTGAGTTAGTCCTTATCAGTCCTATGAAGGGAATACTCTCATTATCTCACTCTTACAGATGAACAAGCCGTGACTTAAAGAAGCAAGGTGACCCACAAGTGAAATCTGAAATGCCCTGACAGTTCATTTCTGTTTGTGTCCTGTGTTCTACTCTTTTAGTTTTTAAGATTGTCTTCGACGCTCCATCCCGTGCTCTTCTCAAGAGAGAGTATGAGTTCCTATGGCACTACTTTTTATTTTTAATTATATTTTTATTGTTCATTTGCTTCCTTGTATTTAAAAATGTTTCCTTGAAAAACTTCAAAGTTCTCCAAAGGCAAATGCCACATGGTCTTCGTCTGCGAACATCCAGGATG
>NW_017733098.1:54362-56304 GCF_001890085.2 Hipposideros armiger | reverse complement strand
CCACTCGGCCGGCCCAGCACTTTTTTTTGAGTGGGGTGGCCAACAAATATTTCTGTAAATATGTACACCAATTACAGAAAAAGGCCTGAGATGATCCTTAAAATGAGTCAGGACTACTTATTCTGAAGTGTAGTAAATGAGAGGCATAGTCCCAGCCAGGGATAAAAAGAGTACAACTTCAGAAAGATATTTAAGGGCTACTTAAACACTTAAGCAAATGATGAATATGAGGAAAGTTTTCTGCTGAATGTTGCATAAATTAGAACATTAAAGGAATGTTTATTGAAAAATCTTTTAGCAGAAAACTAACTTCCACCTGCTTACAATAATTTTTAGTGCCCTGTGAATTATTTTTAGATGACATGTTTTGTTTCTATTGAGAAATCTAAAAAGTGACTGTTTTAAAATAGACATGTGAAATTTAACATGGATAAAAAACATAGTAAGGATTGTCAATTATAAGTTATTACTTTGAGGCACTTACTTCACTTCTCTGCAGCTCAATTTTATTCTCTGTGATGTGGAGGTGATGGAGGTGAGCCAAAGGATCCTGGAGTTGCATCTACCCACCATAATCGTCTTTGGTTTTATTTGATTTCTACATTTGTATTCTATGTTGATCAAAAATTGGTTAAAACCTTTGTAAAAATATTAAGCCCTGTTTACCGCAGTTACCATGTTTAAAACAATAATTTGCACTTCAAGCCTTGACTAAATGAAATTTATTGATTTTTATTAAATATGAATTACAAATGATCATACCTATAATTCAATTAAAAATGGTGATACAATTCATATTCTCATATAGATGAAGCCTAAAGCAGAGGCAACACGAATAGAATCAGATTCTGTGGATAAGAGAACTTGATGGATTTTTGGGTTCCGTGGTTTGTGATTTCTGCCCGTAATTAAGGACGGTGGAAATAATTCTTCAAGTATGAAACCAGACTCCTCGATTTATTTTGTCAAGAGACAGTTACCCATACACAAGGTGCTTACCTCTTATTTTTGTTGTACCCAGGCTCTTTCTATGTCTGACACCGGTTTAGTACCATATAGAAGGATTTCACTGTTCCTGGGAAGGTAGCTCCTAAAACGCAGCACCCTTCATGACATATGGTTTTAAGCCCTGCACGGGGCCTGGTGTAATGCCAAGGCCGTGATATGTATGTACTTGAGTGTGGTTGACTCAAAGTTATCCCTTATCACCATGTGTCAGGCCTGCCCCTGCCATTGACAGCACCCAGGGAGGAATAAAAATGGAGGCTCACGTTCCATGTGTCTAGATATTTAAGTTACACAGCAAACTAGTGAATTGTTAATTCTGATCTATTCTAGTCTCCCTCCTTGGCTAAGACATCTTCAGAATAATCTGAAACTGATAGGTTTAAGCTTAGATCCTTGAACATACCCCGCTGCCTAAGGCCATACCTTTCCTCTTCCCTGTCAGGGCTCTGCCCTCTACTGTGAGAGACCTTCCATGAGCATGAGTAGGTGTCCCATTTCAAGCTTTACCTATAGCCTTGCCACAGCTGGATTCATCCCTTGAACTCAGGGATGTCCACACCAGCAACTTGGTCCACCTTGGGATGACAGGCCAATGAAGAGGCCCGTGCAAGGGATTTTTGGTGGATGCAGGCTCCACTTGGACTTAACCCCTAGTTTCTGTGGAGGGCATGCCTATGGAGTGTCAGTGTGGCTGGAGAGGCATTTCTGGCTCCATTCAGACTGTAACCTAAGGGACGCTATTACAGGAAATCAAAAGGAGAATTAGTTTCAAGCTTCCTGGGAAGATTCAAGGGCATATGCATGCCAGGCGTTGGGACCAAGGGAACATCCTCTCTTCCCTTGGTGTTGTGTGTCTGCTGCTTTTAATCTGTCTCCGTGCAGACTGGCTTTTTCAGCTTCTCAGGTGGGTGTGGCAGGGCATCTTGGCATAGAC
>NW_017733098.1:50399-52016 GCF_001890085.2 Hipposideros armiger | reverse complement strand
TGTAAGTCATACTAATTGAATTTACATTGAACTCACCTAACATTTGTTTTTAACCACTCAGGATAATAGTTGTTACAATGTCACGTTCATTTGGTTATAGCAAAGTACAGAAATAAATTGACATACACATTCTCTCTAGAGGTGTCCTCATCAGTGGACTCTGAGGTTTTCCCTGTGTTCACAGATACAATCTCAAGGTCATTTTCAAATCTCCAGTTGACTGTATACTGTTCAAAATGGCTCAATTACATATATCCAATTTAAAAAGGGCAAATATAATGATCTGAAAGTAATCATGTGTCCTAGGAAATAGTAGGTAGGAGAAATTGGAGCAGAATATTTCAATTAGTATCTTGTGCTAAGACGATTTGATTGAGGGTTAGTCATCTTCTGTTTAGCTTCATCCTTCCACATGGCTAAGTGCCTGCCTGGTGCTGGGAGAGCAGAGGGTGGGGGATAAATGAGACGAGGGTGATTCATTGAGTGCTGGTCTCCTCTTGCTACTTGTATTCATTTATTTGTGGAATGGCACCTGGCACTTTCAATAGCAACCCAACCTCAGTGACTCAAAGTACTTTCCAAATAATGACATCATAAACAGAGGAAGAGAGCGAGTTAAGTGACTTGCCCAAGGTCATAGAAGTGGCAAAAGAGGTGGAAACCGTCCTCAGAGAGCTCTAACTCCCCACACAAACTCAAATGGAGGGATGTTCATTTCAGATACAGTAGGGATCAGAGTCACTGGTTTGCTTCTAGCTAGTTGTGTGAACTAGAGAACTGTAGTGGATCTCTCTGGCTTTGGTTTTTCTTGTTTTGAAAATTAACTGGGGACCAGTTTGTCTCTTGTATTTGTGGTTGCAATACATTTCTATGTCATGGTTTCAGAAATGTCAAGCTCTTAACTTTTGAAATTATGGTAATTTGAGCAGAACTCCACTGAAACTTACATCTGTTCTGTTATTTATAGAAGAATTTTAATGTAAATGACAATTTAAAGAATAAAAAACCCTTGTTTTCAGCCTTTGATATCAACTGCTGAGATGCAAGTGAGTGTGTTGAGTAAAGTGGCCTTCTAGGAGGTGTAGTTGGAGTCCTATTGATCATGCATTTTTATTCCTTTAGTACATTTCTATTAAATCTCCACTATATTCAAAGTCTTGTGCTAAAAACTTTGGGAATATAACAAAAATGAATGCAATGCATTCCTTGCTCTCCTGGCAAGTATAACCAGTAGGAGAAGACCATAAACAAAACCACTCAGTAGAAACCAAGGAAGGATCAGATAACAATGAAATAAAATAAAACCAGAGGACTAGAGCAATGCCTAGATGAAAAGAGCGGGGAATTTTGGAGTCAGGAAACTTGGATTTGAATTCTGACTATTTATTTCGGCAATAAGTAGCAGCTCACATAAATTTTCTAAACCTGGTTTTGCCACCTGTAAAGCAAAACTAATAACACCCACTTCATGCAGTTAAATGAGATAATTAAGGTGAATTTTTTTTACAATAGATAAATTCATGTATAAAAGGCATTAGGGCCTAAGAACTAGGAAATATCTAGGAGAGATGGCTTTTGAACAGAGACTTGACATCTGAAAAGAATGTCAATATCTAG
>NW_017733098.1:46268-47314 GCF_001890085.2 Hipposideros armiger | reverse complement strand
TGAGAGATGAATCTGAGGTTGACTGAAATAGCCTATTGCAGAATTGGATTCGATTAAAATTCACAGCCATGACAAAGATGTGAGCAGACTTTTGAGGAGTGAAGGCACTTAAGTTGGCCGAACTTTTTGCAGATCCTTTGAACTCATAGTTGATGACATAGGTTGACTTTCTTCCCCCCAATTATGTTTGGCAAAACCCACAAAAATCAGGGACAGTTTATCAAACTGAACTGTCATATAGAAGAATTCAGGTAGCTCAATTGGTTTGACCCGTACCCATAGTTCTTAAAACACTCAGGTACCACGCATCCGGCACTGTCTTGATTTAGTCAAAGTGAATTCTGGTGCTTTAGAATCATGCTAAAGGACCAGCTATCACTTTAAAAATGGTATCTGGTTATGGTACCAAACACATAACAAAATCAGGTCTAAATGTGTGCGTCCAAAGCAATAATTGTGTGGTGAATTTGGGGCGTTTAGACCTCCAGTATATAAATAACGTCCAGGGAAATTAAGACTATGATGCTACAATTCATATTAAATTTTACCTTAAGAGAATTATGTGTATTTAGGTATCACATGGATTTCACTGGAGGATTAAAAATGAGAAGGATCACGAAGCTCAACTAAGGGAAAAATCAGTCACCCCTGAAACAGATGTGGTGTGTGGGAATGTGGAGAGGTTGGTGGTCAGGGCCAGGAGATTGCTGTTCCAAAAGCAGGCAGCACCACGTTAGTGCAACCTCAAGCAGCCTGGAAGCCATGCAGGATGGTCACATGCTGGCAAAAATGTGGGGGGAACTGGGATAATCCCCAACCTCTGACCACCCGTTTCACTGACAACCGGCCATCTACCGCACATGATTCATCACCTTGGTTTAAGTTTTGCCCTGTAATACTCTACATAAGTAAAACAACTTCTGGGAGGGGTACGCATAGAAAGGTAGAACGCCAAGGGATTTAGAGGTGATTGGGTCCAATGTTTCACATTCCAGATGAGGACACTGAGGCAGAGAGGTCAAGTGGCTATCTTGTAGAAAGCTCTC
>NW_017733098.1:38978-43233 GCF_001890085.2 Hipposideros armiger | reverse complement strand
TTCCTCCTACTCATTCTTTCAATTCTCCACTTTTCTACTCTCAGTCATAAGGGACAAGCATTTCCCATTGACCTATTTGAGTAGAGATGAAAGAGATGTAGAAAGAGCTGTCAGAGCTGCCCCCAGGGCTCTGTGCAGCCCAGATTGATGGGGTTCCTACTTGTGTACCTCTTCTTTAAAAAAGGAGCTACTCATGTCTAACCACTGTGCTGCCCACCTGAAATTAATACCAAGTAATATTGAATGTTAATAGTAATTGAAACGTTTTTAAAAAGGGGGGAAGGGAAATGAGAGGTCCAAATTTCTAGGTATAAAACAAATAAGTCATGGGGATGTCATGTAGAGCATGGAGAATGTAGTCAGTAGTGTGATAGCGTGGTACAGTGTCAGTTGGTTGCTGGACTTAATGGCCATCACTTCTTTAGTTATATAAATATTGAACAACTATGGCGTATAACTGAAACTGATATAATGTTGTATGTTAACTATATTTTTAAATAAAAATATTGAAAAAAACAAAAACAACAATGGGAGCTACTCCACAGCCAAGGAGGCCGAATGCAGAGGCGCTCTATGGTGTAAGGGAGAATATAATCAACAGCTTGAAAACCATCACTCATCACCAAAGCCCAAAACAACTCCCACTGCCATACTTTGCATTCTATGCTGGCACTCCCGGCGCTACTTCTTCCAGTGCAAATCTTTCTGTACGTTTTAAATAAGTTCCAGTAGTATAAGTATTATTAAAGCAAGAGAAACTATACAATTTGCTTTGGTTTGTTCGAAGATGTTATGACTGGACGTCAATGGAGATTGTCAAGATGAACTTGGGTGGGAGTTTATATGAGGACTGGAAGAGGAAGGGGAAGAAAGAGGAATCATAAACACACAGATCAGGGATGAAGACATTCTTCTTTTAGGTCACAGGAGTCTCCCTCTCCTATTTTCCAGGAAAGAGAGAGTGCAGAAGAAGTCACAAGAGTGTGCTATTATTTTGGCTATCTTAAGGATAAATTGCCTGGTTGTGCTGAAAATCTCCTTCCAGCATGTTGAGTCACGTGTTGCACTGTCAAGATGTATAGAAATCAAAACCACAGAACCTCAGGTTCCCAGTTCACATAGACTGTGAAACGTTCCCCCATTTCTTCCTCCTCAGTCTCTGTCATTTGATTCTTTTGGTATGGAGACTTAGTGCCCAGAAGAAGCTCAGTTGATGCCCAAATGGACCTGTATAATTCACAGCGTTGAGAATTTCAAGAAAAAATAGGGCCAAAAAATAAAGGAAGAATGAAGGCACCACTCTAAAAGCTTCCCCTCCTCAACCCGTCCCTATACATACATACCACACCAGAAAGTCAATCAAAATTTCATTATGTGATTTTCAGTTTGGTGCAAGATTGAGTGATTTGCAGTGAGTCTCAACCAGTTTGTAGAATTCCAGACCTAACGCAGTCCTCAGGCACCGACTGCTGTTGGAAGGCAGCGGAGGCGGAAATTTCCATGAACGTGGGCTCCCAAGCCAGCAGATGGCGATGTTTCCCAGTTTTACACCAAGACGTCAGGCCAGAGGCCATTAGAGATGCAGGGTGTGTGTATCAGATGGCCGTTAAATTCAGCTCAAAATCTGTAAAGGCATGACAGATCAGCTCGTATTTATTTATTTTTACTTAGAGTTGATAAATTCAATACAGTCCTATAATGGGCAAATGAACACTGTTTGTGTTGGGCACGGGCGCAGAGGAGGGCCTGATTCTAAGATGGTTGGGTAACTCAGTTTTGTCTCCCTTGGTTGCTTTTTAAAATGAGATTCCTCTCGCGCTGCCTTCTGGCAGCCTGGATTTAGTCAGTGTGGGACCAAAGGGCACCCTGACAGCAGCTTTGTTCATTTTCTTTTCCATTTCTTTAGAAGTGGGCGCCTCCTCTGGTATCAGCCACTTTGGCTCTGCAGAGTCTGTGTGGTGCTAGGTCTGGGAGCCGGAGCAAGGCTGCCCAGGGTGGAGGGCTGGGGAGAGGAGCGTCCAGGCAGCCTCTCCTGGGCTGCATCCTCGGCTACACAGGAGAATTGGAGATGGACCCACTCCTCCCTTGCCTGAGGCAGCAGCTGCTGCCTGGTCTGCCTGGACAGCAGCAGATTCATTTTAAGGACAATGAGAGAAACTTGGGGAGGAAATTGGTCTTAAAATACTGCTTGTGCTCTGTGCTGTCCGATTAAGGGAAATGGTACCCCCTAAGATACAGGACGTTTGGTTTTTGCCTGGAGGGAGGTACCACTATCCCATTGTATATTGAACTTTTTTTTTTTNGAAAAAATAGGGCCAAAAAATAAAGGAAGAATGAAGGCACCACTCTAAAAGCTTCCCCTCCTCAACCCGTCCCTATACATACATACCACACCAGAAAGTCAATCAAAATTTCATTATGTGATTTTCAGTTTGGTGCAAGATTGAGTGATTTGCAGTGAGTCTCAACCAGTTTGTAGAATTCCAGACCTAACGCAGTCCTCAGGCACCGACTGCTGTTGGAAGGCAGCGGAGGCGGAAATTTCCATGAACGTGGGCTCCCAAGCCAGCAGATGGCGATGTTTCCCAGTTTTACACCAAGACGTCAGGCCAGAGGCCATTAGAGATGCAGGGTGTGTGTATCAGATGGCCGTTAAATTCAGCTCAAAATCTGTAAAGGCATGACAGATCAGCTCTTATTTATTTATTTTTACTTAGAGTTGATGAATTCAATACAGTCCTATAATGGGCAAATGAACACTGTTTGTGTTGGGCACGGGCGCAGAGGAGGGCCTGATTCTAAGATGGTTGGGTAACTCAGTTTTGTCTCCCTTGGTTGCTTTTTAAAATGAGATTCCTCTCGCGCTGCCTTCTGGCAGCCTGGATTTAGTCAGTGTGGGACCAAAGGGCACCCTGACAGCAGCTTTGTTCATTTTCTTTTCCATTTCTTTAGAAGTGGGCGCCTCCTCTGGCATCAGCCACTTTGGCTCTGCAGAGTCTGTGTGGTGCTAGGTCTGGGAGCCGGAGCAAGGCTGCCCAGGGTGGAGGGCTGGGGAGAGGAGCGTCCAGGCAGCCTCTCCTGGGCTGCATCCTCGGCTACACAGGAGAATTGGAGATGGACCCACTCCTCCCTTGCCTGAGGCAGCAGCTGCTGCCTGGTCTGCCTGGACAGCAGCAGATTCATTTTAAGGACAATGAGAGAAACTTGGGGAGGAAATTGGTCTTAAAATACTGCTTGTGCTCTGTGCTGTCCGATTAAGGGAAATGGTACCCCCTAAGATACAGGACGTTTGGTTTTTGCCTGGAGGGAGGTACCACTATCCCATTGTATATTGAACTTTTTTTTTTTCATCTGTAGTATGAGCCCTTTGAAGAATATTCGCCAACCATATTTTAAATTATATATTTATAAGCGAGCGACCCTGACTGTATGGGAGGGTGGATAGGTGCCAGGGCTCTACTCTCACCCAATTAAGTTAGAATCTCTAGGAGTGGGGCCTCAGCCTACATCATTTGACATGCTGCCAAGGTGATTTTAATGTACAGTTGGGCTTAGAGCCGTCCCTCTGACCAGGGGTCCTCAATGGGAGGTCCCAGGACCAGTAGCATCAGCCTCAACTGAGAACTTACTAGACATGCAAATTATCAGCTGTCCCCATGGGAATCAGACTGTACGGGTAGGGGCAGCATTGTGTTTTAACAAGCCCTTCAAGTGATTATGATAACACACTGAAGTTTGAAACCCACCGTTGCTTTTGGGAGGGTGAGGATTTCCCACAGTTCTTGCAGTGAGGTGGTGCCAGTGACTACTCCTGGCAATGGGCTGTGAACACAGGAGTTCTAAGTCATTTGCTGGCCTCAGCTTTTAAACACTGGCACTTGACCTTCCATTTTCTCAACTGCATAGGCTGTGGGATTTTTAGACAGGAGTGCAGCACGCTGGCACCTCTTTCAACTTGGATCCCTAGGTTGCTACATGGATGTCTTATGAGTGAGATAAAAACAAAAATCTTGGTTGCATTAAATGGCTGAAATTTTGTCTGTTTATTGCCTTATGCTCAATCTATACTATCCAGATTAGTAAGGTTACTAATGCTGTAGTTCCAACTATTTTGTTAGATTGATATGGATAGGAAGAGAATCTAAAGAAATGGGATACAAGATGGTTACAATTAATAGAATAGGATTGTGGGTAAGTTCTACAACATGGGGGTACATGGAGGCCTGGCATCTGGAGAAAAAGTTGGGGCAGACCA
>NW_017733098.1:37200-38748 GCF_001890085.2 Hipposideros armiger | reverse complement strand
GAAGAATGTACGTGGCAACCCCCACCCCAGAATTTTCAAACTTAAACTTTATCCATTTACATCGGGTCTAGAATACTAGGGCTCTTTGAGAAATGCTTCTATATTTCGGTCTGAGTTGCACATGCTAGAAATGAGAATGAAAATGAAAAAAAAAATCAACTTCATATTCTGAGTTATTCAAATATACATATTTGGGATTACAGTGTCCAGACATTAGGGTCTGGATTTTACATCCTTTAAAATTTCTCTTAAAGCCCTGGATTGTCATGGTGATACTAGGGATTTGGCGGTGTTCCTCTGCCGTTGTGAAAGCATGAATCTAGGAGGGCATTTTCCTCATCTTAACTCTTTTCCATGCAGATTACATTGCCTCTCAGTGACAGAAACTGCACAAATTTGTGTTCCCTCATTGAGGCAAGTGTCATTGGACTTGGTCTCTGAATTAGTCTGCTCGGGCTGACATAACAAAATACCAAACACTGGGTAGCTTAAACAACTGAAAGATATTTTCTCACAGTTCTGGAGACCAGGAGGCCAAGATGAAGGTGCCTGAGCTCTCGCTGCCTGACTTGCAGGTGGCTGCCTTCTCACTGTGTCCTCATATGGCCTTTTCTCTTTGCGCACACTCCTGGTTTCTCTTACTCTTCTTGTAAGGACACCAGTCCTGTGGGATTAAGCCCCCCACTCTTATGACCTCATTTAACCGTAGTTATTTCCTTACAGACTCTGTCTTCAAATATAGTCACATTGAGACTTAGAGCTTAAACACATGAATTTTAAGTGTATACAATTCAGTTCATAACAGACTTACTCCTCAATTGCTTCTTCCTGTATATATTTATAGCCATTACCCTGTTAAGGCTGCTTCACAGGTCTGGTTACCTCTAATCCCCACCTCATATTTGCTAATAGAAACTTTCCCAGCCCATTGTTTTATTTTTGCATTGATTTTTCTTGATGACAATTGTTCCCTTTTGCCAACAGATCACATTATTGTTGTCATCAAAATCACCCCCATTGAGGGTTGGCCAAGTGGCTCAGTTGGTTAAGAGCTCGCTCAAGAGTTTGAGCTCTGAGCAACAGCAGTTCGATTCCCAGCCCGAGCTGAGCTGCCACTGAACTAACTGCCTACAGGTGGCAGGATGGCTCAGCTAAAAAAAAAAAAAATCACCCCCATTGTTCATAGTGTCATCATAACCAACATTTTTATATTGTTAGGGCCTGAGCTAAGTTAACTTTACATTGATCAAGGCATCACTCATTTGATTTTCCTCTTCCCATATCAATTAGCTCATCTTCTCTGCCTCATAACTATCTATCACCTTTTTATACGTCCATGACATGGAGATAGATGCTGCTCTGGTCATGGGACTATGCCTTCGATCCTTCATGTATATCTTGCTCATTCCTGTCTTTGTCCATTTATTCAAAATTATGATATACTCCTTTTGCTTCATTAAGGTATGACCCTTAGTATCTTTGTTTATAAACAACAAATGCTCACCTCTTTCCTCTAGGGATCTCTCTCTGACATAGTCCATCATTAAA
>NW_017733098.1:33126-33965 GCF_001890085.2 Hipposideros armiger | reverse complement strand
TGTGTGTATATATGTATCATTAATCTGTCCATCATTAATCTATTTAGATATACACATATACCTTTATTGTGTATGTATGTATGTTTATACAGACACGTGTGTGCGGCGCACACACACACACACACACACACATACACACACATTTTATCCTTGAACAATTTAAGGGTTAGGGATGCTGACAGTGACACAGTCGAAAATCTGCCTATAACTTAAGTTGACGCTATGTATTTATTACATGGATTCCCAATTGCCAGTTGACCTTGAACAATATGAGTTTGAACCATGTGGGTCAATTGAAAAATAATCTGTGCATAAGTGGACCTATGCAGTTCAAACCCACATTGTTCAAGAGTTAAATGTGTAATATATATAGTATGTAATCTGTATGTCTTGTTGCATTGGAAATTTTCTAAAATGTGTATCTATTATGGAAGTTCAAACTATTGTTTATTGAATGTTCACTATGTACTAGACTATGCTAGCATCTTGCATATATATCATTATGAAATACTGTCCTTAGAACCATCTTATGAGAATACAATTTATGTTTCTCCAGTAGAGCTGCCCATATTCAATCACCAATCTCCTAAATACAAAGTCCTAATTCATATTTTTAATGCATGTACCACATCACCTGTCATTTATTTATTCAGTAATTCAACAAATATTTATTAAGCACTTATTATGTGCCAGGCATTGTGTGTTCACTGTTAAAGAAAAAAAAACCACAAGGACCCTTTTAAGTTCAACTTTACCAAGGCCTACTTGTTAGAAATCCTTTTACTGTGAATTCTGAACTAAGTTCAGCTTTGGCTGCTGGAGATCCTGCAGTTGCAGCT
>NW_017733098.1:27030-30306 GCF_001890085.2 Hipposideros armiger | reverse complement strand
AAAAAAAAAAGAATGCATCATGCCCCAAAACTGTGACCTAATACTAAAGATGACCTCAAATGTAGGAAATAATTTGTCAGTATTGATGGAATAACATACAAATGATTAGTTTTCTCTCATTTGTCAGCAACTTTCTCAACCTATCTTATCTACGTTATGCTTTCATATCTCACCAAACTTTTATTTTGCCTATGTGCTTGTATGCTGAATTTTCCTTAAAGAGTAAGGAAAAAGAAATATGTTTATGTGTACACATGTATGTTCCTAGGGGGAATTTGAGAGTGTATAGAATATTGGAAGGGCATCGAGGCTTCATCTGAATAATCCTGTTGGGCTCTGAAGTTCTAGTTTCTTCACTGAGATTCTAACACAGAGAAGGAAGGAAGAAAGTTGGCCGAAAAGAGTTTCACTCAAACCATGATGGAAGAAAAAAATGCCACAGGCTATCAAAGAAAACACTTATTGGCATCTCCTTTTCTGAAGCCCTACAGAATTTAATCTACTAAAATACAATGTTGGTCTTTTCTCATCACCTTATAGAACTGTCTTGCTTTATGTGGCTTTGTCCTGTTTCTACAACCACGTTTTAACATCCTCTATATCAAAAAAACTATTCTCTGTTCCCCAGAACCTATCATTTAGGACACAGGTAATCTTTTTTTCCTTATAAACTTGCCCCCAATTAATTTGGTTCACCTTAATGCATTTCTTTTACACAAATGAGTTATATTGCGGGTTTTAATTAAACCGCCTTACAGTGTAATACCAGACAGATATGTGAAGTAAGAGGCCAGAAGAGGAGGAAACCTTAGAGGTTATCAAGTTTAAAACCTCATTTCACTCATGAGGAAGCTGCAATCTACAAAGCTGAAGTCCTCAAAGTTTACACATATTTCTAGCTTGACAGAACTAAGAAAAGAATCAGGTTTCTTGATCCCAGCCCAGGGCTCCTTCCACTAAACCAGTTATTCTTAACTCTTAGCTCTGACATAAACCTGCTGTGTGGCCTCAGGCAGTTCCTGTGACCTCTCTTTGCCTTGGCTTTCTTGTTTAAAAAATAAAATGGGGCTAATACAGATCTCACTCCTTCCATCTCAGATATGATTTGTGGATCAGAGGACACATCTGAATTCACATTTAAGTGACTGGGCCTAACACCATTTTGATATAATAAAATTCTATCCAAAGGTAATGTATTGTTTCATGGAGATAGCCATGGAACAAGCCTATGTGGAATTGATATTGGTTGACAATAATGATATTGATAATGCAGCAAGATGTCTGTGTATGTGTGATGCTGGGGCTAGTGAAGCAAGGAAGAAAGTTTAAAATTGAAACGTGAGAATACAAACCTGCACAGCTCAAAATGATGCCCCAAAGACTCAAGGAATCTGTGAGTTAAGGAGATTCCATTAAGGGGAAGTACAGGGACTTGTAAAACAATAGCCGGTATGTGGTAGATTAAACATCTGCTGCTGCCATAAATTGAATTCCACTCAGANGCAGTGGGGACAGCAAGAGAAGGACCTCCCAATGCCCGGCTGGAAGGCAGACTTGGGCCATTGCCCAGTTGAGCTCACCCCTTAGTGGGCAGGAGCAGAACAAACAGCTGTCACGTACAGGCTGGCTTGTGAGAGATTCCAGGGGGTGTTGAGCCTACTCCACTTAGTACCTTCTTCCTAAGCTCACCAGCCACCCAAATCGCTCCTCAGCCTCTTGGCAAGGGGGGTATCTGAAGTGGGATTCTCTTTAATATCCTGAAGGTGTGGAAGTTGCTAATTTATGGGCTAAGCGAGAAACACTGGGGGGGAGGGGCAGTTGTGCCTGTTTGCTTCTTGCTCTGCCTGGAATTTTGCAGCCTCATAGTTGTAGGCATCTACCAGGGCCAGAAAATCTTGGTTTGTTTCCACAGATGCCTGAGAATAATCTGCCCAGACCCAGAAGTGAGGCTTGAGTGGCAATCTGTCTCTTTATTTGATGCCGAGGATGTTACAAAAGGTTTTACTTTTTTTCAGGATATTATAGAGAAGGAAAATTATATTTCCTGGAGGACACAGACTGATTTAGTGGCCTGTTTATCAGAACCTAATTAACTTAAATAGAAGAGCCAGTTGGAAAGGTCACCAAGGATTCTGAGCCCTGCAACTCAGCTTTTTCCCTAATCACATCCTAGTTCCCTCCCTCATTGTGTTGTAAAACACTAGCTAATACTGAGAAACCAACATTTCCCCCCTGATGTTGCCTTTGTCCAGGGAGCATGTGGTTTCATGTGTACATGTCACAGAATGAGAATCACAGGAACTCTAGCTCATCCTAGCAGTTTTGATTGATCCAGTCACTGGCCTAGAATCTGGGGTCTTTGATATTGAAGGCTGTAAGGAAGATACCTAGGAACTCATGGGTGTCATCCTTATCCTAACTATTATTATTATTATTATTATTATTATTTTTGTATAGCCAGGATCAACAAACACTCAGGCAAAAAGTGGAAAGAGCAGTGTACTGTGAGGGGTTGTGGTCAGGAGACCTGGGATGTATCATAGCTCCACCATAAACTTGCTCGGTAATCTTGGGCAGGCCACTTCATCTCTGGGCTTTGTAGGGTCCCTTCTAGCTCTGAATTCTATGAGTCTGAGGTCTCTGACCTTGGAGACATGGCCACATACAAAAGAAACAGGTATATATGCATGTGAACACTGAAAGACGTTCCATTTACAAACAGGATGAAGACAGGTTTAAGCTTTTGAAGACCAGAGTTGGAGGGAGGTCTTGTATTAGTGTAGCTTTTATAGTAAGTATTTCCGTCCACCCCACTCTCCCTTTTAGATGCCAATTAATTTACATTGCCTGCTGTTCTTAGGCTCATTGCAATACAAGAGGCAACATGAATGGGATACAGGTCAGTGGGCTTAGTGATTCATGGGAGAGGAACACCTCATACTGAAGAGTATAAACTGGAGTTAGGAGAGCAGAGTTCTACAACTATCACAGTGTGCTTTTTTATTGCTTGGGAGAGACATAAATAGCAGCTACTCTTCCATGCTCTAGTGATCTATAATTTGCCTTATGCTAAATATTTCATGTCAAAAGACTGAACTGTTGAACTAGCCATGGCATTTAAATAAACCCTGTTATTGTGTTTTTAACTTTTGTCAGGAACAGTGAGGTTAAGTGCTTTGCCACATGTCAAACTTGTAATTTGTGGCAGAGTCAAATTCTAATCCAGTTCTCTGCCCAGTACACAAGTTAAATCTTACTGTGTTTCTCCGCATGATA
>NW_017733098.1:22541-25030 GCF_001890085.2 Hipposideros armiger | reverse complement strand
TTTTAAATTTATAAGTTCTCCTCCCATCTCTTTTTACTTCCCTTGCAGGTTATTTTCAGGAGAAATTGGATCATTTGTCCTGTAGAATTTTCCACAGTCAAGATTTTGCTGATTGTAACAGTGCGATGTCGCTTAATGCCTTTCTTTTCAGCTGTATTTCCTGAAATTGGTAGATGGATCTTGAGAGGCTTAATCAGATTCAGGTTCCATTTGTTTTTGGGCTCATAGATGGTGATGTTTTCTTCCAACAGGACACATTTACGGTCTGGCTGTCCCTCTCTTTATGATGTCAGCAGCCACTGATGCTTATTGCCTTGATCCGGTAATTCACTGGGGCTTTCTCAATGGTAATATTCTATATTGTCTTTTAATTGATTAGCTAGGGCACTTCTATAAAGAGGAATTTTTCTTTTTAATTATTTGCTAGTCCAGTGGTTCAGTTTGCATAGGAAAGTCAGCCTAGATGCTTAACACTTTCTCTTTATTGAGTTTTCAAAATCATGATTCAAGCTACTATCATCTTCTAATGGATTTCAGTCAGAGTTTTTAAAAAATATGTCATTATGAGCTCATTGATTTAAACACATATGTTTTGACCCATTCTAACTATTATCATTATCAATGATCAAAATGTGTTATCGTTGGCCAGTGAGAAATTCTTTAGCCAGTTTCTGTGTTCTTTTGACAGGACTCTATTTCTTTTTGAAAACATTATTGCAGCTTTTTATGCCAAGATTTTCTGGGCCCATCTAGAACATCTCTTGCTCCAGACTTACATTTAGCATATTTCCTGGACTCCTTCGTCCCTTTAGTGGGAAACAGTATTTGGAGACCACCATCTGTGTACTAAAGGCACTCATTGCTAGAAGGCTAGTTTTTAGTTTTAGGTCTTTTCTGGGAATATTTTCAAGATATGAAATGCAGAATTCAAATTCAGGACTATTGAAGTTTTATAGAACTTCTTCCATTTTACATCTATAATCTCTTTTCTTCCAAGTTGAGAATCCTTTGCTTTATCCCACATTATATCTATAATAGCATCGGCATATGGCTATTGGAGTCAGTTGAAGGTTTTATTAAATTTTGTAGTGTTTTTGTCTTTAGGATACATCTCAGTAGCGACATATGGTAAAAATACTGTGTCTTAAAATCTCTTGGAATATTTCCATTCTGTCATTATAATATCAACTGGATATACATTTGGCTCATTTCATTGTGTTTTCAATTTGTAGGGGTCGACTTTTTAAAAATTTAAATTTGATGTATTAATATATAGACTATTTACATGGTTCCAAAGTCAAATCAACAGAACAAAATATATTTAAAGTAGCTTGGTTTCTTTGTTTGTCCTTTCCACCTGATTCTCTCCCTCTTTAATAAAAAACCACTTATTTTTAATATCAGGGATTTAAAAATTGTAAACATTACATATAGGATATGTGTATTATATATATGTTATGCATATATTTATATATTTGTAGTCCACTTTTTCTTATATATTGGGTTGTGGGAAAAGTCATGACGTATTTTTTCTATGTTATTCATTGCAAAAATGCATCATGACTTTTCCAACAATCCAATAAATTGGAGCATACTTTCCATCACCTTGTTATCTTTACTTACAATATTTTCCAAAAATCACTACATATTATTATTAGTAGCATATAGAGATCATTCTCATTCCTTTTCACAGCAACATAGTATTCCCTTGTGTGGCTGGGTGTTTCCTAGTTTATTCAATCAGTCTGTTGATTGAATGCAAGGCATTTGCCTTGCGTCTAGTGTCTAGCCTCTTGCTATTACAAACAGACTGAAAATGAATATCTTGCATATATGTCTTTTCATATTTCTACTACTGAATTCTGGAATGGTTTCCTGGAATTGGAATTACTAGGTCAAAACATAAATGCACCTTCTGCTAAATTCTGTCATGGTTTGTTATTTTCATTCCCACTAAAAATAAAGTGCTTATTTCCCTACAATTTCACCTACAGAGTATGCTGTCCACTTTGGATTTTTGCTAATCTAACAGGTAAGAAATTAGATCTCATTGTGGTTTAAATTTGCATTTCTCTTATTGTGAGCAAGGCTGAGCATCTTTTCATATGGCTAAGAGTCATTTCAATTTCTGTTTCTGTAGTCATGTGTTCATTTTTCTAGCTGATTTTTCTATAGAGTCGTTGGGTTTTAGAAGCTATTACTACATCAGAGACATTAATCATTTTTTATGCTGAATAAGTTGCAACTATATTCTCCCCATTTGTCATTTATCTTTTTGCCTTTTTACTGCCATCCTGTTATCCCCTGATTTTCAGAAACTGTTCCACCTACCAGGCATGACCAGAACTACCTTCTTTAGTCCCCAGGGCCAGGATCATAATAATCACAGTAATAATGTGGATCATCATAAAAACAGATTCTTGGTTCCCTTTGGATTTAGATTCAACTGTATTGTAATATTTTAGTGTTATTCTAGTTCAACAGTTTTT
>NW_017733098.1:12648-17214 GCF_001890085.2 Hipposideros armiger | reverse complement strand
CTAAATGGGCAGGAAGCAATGCTGAGCTGGCTGCCCGTGCTGCACAGAGAACTCAGTTGGTAGTTCTGCCTGGTATGGGTCCCCAGCTGGCATGCTGTTCCAGCCATGGAGCTCATGCTATGGCCCTGCCATGATGGGGAAGGAAGTCAGTGGCCTCACCCAACAGCTTGAGCATAGCCTTCATCGCTGTCCAACCAGGAAGTGTCTCTGCTGAGAGACACCAGGCAGCTGCTGAGCACATACTAAAGCCGGCATGGGCAAGGAAGCACGTCAGAAGCCTTGTCCAGCTGCTGAGCACAGCTTCAGGCCCGCCTGGCCAGAGAGGCTGGGCAGCCCCAGAGCACATCCTATTGTCCACCCAGGCAGGTGTATAATAGACTATTATTCAGTCATAAAAAAGAAAACCCTGCCATATCAAACAATATCAATGAACCTTGAGGGCTTTATGCTAAGAAAAATCAGCCAGACAGAGGAACACAGATGTTACATGATCTCACTTATATGTGGAATCTAAAAAAGTTGAACTCATAGAAACAGAATAAACTGGTGGTTACCATGGCCTAGGGGTATAGGAAATGGGGAGATAGATGTTGGGCGGAGGGTCAAAACTTTATTATAAGGTGAATAAGTAATAGGGATCTAATGTCCAGTTTGATGACAATAGCTAACAATACTATATTGTATATTTTAAATTTGCTAAGAGGGTAAATCTTAAATGTTACCCCTACACACACACACACACACACACACACACACACACAGAAGATCACTGTGTGAACTAATGGATGTGTTAACTAACCTTTATGTGTTAATCACAATATATGTGTATATCAAATCATCACACTGTACACCTTAAAATTATGCAATGTTATTTGTCAATTATATCTCAGTAAAAATGGAAAAAAAAGAAACAAAAAATAGCACTAAAGGAAACAAAAAAACACAGACTACAACCCTAACATGTTAATAATTACATTGAATATAAATGATATAGGTACATCAATTAAAAGACANGCTTGGAAAAAAATATTACCCTCATTAGTACTTGCCAGACTGTAAGCATAAAGTATTAGATTTGCTTTTACATGACTTGTATGGACCTAACAACTACATTAAAAATAACTTCTATCAAAGCAGGAATTGAACAAAATTTGCCATGATTAAAACTCCATTTTCCATTTGGAAAATCCTCCCTACAGGACAAGATGATAAATATTCAATGTAAAATGCATATAGATTAATACCATCTTCAAAGTAACTAGAGCAAGAAAGATGTGAAAGAGAAAACAGGAAAAAATTCAACCGTTTACTTTAATTTCCTGGTAGTGAGGAGAATCCCTGTACTTGTCACACACAGCTTAAGAAAATCAGTTCACAAATAAACCAGCTGGGGCCCACGGGAAGAAAGGTCAGCATCTTTCAGATGTGTGTACAGGCTCACTTAATTTTACATGATTAAACGGCTGAGATGCAAAGAAGAGAAGCCTGTAGCTAGTCAAGCCTTTTCTTATGAACAAGGTAATGAAAGATCCTTTCACCATAAAATGTCAGGCCATAGCTCACCAGAAAAGACTTACTTCTGCAGTAACAGAATATCTAGAGTCTAGGTGCAGCCTGTATGATTGCTCAGAAGCTCTGAGAAGCAGTAAGTAGAGCCTAGTGGTTAACAACCCTGGCTTCGAAGCCAGACAGACCTGGATTTGAATACTGAATTAACTATATTCAGTTTTGATCCCTCACTCTCCAAGGATGGAGACTAGAGTTTCCACCTCATAGGATGCTGGTAAGAACCAAGTGAGTGGCTGCTTGGAAAGCATTTGGCACTCTGGCTACATAAAATACTCAGGGTTAGTTATTATTATATTATTATTATTATTATTATTATTATTATTATTATTATTATTATAGCTCTTTTTATTGAGACTGAAATGCTTCATTTCATTAGAAGCCATTAGTCTTGTTTTAAAATTTATACTGAAGGATATAACATTTGTGTCAATAAAATCAATAAAGGCTTAGAAAGAGGGCAAATCTGAAAAAGTACTCAACAAAATGACTGAAAACTTCCTTAATTTGGGGGAAAACATACATGTATGGATACAAGAAGCTGAGGGAATGCCAAACAGGANAAAAAAAACAAAAACAAAAAAACCCGCACAAAGTCAAAATGACAGGCAAGGAATGAAAGAATCAGGCCACTAGTGATGTATGAAATGTCCTACTTTTGATTGTCCATGTAGGAAACACTTAAAATTGATTTTCAATATTTCCATCAATATTCTTAGCCACTATTGTCTGTTTCCTGTGACAGGATGGATGTCCCATCTCATTCCAGTCTCCCTCTTCATTTTTCCCTCCCTCCTTTCCCATGTAGTGAACACTGGCTGCTCTTTAAAGGCAGCCTAAAAAGTAGCCTATTTACATATTAATCAAGCAATTGCAGGAGACATTAGAAAGTCTAAGGATGGCTGAGTTTAGCACTCAGTGTAACATGGGCCTTTGACTCCTAGACTGTGGTAAAATGTCAAGTGACATTTCACAGAAGGAGAAAGTTTCTGTTTTTACCTCACTGTTTAGAGACGGCCCTTAGGAAAAATTGTTGCTGTGCCCCAGCCTGGGACCCTGTCAGATTAGAGACCCACCCACTGGAAACATTTCAGGAAGTCAGGCAGCCACTTCCTGGGGCCTTTAATGACTATACCACACTACTCGCCACCTACCCCCCTCTGGTTAACTCAGTTGGATGTGGTATGTAGGGCTAATTCAGTGGGGCTAATTAGACCCATGCATGGGGTCGATTTTCTTGGTTTATTTTCCTCAGAGAAAAAACATTTACAACCCCTTATTGACTAACTTAAAAACACACCATTTGTCGAAGGAGAGCAAAGTAACACTGGGGATATGGCTGTATATTCTACCAGATGCTCCTCCCTTCTGGAATACAATGAGTATTTCATTACAGTAGTCCCCCTCTTAACCATGGTTTCACTTTCGATGGATCAAGTTACACGCGGTCAACTGTGGTTTGGGTATATTAAAGGGGAAAGTTCCAGAAATAAATAATTCATAAGTTTCGAATTTCCTGACATTTTGAGTAGCATGATGAAATCTTGTGCCATCCATCTCCATCCC
The DNA here is from genome assembly GCF_001890085.2 of Hipposideros armiger. Taxonomy (NCBI): domain Eukaryota; kingdom Metazoa; phylum Chordata; class Mammalia; order Chiroptera; family Hipposideridae; genus Hipposideros; species Hipposideros armiger. The sequence goes on along the minus strand of NW_017733098.1, from coordinate 14,082 downwards.
ATCTGGGACGTGAATCTGCCCTTTGTCCAGAGAATTCATGCTGTATATGCTACTTGCCCATTAGTCACTTAGTAGCTGACCTAGTTATCAGATCATCTATAGAGGTATCATAGTGCTTGTTTTCAAGTAACCTTTATTTTGTTTAATAATGTCCTAAAAGTACAAGAGTAGTGATGCTGGATATTCAGATATGCCAAAGAAGTCCTTCCTTTAAGTGAAAAGGTGAAAGTTCGGTATTATTCACAGTTTCAGGCATCAATTGTGCATCTTGGAATGTATCCTCTGTGGCTAAGGGGGTCTACTGTATGTTTGGTGGGTTGAGACTGTCTTCTTCATATGTAAACCTTAGCTTCAATTTATAGGATGGGGATCGNTTCTGGTTTTGATTTGCATTTACCTAATAGCTAGTGAAGTTGAGCATTTTTTCATATATCTGTTGGCCATTCATATGCATCCTTGAGAGAAATATCTGTTCAGGTCCTCTGCCTATTTTTTTAATTGGATTGTTTTGTTGATGTTGTTGAGTTGTATGAGCTTTTTATATATTATGGACATTATCACCTTTTCAGAGGTGTTGTTTGTAATTATCTTCTCCCATTCATTTGGATGCCTCTTAGTTTTGTTGATGGTTTCTTTTGATGTGCAGATGCTTTTTAGTTTGATACAGTCTTACTCACTTATTTTAGCTTTTACTTCCCTTGCCTTTGATGTCAAATTCATATGGTCCTCACTAAACACAAGGTCTGTGAATTTAGTACATATGCTTTCTTCTGTTAATTTATTGTTTCAGGTCTTATGTTTAGGTCTTTGATCCATTTTGAGTTAATTTTGGTATGTGGTGACAGATAGCTATGTAGTTTCATTAATTTGTATGTGGCTTTCCAACTTTCCCAGCACCATTTATTGAAGAGACTTTGTTTTCTCCATTGTACGTTTTTGGCTCTTTTGTCAAAAATTATCTGCTCATGTATATGTGGGTTTATTTCTGGGTTCTCAGTTCTATTCCATTGGTCTGTGTGTCTGTTTTTCTGCCATTACCATGCTGTTTTGATTATTGTCGCTTTTTAGTATAAATTGAAGTTAGGGAGGTGATACTTCCAGCTTTGTTCTTTTTTCTCAGGATTGTCTTGGCTGTTCAAGGTCTTTCAGGATTCTATACAAATCTGATGACTTTTTGTTCCATATCTTTAAAACAAATGCCATTGGGATTTTGATAGGGATAGCATTAAATCTGTATATTGCTTTGGGTTATATGGCCATTTTAACTATGTTGATTCAATCTATGGACATGGAGCATTTTTCAGTTTCTATGTGTCATCTTCAATTTTTTTAATAATGTCTTATAGTTTTCAGTGTATAGGTCTTCACATTCTTTGTTAAGTTTATTCCTAGGTATTTTATTTATTTTTTGTTGCAATTGCAGACGGATTTTTT
>NW_017733098.1:7829-12376 GCF_001890085.2 Hipposideros armiger | reverse complement strand
TTCATAATGAATAATCCCTCTGATATCAAAAAAGTTAAGCAGCATTATTTTGACTCTTGATTTGGACTGATAGAAATTTTTGGTCATGGAGAATTGGCAGACTTCCATTGTGTACTTTGTTGCTTTGTTTCAGGGTTGTATTGGTACACCCATGTTTCATCACCAGTGATAACATGGCCCACAACATTATCTTGCCTCTCCAAAAAGTCTTGGCAAACATTGATTCTCCTTTGCTTTTGTTCATTGGTGAACTCCTTTGGGACATTTTTGTGCACACCTTTCTCATGCCAAGATTTTCAGTTCCCTAACTGTTTATCAATGTTTACTTGGTCTGCTATGCTTCTCATAGTCAGCCAACAATTTTGATGCACAATTCGATGAATGTTTGCAATGTTTTCATCAGTTCTGCTCATTACTGGCCGCCCTGACCTCTCTTCATCAGTGACGTGTTCTTTCCCCTCAGAAAAACGTTTAATCCATTTGTACACTGCTGTTTTGTTCATGGCATTATCCCCATAAACTTGGACTAACATGTCCCTGATTCACTTCCACTCTTGCCAAGTTTCACAAGAAATTTAATGTTTGTTCATCGCTCTAATTCAAGCTCACACATTCTTGCAATGGCGCACACACACACACACACCACAACAATAATGAATGCCATACAGCAAGACACCACTACACATCGAGACAAACAGAGCTGTGAGATACTGATATACCAAGGTTATGAAATCTTACCGAGCTGTTTGCACAGTGCTGCCAAGGGGAGAGGGTAAAAGATCATAAAGTGAGGTGAGATTTTCCTATCCTTTGCTTGAACAGGTAAGGTGATAACACCAGTAGACTGATAAGTTATGTATGTATAATATAATACATAGAACAACCACTAAAAATTTAATCAAACTCCAAACACTATAAATAAATCAAAATGTAATTCTAAAAAAAAAATATGTTTAACCCACAGGAAGGTAGGAAAAGAAAACAAACAAGAGAGTGACAACAACTAGATGGTGAAACATTAGGGGTTCCCGACCTCGGTCCTCCTCACAGAAAGAACAACTAGCAACTATCCATTGATAGGACACATTTGTGAAGATCCCATAAACTGGGGGTGAGGCTGAAATCCCACTTTGGACCATAAAAACTGAGAAAAACCGCATTGGAAGGGTAAGAGGAGCAGTTTCACTTTGATCATTTCCCCCCCACCTCCTGCAGATTCCTCACCATTCCAAGGGGGTGTCCCTGGGCTTCACGTCTCCAGTAGGAAAGGAAAGTCCAAAGTGGACATCCAGCTTCCCTAGCCATCCAGGATGCTTCCTAGGAAGCCCATTTAGATAGTCCTTCACAGATGTCACTGGTGGAATCATGGAGAGATGGAGANCTTCCAGAGCATAACCTTGACTCTGTATCAACTTCTAGAGTCAACCCTGAGAAAATGCTCCTCTGAAAGCCCTTAGACCTTGAGAAGTGCATGATCTATAAATTAATATTACCTCCCTCTTTAGTGAATGTAATATGGCATTTTGCTATGTTTTGACATTTTCATCTGAACCATGAATAATTTGATTCTAAACGTAGAGTAGGCACAACCCAAAACCATTAGACAATTTCCTCCCATCACTTTCTATGAAACCCTCATGATGGGAGGTACTTATTAAATACTATCTACATTGGCAAGTAGGACTCAAGTTTGTGGTCTCTCATGCTACATCCTTCTCTGTGAACTATCACCATTGTATCTGTGACCTGAACTTATTGTTAGAAAGCATTATGGCCAAAACTTGCATCTCAGGGTGGATTCATTTTTCCAGGAGCCAGGGTTACTTTTGAGAGCTCTTCATCCATGTATTGGCTTTGCATACTAGAAATAACTGCATTCCATACTCATAAAACTTCTGGACACAAACAGGTCACTTTGTGATATTTGTAATTAGCAATTAAGAGAATCAGTCACAGAAGTGCTAATGCCTTATCCCAGACAAGGCAAGTCAGGCTAGTGAGTCCAGGGTAAAATAAAGTAGCCTAGAAATCAGGAAATCTAGTGTTTGCTGAATCTTTGTGACTCACTTCTGTAACCTGACTGATGCATGTAATAATTAATGAGTCAGAAAAGATGTTGGACTTTTCAAGTCTCTTCCTTAAAAGACCCAAAGTACCCTGTAAACATGAGGTATGATGTTTTTGCACTTTACCATATTAATAGCCTCACTGCCCAAACCTATCTGATCTCATTGGTGCTTTGCCCTCAGCAAGTTCTCTTCTGCAAGGGCCATGACTTCCTGTGCCCCATTGCCCTATGGGCCTTTTCAGGAGAAGGTGCTCACAGATGCTGGAAACATCAGCCCACCTTTCTCCTTCTCCCATATCTTTATTAAAGGGAACACAAATTTCAAAAGAAAGCCTTTATGTGTAGTGCTTAGGCTGTTTGACAAATTTAATAATTTATTGGATGTTTAGTTTAACCTGATTTCACCTAATATATAATATTATAGATAGGTGGAAATAGGTATGAAAAATATGGCATTGGAGTGGGGAGGTAAAAAGAAAATGAGAGAAAAGGGGCCCTAGCTTATACTATCTATTTGCCAAAGCTTCTAAAACCTCTGGAAAACCCATCACATCTCCAGGTATTACTGAATTCAGTAGAACTTTAATCCTTCTAGGGACTTGACAATGTCAGTAAGCTGTGCAGTAGAACCAGTTTCTAGAGCTGTGCTGTCCAGTTGGATAGCTACTAACTACATGTGGTGATTTAAATGAATTAAGATTAAATAGAATTAAAAAAATTCAGCTCCTCAGTTGCAATAGTGACATTTCAAATCTTAATAGACACATGTGATTAGTGGTTACAGAACTGCACAGAAAGTTCTGTTGGACATCATTGTTCTAGGGAATNCATTCAAATTGGGAATGAAGAAAAAACGTGTTATTTTTGCTAGAACTCAGGTTTCTCAGACTTTCACAGCCTTTGACTAAAGTCATGTCTTCTTTTGACATCCAGAAATACACAGCCCTCCATGTTGCTTGCAAAAGCCCAGACTTTTACCATGTTCTTCTCTCTAAATGTTTTTGGAATGTCCAGGATGGCTGATGGGTTTGTTTCCATAGATACCTCCAGGTGTGGTTGCCTACTACAGCCACCTTGCTGTATTCTGTAGTCATTTCTGCCAATGGGAAACCACCTTTACTTAGATAGCTGCTACTTCCTCTGCACCTCTTTATCTAAGATATAGGCCAGGCTTAGCCCATAATTCTACATAGCAAACATTGCGGACAGCTTCTATTTCTTATAAGACTTTGCAAGAAGTCAAAGGAAATATAGAGAAACTAAAATCTGGAAAGTGATAGCTTTCTTCCCAAAGTCCATTGGCTATGGACCTCCTCAGCAGAATCTCCAGTGGGCCCCTTCTCCTTGTCTCTGGCTTGTTAATCACATCTAATAGGTAGCTTTTGAACAGTGTTCTCAAAACCTAGAACTCAGTTCTCTAAAGCCCAGAGGGAGGAAAGGATATTTTATTCCCGTCCAGAACTGGCATGTCTACCTCCTTCACTGAGCTCTTCCCACTAACTGTAAGACCATTTATAGTTTCTGCAATTTCTTACATCAGGACTACTTAGTTCTGGATCACCCCACAATTGGAATGCTAGAAGTTCTACTCTAGGTTTCCCTGAGCCCAGCCTATCAGCCCCTTTTTAAACCTTTTCTCCAGCCTGAATGGAAGAGAAGATGAGAACTGAATGTACTTCTGTCTTGTTATGGTCTCTCCTAATTTCTTCTTAGCAAATATTGAGCAAGAGCATATGTGTACACATCTCAGCAGAAAACAGCTGGTTTTCTGGTATAGGGGAGATTACTTTTGATATAGGGGAGATTAAATCCTGATCTAGGAAGATAATATAAAAAGCAGATATTATGATTTTCTCAGTTCTGCAAAATTTTGGCCATTTTACATTACCTTAATAAACAAAACCTGACAGCTGAGTCTGAAGCACCTATAGTCAGATTCCTCCATGGCCTTCAGTCCTTCTCCAAAATAATAGGAAGACAGTAATCCTAGATAGGAATAACTACGACCGTCCATCACAGTAATCCATCCATCAGATTAATCCATCCATCATATTAATAGCCCTAGAAGAAATGGACTATTTATATCTGTTAAAATGGCTATCTTTCCCTCTTCAACAAAAACTAAAGTTCTATTCTTTACCAGATACTTTGTGACATTGATGAATTTTATTTATTATTAAAGAAAACTACAACTATAGAGAAAATTACTAATAGAATTGTTGTCTCCCTGAGTACATGTAACATGGAACTGTGGTGTTTATGAGACACAGATGGCACTAAGCATGAAAATGCCAGCCATGGAGGCTGTATAACCACGATAGATGGTAGAGGAGCAGTTGTGAACAGGTAATACCAGGATATGTGTGTGTAGGTAGTTTGGCAAGCCTGTGTTTTATTGCCTCAGACACATTTTATCACACATCAGGATAATACAGATATTCACATGGATTCCTATTCCTGAACTTTTAAAAATTCCTTC
>NW_017733098.1:5891-6745 GCF_001890085.2 Hipposideros armiger | reverse complement strand
GTGTCAATAAAATCAATAAAGGCTTAGAAAGAGGGCAAATCTGAAAAAGTACTCAACAAAATGACTGAAAACTTCCTTAATTTGGGGGAAAACATACATGTATGGATACAAGAAGCTGAGTGAATGCCAAACAGGATAAACTCAAAGATATCTGAACCAAGAAATATTATAGTCAAAATTCTAAAACTAAAGTCTTTGAAAGAAATGGTACAGGCAATAACTTATCTATGGAAGAAAAACAATTTGAATAACATTGGGTTTCTCATCAGAAACACTGGAGGCCAGAAGGAAGAGATGTAATATATGAGGACTGACAATAAAGTTTGTGATCTCCTCCTAGAAAAAGTGCTACGTACCTCATTGCTGAATATCACCATGGTCACCTTCGAAGCACTCCCCTTGGGAAGCTATGCACCAATGCCAGCACCTAGTCCACCCTTCAAAATAATTTTGGAATTCTTTTTCTGGAATGGCCATAAGGGCTGTCGTCTGTTAACCTTGATGTCCTGAATGTCATCAAAATGCCTTCCTTTCAATATTTCCTATATCTTCGGGTAAAGAAAGAAGACATTATGGGCCAGATCAGGTGAGTAGGGAGGGTGTTCCAATACAGTTATTTGTTTACGGGCTAAAAACTCCCTTACAGACAGTGTTGTGTGAGCTGGTGAATTGTCGTGATTCAAGAGCCATGAATTGTTGGCAAAAATTTCAGGTAGTTTTCATGTAACTTTTTCATGCAGCCCTTTGAGCACTTCCAGATAGTAAACTCGGTTAACTGTTTGTCCAGTTGGTGCATATTCATAATGAATAATCCCTCTGATATCAAAAAAGTTAAGCAGCATTATTTTGACTCT
>NW_017733098.1:2177-3131 GCF_001890085.2 Hipposideros armiger | reverse complement strand
ATCATCAGCCAATAAGATCTAATTAACACTTTAGAACACTCCACCCAACAACAACAAATAAACAGAAACACTCCACCCAACAAGTGCCCACAGAACACCTACCAAAGAAGACCACATTCTGGACCATAAGACAAGTCCCAACAAAATTAAAAGGGTTAAAATCATACAACATGCATTCACTGATCACAATGGAATAAAACTAGAAATCAATCACAGAAAGATAACAGGAAAATCTTCAAACACTTGGAAACTGAAGAACACATTTCTAAATGGTCCATTGGTCAAATAACAGTCAAGGTAAATAAAAATTATAGTAAACTGAATGAAAATGAAAATACAACTTGTCAAAATTTGTAGGCCACAGCTAAAGCAGTACTGAGAGGAAAAAATTTAGCTTTAAATGCTTACACTAGAGAAAAGGGAAAAAAAATCTCAAATCATGAAGTGATCACTTCAAGAACCTAGAATAAGGAGAGCAAAATAAATTCAAAGCATGAAGAAGGAGATAAGGATAAGAGCAAAAATCAGTGAAATTCAAAAGAGAAAGACCATAGAGAAAAATCAATCAAAGAGGTGGTTCTTTGAAAAGATGAATAAAATTGACAAACCTGTAGTAAGAAAAAAAAAAAAGACAAATTACCCATATAAGGAATGAAAGACATAATTATAGACCATGAAGACCCCTAAAGGATGATAAGAGACTTCTATGACCATTTCTACAAATATATATTTAACATATTTAGAGGAAATACATCTGTTCCTCAAAAGACAAATTATTGTGACTCACCCAATATGAAATGGATAAAAGAATAGCCTTAGAACTATTAAGAAAATTAAATTTATAATTAAAGAGCTACCCCAGAATAAATCTCTTGGACCATTAGGTTTCAGTGGAGAATTTTACCAAATATTCAATGAAGAATTAACATGAATTTTACACAATCTCTTCCGAAA
>NW_017733098.1:0-1436 GCF_001890085.2 Hipposideros armiger | reverse complement strand
TGTCTTTACAGCCTCCTAATCACCCTTTTTGGTGCTCTGAATTCTGTGGTTTGACAGGTGACATATTTATTTATTTTTTAAAAGATTTTATTGGGGAATTGCGGGAGGAAGCAGCACTGGGGAATCAAGACAAGTTGCTGGCTGGCCTTTTGTTCTTCAGTCTAGTTGTGGAGGACGTGGCTTCACTGGCCCATGTTGGTATTATCATTACGCTCTTCCTGAGTGAGGCAGTCGCTCGCTGGCCATTGGACGGCTGCTCACGGTAGCTCACAGCAGCCCACTGCAGCCCCACTGCAGCCTACACTGTCGCCGGCATCTCAGGCAGCCCAGCTCCAGGTCAAGCTGTTGCTCACCATCTTAGCTGTAGAGGGCGCAGCTCGCTGGCCCATGTGGGATCTGAAATGGTGGCCCTGCTGTTCAGAGCTTATGCTCCCAAGCCAGCTCTTAACCAACGAGCCACTTGGCTGGCCAGGTGACTTATAGTTAATATCACAGAAAGTTTTGTTTTGGAGCCTGATCTCAGCTTAACATTTTGGTTATCTTTCTGTGTCATCATTTAGGTAGTTTATAGAGGTGACCTTTATTTTGTTGGTGCACACACATACTTTCTTATAATAAATAGGTTCTGACTAATAACACAGGTAATTCTACACACAATACTCGATACTCAGAAACATTGTACTGCACCCTTGACCCAGAGATGGCATCCTTAAAATGTGTCATGGTTGAAAAAATGGGAACCTGCACAACTTGAGGATTTCCCCATAAAGCCTTCTAAACTACTGCAAGAAAATTTATTTAAAATAATTATTTTTTTGTGTGTACTCCTTTATAGTTTATGCAGTGCTTTCAAGTGTGTTATATCGACTATTCTCCCTGAAAAATTATTGGGTCGTCAGGAAAGTCATGACATATTTTTGTATGTTTTTCAATGCAAAAATGCATCATGACTTTCCCGACGACCAACTAGTATGGGAGGCAGGATGTGTTAACTCATAATTAATAATAAGGAAATTGAGTTTTAGAGAACTTAATAGCTACCCTATGGTCACTTCATTGGAAATCGCCTAGTATGTCCAGCTTCTGATTCCAAAGCCCAGTTTCTCATTCTTTTGCATCTCCTCTACCTTCTGCCAGGCAGGTGCTGTCAATACACAATTAAAATCAGTTTGTGGGCCATAATGGAAAGGCCAGGCAAGGAACCATGGGGGCCTCTGTTATTGACCTCATTGAATAGCTCCTTATATGTCTGTGTCCTCTTCTATCTTCCCTGAAAAAAAAAAAAAAAAGAAAAGAAACTATCTTATTTGTCTTATGCTTGGCACATAGTAGTCACTCAAGTATTTCAATGATGGAGTGAATGACTGAATACAAATTAGGCTTCATAGAAGAGGTGATAGAAGAGTGAAGTGACTAGAGAACTAGGAGGCCAATAA
>NW_017733097.1:83683-84887 GCF_001890085.2 Hipposideros armiger | reverse complement strand
TCTAATAAACCATATGTTATATATTTTAATTTATATTATCTGTTTCTATGCTGTTGAGTTTAAGTTCCATGAGGAAGGGACTTGACTTGTTCTTTCTCTCACTATTGTATCCCAGCATTTAGGAGAGCACCTTGTACATAGTAGAAGCTCAGTGAATACTTATGGAATGATTGAATGTGAGATGCAAGGAAGGAGGAATTTTAGCACAGCTAAGATTGGCTAAAGTGCTGGTCTGTAAAGCTTCACTTCAGGTGGCATTGGGGTTCAGGGAGAGATCTTGGGGGGTATGCTAGGATGCCAAATTAGTGCTTCAGGAGGCATAGGTGCTTGCTGTTGAGGGTGTCCCTTTCCCCACCTCAGTGCTCTCATGACCTTCACAGTTGTGCATCAAGGATGGGCAACCTCGAAGTCTGCCTTCCAGGGAGTGGCTTTTCCCCTTGGCCCTTCTACTTGCCTCCATCCTGGCCAAGGTGGAGCCCAACAGAGTCTCAGCCTGGGGCCAGGGCATCTCTGCCCCTAGCATAGTACACTGTTGGATATGGGTGTGGGGCTCATGCTGTAACCTTCTGTGCTTCCATTTCATTCCTAGTGAGGACCATAACTAAAAGCAGGACACAATGCCCTGCACAGAACCTGTCAGGCACCAGTCCCCCACCACCAGCACATTCTTGCCCAAGGCAGGCCTGGCCCCTCTTGCCCCGAAAACCTGGTTTCCATATTTGAAATGTCACCTCTTCTCTACAAGTCTCCCTAAATCCCCCTTACCCTTGAAGTCTCATTTCCTCCTTTAGAGAAACATCTCTGAGTATATGTGTGTATGCTGGTGTTGGGGTGCTGTGATGGGACGAGGGGGCATCTCATGCATTGTCTTCCTCACTCATAACCTATGTGCCTCACAGTTTAACATCCTGCTACAAATCCCTTGTAGAACAGGACCTGGTGTTAACCTTTTCATCTTGCTCAGGGCTAAGCATAAAGCTACGTTCATAGTTGCTTTCTTAGTGAGTATATACACGAAATAAAGGGCAAATGGACAAATAAGTGAAAGGACAATAAATGGCCACCACCTGTCAGGCGTCATTTCCCTTTTCTTCTTGCACATGACTGTTTATAGTAGCTCTATTCACAACAGCCAAAATATGGAAACAAGTCAAATGCCCATCAACGGATGAATGGATAAACAAAACGTGGTCTATCCACACAG
>NW_017733097.1:80407-83088 GCF_001890085.2 Hipposideros armiger | reverse complement strand
ATAAATTGTATTAGTTGTGCCACTTAGCAAAAACAATTGTTAACACTTTTGTATGTGCCTTTCCTGTGATTTTTCCAATGTGTATTACATGTACACATACTCTACAATGTATGTACATATTTATGAAACAGAATTATATTTAACATAGTAATTATAACATACTTTTATCACTTAGTGATACATTAGGTAATAATTTGGACTATTTCCTACAGTTTTAAGAGCATGTTACAAAGCTTTTCCTATGTTTTTATTGAGATATAATTGATATATAACATTATTAGTTTCAGGTATACAACATAATGATTCAATATTTGTACATATTCTGAAAAGATCACCACAATAAGTCTAGCTAACATCCATCACCACACTTAGTTACAATTTATTTTTCCTTGTGATGAGACATTTCAAGATGTATTCTCTTGGCAACTTCCAAATATACAATACACCATTCTGTGTATTACATCCCAAGGACTTACTTATTTTGTAACTTGAAGTTTATACCATTTGACCACCTTCACCCATTTTGCCACCCCTCAACTCCCACCTCTTGAAACCACCAATAATCTGATCTCTGTATCTATGCCTTCAAGTTTTTTCTTTTGCTTTTAAAAATCTACATTTAAGTGAGATAATATGGTATTTGTCTTTCTCTGTCTGAGTTATTTCACTTAGCATAATGCTGTCAAGGCCCATTCAAGTTGTTGCTAATGGCTGTATTTTCTCCTTTTTAATGGCTGAATAATAGTGCACCACAGACACACACACACACACACACACACACACACACACACACATACAGTGCCCAAATAAAATGTACACATTTTAAGAAAGGAAAAAACTGTATTAATTGTAATACTCAATATATACTGATAAGAAAAGATGAATACACGTCACGTTTGAATTCTGCAATTACAAACACGCTCAAAGTGATTACCATCAGCATCCAGAACTTGTGATTATGGTGAACTACTGCTTGAGCATAGGTAGCACCTCTTAAGATGTGTATACATTTTTTGGCACTGCTGGTATGTGTGTGTGTGTGTGTGTGTGTGTGAAAGAGAGAGAGAGAGAGAGAGAGAGAGAGAGAGAATGAGAGAGAGAGATCTCACATCTTCTTTTTCCATTCATCCATCGTGGACATTTAGGTTGTGTCCATCTCTTGGCTACTATAAATAATTCTGCAATGAACATGAGCATGCAGATATCTTTTCGAATTCGTGTTTTCATTTCCTTCGGATAAATACCCAAAAGTGGAATTGATGGATTTTATGGTAATTTTATTTTTAATTTTTTGAGGAAACCATACACATCTCCATAGTGCCTGTACCAATTTACATTCCCACCAATAGTACACTGTGTTCTCTTTTCTCCACATCCTTGAAAAAACTTGTTATCTCTTGTGTTTTTTATGAAACCATGCTAACAGGTGTGCGGTGATAGCTCATGAATTTGATTTGCATTTCCATGATGATTAGTGTCAGGTGTCACTTCTGATATAAATTTTGGTTCTGGGAAGGGGAGAGCAAGGAGTTCATGATCCAGGGTCAATGCTGTCAGATTTCCTGCCCTAAATAATACTGCGGCCTTGGGGCAGGGGAAGATGCAACACATGGAAAGTCAGGTGGGTCTTGGCTTGAATCCACCACTAACTCTGGTAAACCTGTCTCCTCACCTGTAAAATGGAAATGTGGACACCCATATCCTGCATCACTCCTGGACCGAAGAGTGTAGAGGTGGAATGTCTACACCCTGTAGAACCCTGAAGGAATGTCAGGGTGCTGGCTCCTCCTGGGTCTAAGGTCAGGTTTATGACCATTTCTTCTGCTGCTACAGGTTTGCCAGGACCTGCAGGGCATACGGGAATGCCTGGACCATCTGGCCCAGCTGGGCCCCAAGGAGACTATGGCTCTGCTGGAGAACCTGGACCAAAGGGAGACACTGGACCACGTGGTGAGCAGCTGGGCATGGAATGCAACGTCTCCAAGTGGTACTGCTGCCACTAGGATATGCGAGTAGGCTTACACATATCTCTTCCCAAGAAGAAGCAAGAAGGTTGTTCTGAAGTTGGCCTTGGGTTATTAAACGGAAGGCTGTAAGATGGGGCTTTGTCTTTAGGATCCTTCTGCGTCTTGGAATTCTATTATTGCTCTCATCTTTTCAAAAAGAGTTAGTGTCACTGACTGGGCTGGTGATGAACAGGTATATTCTGTATACAGGGAAGTTTGGTTGCTGGGTAATGGGATGGTGGGTGCACAGAGAGGGAGCGTGGCTGGGTTCTGGGAACAGACTATACAGGGCGGGTGTATTGCTGGACAATAGCACAGCCCCTATGCTGAGAAGGTGAAAATGCTGGAAAATGTATACAGAGCTCACCCAACTCTTCTTCTCTGATTTCAGGACCTGCTGGAGCCATGGGTCCACAGGGACCCCCAGGTGCCAGGGGCTCCCCAGGATTCAATGGGGACAGAGGTGCTACTGGGGACAAAGGAGCAAAGGGAGAGAGTGGACTTCCAGGTGAGGTAGACTTCCCCAGCTCTGGGAGCCCCCACCAGGGTGGGGAGGGAGAGGAGGAGGGAGGACCCTCTTTAGCTCAAGACAGGCCCTCCTCTCGGCTGCCAGCCTCATTAATTACAGGAGTGTGTGAAAGCAGGGGAAGAAGCTAACAGGCTGGAAGGAAGGAC
>NW_017733097.1:71708-75179 GCF_001890085.2 Hipposideros armiger | reverse complement strand
CATGTAATATGGCTTTCTCTTGGTTCATGGGAGGGAGTACCATCTTCCCAATCCTAATTATATCTGAACTCTCAGGCACAGAGTGTGTCCAGCTGTGCTCAAATCCCTCTCCAACCATTCTCTTTCCTGGCATTTCCAGGAGAGTTTTCCCCCCACTCTGCCTCAGCGATAATCGAGTCGATCCTCCTCCTCATTTTACAGATATGGACACCAAGGCACAGAGAGAGTAGGGAACTTCCACAAGAACATAGGTGGTACCAGTGCTGCAGCTCTGTCATGAAAATGGTCATCTGACCCCAAAGGTTGTACTTTTAGCCTGTAAAATTTTAAGCTAAACGCTTCTGTATATGAGCTGGTTTTACTGAAATACTGCTGCAGACATGATTTGAATGGCACCTGTGCTTAAGAAATTGGAAAGACACCTGGATGATCTACAAGCTTAAGGAGGGGGTAACATATGCGCCTCCCCCAGACAAGAAACCAAGACTCTTTCATTTGTTCCCAGGGACCAGGAGGACTGCCCTTTGTGGCTCCTCCTTAATAGGACTTCCAAGCCCTAGCCCTCTTCCCAATACCCCTGCAGCCACACCTCATATTCAAGAAAGCATATCTGAAAACAAAAAGCCACACTTTCCAAAAGCAAAAGCACACAGCTCCAGCTCTCTGCTAAGATCTTTTCCCTATTACTAAAAATAAAAATCCCCATTTCCAGAAGTGTCTGAAATATAAGGTTGTTATACAATAGTGAGCAAACAGTCTTCGGTACTGAGGCCACACGTGAACATACTCAGCCAGGGAGCTTAGAAAGGACTTTTTCAATGAAAACAAACCAAAACAAAACAAAAAACTAACGGGATCTAGTTGAAGCCCAATAGAAGCATTTTTTCTAAGAACAAAGTTATGAATGGGCTCAAGAAAGATGGGTTGCACAGGCAACACTGTGCTGTCTCCCTCCTTCTGCCTCTGTGTATCCTCACCTCTTTTCCTCCTCTACACACCACCTTCTTTGCCTTCTGGTCTCTCGAGAACCCGAGTATAGAGAATCATGTGTCATACCAAGTTCAGAAACTCTTGCTTGATATCAATTCAAAATTCCTGTAGAAATGAATCTACCTGTCTCAGACGCCCACCTCTGGTCCAGTGAACTAAACCTGGGGGGTTGACCACACAGGACAGTCTGGCCACTGGGACCCATGCAAGATGATGGTGGTCTGGGCAGGCCCTCTAAGAGTGACCACTACCCAGTCCAGTACTTACGTCCAGCCTGTTTCTTGACAAACGGGAGGAAAGAGTGGCAGAATTATGTGACTCAGCAGGAAGAACAAACATCTCCTGTGGTGTTGAAGACCTGGGATATTATTGAGAACCCACGCCCGAGCAAGGAGCTTCAGATCTACCTGCATCATGGGATCCGGTTTGCTCTCCAGCCCAGAAACAAGTAAGGAGGGTCATTTGGCCTCTGTAGACACAGCCCTAGTAAAGCAGAGCACTGAGGCAAGTAGTTCAGAAAATTCAGGTCTTAACCCATTCTTGAGCACGGAGGCCTCTCCTGCACTAACATTCACGGGCTCAGCTCAACACAGATCTTAACTAGTATCAGCCCAATCCCAATTGTAGTAGCTGTGGCCTCTAGTTTGGTAGCCTTTGTGCCAAGTGAACCCAGGGTTGTGTGACTCCTACATTCTTAAATGTCGCGACTCTCACAATGCCAGGTGATATCAAGGGAGCAGACTGCGACCCTTCCCTGTTTGGAAGGTGACAACCATAGCAATTTTATAGGGAAGCCCCTGGTCATTTATGTAGTATATTCTTAAATTACTTCCTGGTTCTCAACCCTCCTACCACTAAACCAGCCTACATCCCAAAATGAACAGACAGTGGGGAGCCCCCTGATGTTTGCTCTTTTAGGATTCTGCCTTTGTTCTGAATTTCCTTGATGTAAAACTCTGNAGAACACCCCTAATATCACAGCCACCTGTCACCTGAGTCAGATCAATGCCCTGAGTCCAGTGCAGTTCAGCACACCTTCATTCTTGCCAACACTGTATGGGTCCCCATGACAGACATAAGGACACCTGCCACCTAGGATGCATTTCTGATCTCTGTGGGGCCAGGTTCACAAATGCCCAGAGATGCTTCTGCCCAGCCCACAGGAGGCAAGGCTCCAGACACTGCTGTGAGAGCTGGGCTGGGATGCTGCCCTTGGTGTTGAAGGCTAATAGGAGCTTGACTTTAGTGTGTGGCCATTGAGAATCTCACCTGAGACATGCCCTGGGCCTGGCAGGGGCAGGCTGCCTCTGGGCTCTGATGAGTGCTGGGCAATCCCTGCCCCTCCCTGGGTGTTCAAAGTAGAGATCCCTCCCTAAAACTGGAATGCTGAGCAGTCACAAGCCAGCAGGGGCACATGCCCAAGTGCGCTGTGCCTTTGGGAATCTCCACCTCAGTCCCTAATTGCCCTTCCTCCTCCTCTGCTCTCCCTGATGTCAGCTTTGAGTCACATCATTCAACAGATCTCATTGACCCAGAAAGGAACAGTTTCCTGAAGGATTGTATAAAGGGCCTTGACTGGGTGAGACATAGGGTTGGCTCCTAAGTATGTAAGCCAATGCAGTAAATAAGTACAAAGGATGAGAGGAATTCAAGCACTTGGTATGTCTTCCTCCATCCACAAATATATTTGCATATGTATTTAGTCACTCATATGCACACTGATGCACACACAGGACAACTTGTGCACATGCACCTGCCACACGTGTGTACTTACATATCATCACTCACTCATGCCATCTACATACATGAGCACACACACGTATGCAGGCACATAGAAAATATTCACACACATCCAGATGGACCTTAAGTACTCCCAAACCTCAGATAGACAAATGGACATGTGCATGTATGCACATATGTACCCATTCAGATGCATGGACATAAGCCCAGTAATGGCACATGAACTCCTGCACTGACCGTGTCAGGGTCTGCTCTGAGTCCCATCCTGAGCCTGTAGAGAATCTGCCCCCTGAGACCTTGTTGAAGCTCCTCAGAGGAGAAGGGAAGTGGGTCAGGGTGCAGCCTGGGCACCTAACCAGCCCTGTCAGGCTGGGGCACAGCCCTCTCTGGAGCCCTGAAAATTTCCATGCATCAGCCCTGAAATCAAAAGGGTGGAGAGTGAGATGGAATAAAAAGAGATAGTTGACATTTCACACAGGTGATGCTTTTGTAAAGTGTATCCCCACTTTAGAAATTAGGAATTGGAAAACCTGAAAGGAGATGTGACAATCCTTGTCTCACCTAGACCATCATTGCTAGGATGGAGCTGAACAGCTGGCTTGATTGACAGACAGAGTTCTGTCCAGCACTGCTCCCGCCCCTGCCACCACTCCCCCAGCACACCTTCATTGTCTCACCCAGTGCTCTAGGGGAGGATGACTGGCGAGGCCCCACCCACGTGCACAGTGAGAGGGCAGCATC
>NW_017733097.1:64136-67052 GCF_001890085.2 Hipposideros armiger | reverse complement strand
TCCTTGTGCAATCACCAAGCTGCTCAGAGACCAAGACACTCATTATTGTTCAATCTAATTGTTTCTATTAGGCCTGTAGATGGCTAATAGCAGGTATCTTGTGGTACATTTTACTATTTTTTGTCAGTATTTCAATAAGAGGCCTTATGAAGGCAGGCCTGCAACCTGTGTCACTTCTGGGTGGGAGCAGGTAAGGGCCATTGCACATTTCTGAAATGAACTTTTTTTCTGTTGCCATGGTGATAGCAGAAGCATTGGTGGGTACAAAGTTATTGTAGAATCCAGCATTCTGGAAACTGGAGCAAATGCATGAAAAATAACTCTCTTTGGAGATCACTTGGATGGGTCTACCTAGACCTTGAGTGAGATTTGGGGATTGTTGCTGCAGCATATGTAGCCCATCCTTACTAGGTA
Source organism: Hipposideros armiger (assembly GCF_001890085.2). Taxonomy (NCBI): domain Eukaryota; kingdom Metazoa; phylum Chordata; class Mammalia; order Chiroptera; family Hipposideridae; genus Hipposideros; species Hipposideros armiger. The sequence continues at coordinate 66,638 of NW_017733097.1, read as the reverse complement.
CATTTTGAATGTTAACCTATTTGACTCCATTTACTTAAGCAATATATTCTCTCTCAGGCTGCCTGACTCAAACAACTTTGAGCCACAGGGGGACCCAGGAGGGCCCTCCTGGAGCAAAATGGTACTTTCCATATTTATTTAGTAAGTAGATAGAGTGAATAAATGAAAGAGTTGAGTGAATGAAATCCTTAATTCCTACCTCCAACTTTGTTTATAGGGCTGAATTAAGTGTTTTCAAGGTGCTTCCAGGCCCTTAGATGTGAGGAAATAGCACTGTGACCTCACTGCTAGCCTTTCTCTTCTTTTATTAATTCTCTGAATACTTCATTTCAGGTGTAAGTAGCTGGGGCCAGGCCAGGGTTAAAAAGTCAGATAACAACTTCAGGCCAAGCAAATCCATTATGTGACCAGAGGGCTAATTCAAAGCAGGAAACCAAAGGTAGCATTTGTTCTGGGTTTTGAGCAAGCCTGTTCACCTGGCCTGGGCAACCAAGGGCTTGAGAAGATAGCAAGAGGATGAGATGGATGTGAAATCCCCAAAAACTCATTCTCCCAAAAGTGTGAGGCTGTGAAGGCCTCATTGGAAGGTTTTATGAAAAACACCCTACAACAGTCAGAAAAGTTACCAGATGGTTACTGGATTTATATCACTTCTTTAGGTATACGAGTATAAATGTTGAACAACTACGATGTACACTGAAACTGATATAATGTAGTATGTTAGCTATATTTTTACTAAAAATCTTTTTTAAAAAGATCAGGAAAATAGGACAAATTCAACATCCAAAAAAAATAAATAAATAAAAAGCATAATGAGAATGGACTTTGTCATCTTCTGTTAAAGGGTTATATTAAAACTAACATAATTACAATAGTGTGTTACGGACACAGGAATAGACGGTACAATGTAAAAGCCACCAGAATTGGTCCCACATATGTATATATAAAATACATATCATATATGCATGATAAAAAACGGATTTCCAAGATTATAGAAAAGTAATGAACTGTTCAATTAATAATGATCAGTTAAATGGCTAGGCATTTAAAGACAAAATAAAATTTTGTCATTAATTTTGTCAAAATAAAAAATTAGAAATTTTTTGTTACATATAAAATTCAAAATCAGAAGAAAATACAAGTAATGATTTATGAAGTCTTGGAGGTGAGAAGAGCTACCAAAGAATGATGTCAGAGAAAACTACCCAAAACGATAATATTGATACATTTGACTATGCACACACACACAAAATCGTGTAAAACTTCTCTGCCAAAAAGTAAAACAGCATAAGATGAAAATTAAAATGTTTATTTATTTGCAAAATACATAACAGATAAATCAATAAAAAATTATGAATATCTGAGGAAAAATGGGATAAGAATGAGAAGAGAAAATTTATAAACAATACTGATGACCAACAGTATTGAAAGATGAAAAATGTACAATCTTAAGAGTAATCAAAGAAACTCAAGTTAAATCAGAATAAATATCCGAAAATGTATGGGCTAGTGTTAAAGCTATTCTCAAAGGAAAATATACTTTACTTTCATTATTTAAAATTTAAAATTAAAATAATAGCCTTGGGAGCCAGCCAAGTGGCTCAGGTGATTAAGGGCGTCAGCTCTGAGCAACAGGGTCGCCAGTTCAATTCCCACATGGGCCAATGAGCTGTGCCAGAGTTGAGCTGCCAACAGGTGGCAGGATGGCTCAGCTGGTGAGAGCTCGTGCTCCTAATAACAAGGTTTCTGGTTCGACTCCCGATTGGGTTAGTGGTCTGTGCCCACCCGCAACTAACTGGACTTGGAGCTGAGCTATCTGCACCCTCCACAACTAAGATTGAAGGAAAGCAACTTGTCTGTTCCCCTCCTCCAATTCCTCAACACTGTTCTCTTTCCTCAATTCCCCAATAAAATCTTAAAAAATAAAAATAAATAAAAATAAGTTAAATAAATGCCTGAGCATCGAATGTGATATTAAGTCATCTCTGATGCATCCATCCATTCTGCATCTCAGACCTAGTGGGTGATTCCACCCCTGACAATTCATACCCCTTTTATAGAGAGAATCCAAAATGCACATCCCCTTTTCTGATTCCTGCCTTTGGGTGCTTCTCCATTTCTTGCAACCATGAGCATGTCATTCCCCCCCTTGGAGAGAGAGTGCTCTTCCATAAATTATTCGCTCCAAGTGTCATAATTTCCATATTTGGGGGTAGGTAAGTTATTATTTACCTTTTACCTTAGGAAGTAGCAGAAGATGGAAGACCCAAGAGCATGAACAAGAGGCAGAGGCTGGAGGTCAAATCTAACCTTCCATCCTGACATGCGGTTCTCTGCCCTGTATCTCCCAGGGTCTCAGAGGAGGAAGGAGTCTGATTCCCACAACTTGGCTCAATATAGTATCTTTAGTTCATGTATTCTTTCCTTAAACTTCTTAAATTCTGCACTGATGTTGCCTTAATTTATGTTTTCGATAAATCTGATATTCTAATTCCCTTGCTT
>NW_017733097.1:51384-62949 GCF_001890085.2 Hipposideros armiger | reverse complement strand
GGCCGCTCACTGCGGCTGCTGACCGCTCACGCTGGCTGCTGGCTACATACGGTAGCCCATGGCAACCCACTGCCACAGGGGCTGCAGCCTACGCCGTCACCGGTGACTCACAGCAGCCCAGCTCCAGGTTGAGCTGTTGTTCATTATCTTATCTGTGGAGGGCAGTGTCACTGGTCCTCATATGTGGGATCCGAATCGGGGCCCTCTGGCGTCCCAAGCCAGTTCTTAACCATCGCGCCACTAGGCCGGCCCTTGACAGACACATTCTTGACATTGGAGCTCACATTGTCCCCAGGAAGAGCTTCACTCAAAGCTTCATGGTGCATCTCAACAGACTTTACTACATTTGTGACACTGACTGGAGCAAAGGTGACCACCACCTTGGGTTTGAAAACATCAGTGAAACACCAGTCTCCACTTCCCCCACATGGACAGCACCAGTACCACCAATTTTATAGACATCCTGGAGGGACAGACGCAAGATTTGTCAGTTGGACGAGTTGGTGGCAGGATGCAATCCAGAGCTTCAAGCAGTGTGGTTCCACTGGCACTGCCATCCTTATGGGTGACTTTCCATCCCTTGAACCAAGGGATGTTAGCACTTGACTCCAGCATGTTGTCACCATTCCAACCAGAAATTGGCACAAATGGTACTGTGTCCGGGTTGTAGCCAATTTTCTTAATGTAGGTGCTGACTTCCCTAATGATTTCCTCATGTCTTTTCTGGCTATAGGGCAGCTCAGTGGAATCCATTCTGTTAACACCAACAATTAGTTGTTTTATACCCAGTGTGTAAGCCAGAGGGGCATGCTCATGGGTCTGCCCATTCCGGGAGATACCTGCTTCAAATTCAGCAACACCAGCAGCAACAATCAAGACAGCCTTAGGTGTGCATGTAATCATGTTTTTGATAAAGCCAGCGGTATCAATGATGGTCACATAATACTTGCTGGTCTTGAATTTCCACAGGGAGATTCAATGGTGATTCCCATGCTCACATTCATCTTTCAGTTTATCCAAGACCCAGTCATACTTGAAGGAGCCCTTCCCATCTCAGCAGCCTCCTTCTCAAATTTTTCGATGGCTCTTTTGTTGCTCCCACCACATTTGTAGATCAGATGAGCAGTGGTGGTAGACTTGCCAAAATCTACATATCCATGACAAGGATGTTATGTGTCTTCTTTTCCCATTTTGTGTTAGATTTAGTGGTAGTTTTCACTATATTTGTGTTCTGATGGCAAACCCATTGTGAAAAAGCCATCCTAACCTGTTATTTTTCTTTTTTAAAAAAATTGGGGAATTGGGGGAGGGGGACAGTGTTGGGGAATTCTGGAAGAGGACCACGCTACTTGTTGTTCTTCAATCTTAGTTGTGGAGGGCGCCAGTCACCATCTGGCTACCTGATGCGACCCGTGCACCAACCGAGTGCTCCCGACTCATCAGTCAGGAGTTTCCCGAAAGGGTAAATGAGAGGATTGGGTGGGAGGCTGGAAGAGAAAGAGACTAGAGACAAAAGCTGGGGACAGGAGGTCCACCCAATGCTGATGGCGGAGAGTGACAGTGTTTATTGTTTATACACAGCTTTTATAGCAAAAAGTTAGGGGTTTTTGGGAACTTGAGGGAATAGGCCCCTCCTCCCGGGGAACACCTCCCCCGGGGCTTTCCATAGGGTGTGGGGAAGCAATCTTCCCAGAGTAAAGCAAAACACAGCAAGCAGAAACTGTTAACAGGATGGCATTCCACTCTAGCTTTCAAGGCCGTTGGCTGTTTTATCCTCAGCAGCCAACCATCCCACGCTGCTCACCCAGGTCTGAGAGCCTGTCAGCTTGCCTGCTTTGAGGTTAACCCTTACTGCAGTTCTCTGGCTACCTACATTCCCCCCTTTTTTATTTATTACTTAAAGGCAGACCTCTGATCTACTGAGGTTGCGGTTGGGCCCTGTAGCCGCTGTGTCTGGCTTAGGTCGTCTCCCTCGAGGAATGGAATCTTACCCATATTGGGCTAACCAGACATCTTATGACTGATGCCTGTGTTAGGTTGTTCCTTCCTGGGGGATCTTACCGGTCATTGACTAACCAGCCATCTTATAGCTGGCCCTTTGTGACTGTGCCTGGCTTGGGTCATCCCTCTTCCAGAGAACTGACCTTTCTTTGGCTAACCAGCCGTTCTATGGGACCAAGCCTCACAGAGCCAAACCTGGGGATGGAGGTGGAGTATAACTACCAAACACATAGAATATTAACTAGAGGGTGAGCAACATGGAAACAATTAGCATAGGAGTCGATGATTATCGACCCCCATTAGCAGCCATGTGTGATGAGCTCCTTCATTGAGAGCCTGATGACAGGCTTTGATGACTGTTTCGTGGACTGAAAATAAGCACAAGATTAGTAGCAAGAGAATCATAATTTTTTAGCAGGATCCCAGTTTTTGAGGTGTAATATTATTTTTTTCACGAAATCTTTTGGACCAATAAGTCCCAAAGCTGAAATCTGCACTCTGCCAAGTGTCCTGAAGGTGATTGCTATTTATTTCTATTATGTATTATTTATTTCCTTTACTTCTCTTATGTATTATTTATTTCCCTGTATGATTTTGTAGATTAGTTGGTGGTGTATGATCACGACCTTAACTCCTAGTTTTTTAACTATGATCTCTAAGACATTGAGTTTTAATTTCCTTTTTGTATCCACCTCTTTTGGATATGAATATGAAATGTAAAAGACTGTTACTAAAAAGCTTTTTATAGTATTAGTAATGAGAGACTGCTGTGGTGACTGTAGTAGCAATGATTTTAAGCTATGAATGATATAACTGTTGTGAAGCCTTAAACTATTATTATGAATCCTAACATATTTTTATTTCTTATTACTATGAGGGCTTGTATCCCAGGACCTACATCCTGGGCCCCTCAACAGTGATTGACAGAGGACTAAAATACTATGTCCTCTACATTTGGTAAAACTGCCAATTGTGATAAGAACCCTTATATTTAAAATTCTCGTACGACCTTGCAATTTCCAATTAGAATGACATTAGAGACATACTTACCTGTTGTGAGTATGTCTTTCTCTCCCTCATCTTGCGTTCCTGGGAAAAATCATACACATTCTTCCCACACACAAGGACCAAATCTAGTCCTTGTTAGATAAAATTGTCCATTATAAAGATGTTATAAAGAATTAAGGTTGGTATCCTTGGTACCCAAAGAATACCTATAGTCTCCCCCTTTTTGTTTTATTAATTTAAATATTAGGGATTGATAGGTACATGTTTATGTTACTATAGCCAATCCTCTATGATTAAATATAAGAAAATGATTAAATAAATTAGACTGGTGAATTTTGGAGTGAGTAGTTTTTAATGTGCATGATGTTGAGAATAATTTTGTGGAGTTGGTCTGGAAGGATGAAAGGCATCCCCCTCGCCAACGAGACCACTCCATATAATGTGTGACTAACCCACTAAGTAAAAAAATACTTACAGTTGACTATATTTATTTTTAAGTGCACCTAAAGTTAATTAATGTTACTTACTTATACTTAAAAATACCTACAGTTAAACAAAGTTCATGAACCTTAAAATTGACCACCTTATACTTAACATTACCTAATGTTAATTAAATTTAACCCTATAAGTAAAAATACCTAAAATCAAGTATAATTGACCTTATTTTTATACTTAACCTTATACCTAAAAATACCTAAGATTAATTATACTTAACCTTATACTTCTAAACACCTAAAATTAATACTTAACCTTATATTGAAAATTACTTAAAATTAAGATACTGGATGGTTTTAAAATATTTTATTCCATTAATATCTCCTAGGAGTTTGGAACATTTATTAAAAGATTTAAGCTTGGACCAGCTGAATGGCGCATTGGTTAAGAGCTGGCTTGAGACGCCAGAAGGCCCCGGTTCGGATCCCACATATGAGGGCCAGTGACACTGCCCTCTACACCTAACATGCTGAACAACAGCTCAACTTGGAGATGGGCTGCCATGAGTTGCCGGCGACGGCATAGGCTGCAGCTCCTGCTGCAGTGGGTTGCCATGGGCTAACATATGTAGCCAGCAGCCAGCGTGAGTGGGCAACAGCTGCTGTGAGCAGCCGTCCAGAAGCCGGTGACTGATCTGCCTCGCCTGGGAAGAGCACAATGATGGTGCCAACTTGGGCCAGTGAAGCAACGTCTTCCACAAGTAGACTAAAGAACAAAAGGACAGCAACTTGTCTGTTCCCCTTCCCCCAATTCCCCAATTAAAAAAAAAGTGCCCCCTTTTTTCCCCTCTTGTGTTACCTCAGCCTTAAGAGGAGGCTATTTACATTTAAGGCTATCTGTAAGACTTTGAAAGTTACTGAGAGTTAGAGAAATATTTTAAGACTTATTTTTGTTAAGTTGTTGAATACAGAATAGGAAGTATGGCTGCCAAAGAGCTATTCAAGGGGCCCTGGCACCCCTGAGGTGTATAGTGGTGGCTGCCAGGATAAGTAATTCCCCTCTCCGCCATCCTGGGGTAGCGTCTTCTTATATCCCCCAGGTGGCATGAAGCCTCTGAACTGGTGGTGAGACTGTCGCACACCAGGTCCCAAAGTGAAAATACTTCGTCCGGAGGCTTCTCCGTCTCCTCAGGCACCTGACTCTCTCTAAGTTGTCTTTCAACCCTTTCCTAAACCTCCGAGTCAAGGGTGCCTTCCTCGGGGAAGCAAGGGCAGATGTTCTTTACATATACAAGAAATCCCTCTAGTTGCTGTGCCTTTACAGACCTGCCTCACTCCCTTAGTGTTGTTTTCAGTAGCTGTAAATACAGCCGATGGTCCTTTATATGTACAAGAAACTTTTTTAGCTGCTGCGTATTATTATATATAGCCTTAAGCTTTTACCTAATGTGGGCTGCTGATCCTATTTATAAGTCGGCTGATGAGCCTTTATGTACAAGGGACTGCTTGTCCTGACTGTCCCAATGTTTTACTCCTGCCTAAAATTGGATATTGGAATGACAGATTGATCAATTCAATTCCTCCCTATACCGCACCCAATTTTCCCCTATGTTACCCGAAGCGTTGCACGCCTTCCTGTAGGGGGTCTCCTCACCTACCGCTGCCTTCAATCCGTGCTCAGGTCCCTGTTCGGGCGCCACTTTGAAGCGACCCGCGCACCTACTTTTCATAGGTAGGGGGCTTTTGGGAACTTGAGGGAATAGGCCCCTCCTCCCAGGGAACACCTCCCCTGGGGCTTTCCATAGGGTGTGGCGATGCAATCTTCCCAGAGTAAAGCAAAATACAGCAAGCAGAAACTGTTAACAGGATGGCATTCCACTCTGTAGCTTTCAAGGCCGTTGGCTGTTTTGTCCTCAGCAGCCAACCTTCCCATGCTGTTCATCCAGGCCTGAGAGCCTGTCAGCCTGTCAGCTTTCAGGCTTAACCTTTACTGCAGAACTCCGGCTTCCTACAGCTACCTGTCACCAGCTTGTGGCCTCTAAGCTCAAGGTGCTGTGTTTAATCTTAGTTGTGGATTGGTGTAGCCACCAACCAATATGGGAGTCAAACCAGCGGCTTGTTGGTAAGAGTGCATGCCCTATCCACTGAGCCATCTGGGTAGCAGCTCAGCTGAAGGTGCTGAGTTCAGTCTTAGTTGTGGGAGTGCATAGCCCGCCATCGAACAGGCAGTCTTGTTGTTAGGAGCACATGCTCTCACCAGCTGAGCCATCCTGCCCCCTGTTGTCAGCTCAGGGGCAGCTCAGCTTGGATGCAGCATCACTGGCCCATGTGGGAATCAAACCGGCGACCCTGTTGCTCAGAGCTTGCATTCTTAAGCTAATTCTTAACCAACTGAGCCACTCGGCTTGCCCAAGTAACCATTTTTAAGTGTACAGTTCAGTGGCATTAAGTACATTCACATTGTGCTACCATCATCACCATCCATCCACAGGACTCTTTTCATCTTGCAAAACTGAAAGTTTGTACCCATTAAACACTAAGTCCCCATTCTCCTATCCCCTCAGCTCCTGTCAACCACCATTCTGCTTTGTCTCCACGAATTTGACTACTCTAGATAAGTGGATTATACAGTAGTTGTTTGTGACTGGCTCACTTCACTTAGCATAGTATCCTCAAGGTTTATCTGTGTATTAGCATGTGTCAGAATTTTCTTCCTTCCTTAAGCTGAATAATATTCCATTGTATGTCTTGCCACATTTTGTTTGTCCATTCATCCACTGATGAGTCCATTAGTTGGCTATTGTGAATAGTGCTGCTATGAACATGGGCTTACAAGTTTCTGTTAGAGTTCCTGTTTTCACTTCTTTTGGGTATATGCCCAAAATTGGAATTGCAAAGTCATATTCTGTTTTTAATTTTTCAGAAACTGCCGTGCTGTTTTTCATAGTGATTACACCCTTTTAGAGTCCCACCAACAGTGCACACGAGTGCCAAAATTTCCACATTTTTGCCAACAGTGGTTTTTTTTTTCTATGTTTTAAAAATAATAGCCATTTTAATGGGTATGAGGTGATATCTCATGGAGGACTTGTGTTTCCCTAATAATTAGTAATATTAAACATCTTTTCATGTGCTTAATAGCCATTTGTATACCTTCTGTGGAGAAATATTTATTCAAGTCCTTGCCCAGTTTTAAAATCAAGTTGATTGTTTTAATGTTGAATTTAGGGGTTCTTTTTATATCCTGGATATTAACCCCTTATCTGATATGCTATGTAGATATTTTCTCCCATTTCATAGGTTACCTTTTCAAGCTGCTGATTTTGTCTTTTGAGGGGTAGTTTAAATTTTTGATGTAGTCCAGCTTATTTTTTTATTTTGTTGCCTGTGCTTTTGAGTCATATCCAAGAAATCATTGCCAAATTCAGTATCATGAAGATTGTGCCCTGTTTTCTTCCAGCAATTTTATATTTTACTTCTTACATTTAGATTTATGATTCATTTTGAGTTATTTTTTGTGTATGGTGTAAGGTCTAACATCATTCCAGTTTTTCCAGCACCATTTGTTGAAAAGACTATCCTTTCTCCATTGAATGGTTTTGGCACCCTGTCAAAACTATTTGACCATATATGAGAGGGTTTATTTCTGGGCTCTCTATTCTATTCCATTGGTATACATTGGTCTGTCTTTATGTCAGCACCACAGTTGTGTTGCTTTGGGTTTTTAAAAAGATTTTATTGGGGAATTGGTGGAGGGGAACCGTGTTGGGGAATTGGGGAAAGGGAACAGCCAAGTTGTCCTTCAATCTTAGTTGTGGAGAGCGCAGCAAGCTCAGCTCCAAGTCCAGTCACGCCGCTCAGCTCAAAGTGCTGTGTTCAATTAGTTGTCGGTGCGCGTAGCCACCATCCCATGCGGGAGTTGAGCCAGCAAAATTATTGTTAAGACCGTGCTCTCTATTCCCTGAGCCATCTGGGCGGCAGCTCAGCTCAAGTTGCTGATTTCAGTCTTTAATTCGGGCAGACGTTGCCCACCATCTCGAACTGGCAACCTGAACTGGCAACCTTGTTGTTAGTAGCGTGTGCTCTCACCAGCTGAGCCATCCTGCCACCTGTTGGAAGCTTAGCTCAGGCACAGTTCACTGGCCCATTTGGGAATTGAACTAGCGACCCTGTTGCTCAGAGATTGCACTCTTGAGCAAGCTCGTAACCAACTGAGTCACTTGACTGGCCCAACATCACAGTTTTGATCACTGTAGCTTTGTAATAACTTTTGTTCCACTTTTTAGGTTGTTTTGGCTATTCAGGGTCCTCTGAGATTCCAGTGAATTTTCATATGAATTTTTCTACTTCTGTAAAAAAATACCATTGGGATTTTGTTAGGGTTTGCATTGAATCTGTAGATCACTTGGGTAGTATGGACATCTTAACAGTATTTAGTCTTCCGATCCCTGAACATGATAGCTTTCGATTTATTTGTGTCTTCTTTAATTTTGTTCAGCAATGTTTGGTAATTTTAAGCATATAGGTCTTTAACCTTCTTGGTTAGGTTTATTCATCACAATGTGGTTAGGTTTATTCATAACAATCTTGTTTTTCTATACTATTGTAAGTGGGATTGTTTTCTTAAATTTTTTTTTTTTGGATTGTTCATTGTTGGTATATTGAAATGCAATTGATTTTTTGGTGTTGATTTTGTATCCTGCAACTTTGTTAAATTTGTTAATTTGTTCTTACAGGTGTGTGTGTGTGTGTGTGTGTGTGTGTGTGTGTGTGTGTGTAACCTTTAGGTTTTTCTACATATGAGGATATGTTATCTGTGAACAGAGATAATTTTACTTCTTTCTTTCTGATTTGGATGCCTTTCATTTCTTTTTCTTACCTAATTTCTCTGGCTAGAACTTCCAGTACTAGGTTGAGTAGAACTGATGAAAGCAGACATTCTTGCCTTGTTCCTGATCTTAGAGAAAAAACTTTCAGCCTTTCACCATTGAGTATTATGCTAACTGTGGGTAGTTTATATGCAGGTAGTTTCTTTCTATTCCTAGTTTATTGAGTGTTTTTATCATAAGTGAGTGCTGAAGTTTGTCAGATGCTTTGTCTGCATCAATAGAAATGAAAATATGGTTTTTAGTTCTTCTGTTAATGTGTTATATTACATTGTTATTGTTTTTTCTGGTATGTCGAGACACCCTTGCTTTCAGGTATAAATCCCACTTAGTCACGGTGCATCAACCTTTTAATATGCTGTTGAATTTAATTTGCTAGTATTTTGATAAGGATTTTTGCATCAGTATTTAACCAAGAATATTATTCTGTAGCTTTCTTTCAGGACTTATGTCTGGCTTTCGCATCATGGTAACATTGACCTCATAAAATGAGTCTGGGAGTGTTCTCTCCTCTTCAATTTTTTGGAAGCTCTTGAGAAGGACTGGCTTTGATTCTTCTTAAAATGTTCAGTAAAATTTTTCAGCAAACCCATCTCGTCCTGGGATTTTCTTTATTGGGAGGTTTTTGATTGAATCAATAATTTCCTAATTTGTTATTGGTCTGCTCGGATTTTTTTTCTTCATGATTCAGTCTTGGTAGGTGTGTGTTTCTGGAAACTTATCCATTTCTTCTAGGTTATCCAATTTGGTGGTGTACAATTGTTCATAGTATTATAATTATTTTTATCTCTATGGCATTATTTGCAATGCTCTCATTTCTGATCTTTATTTGAATCTTATTTTTTGCTTTATTAATCTAGCCAAGGATTTCTCAATTTTATTGATCCTTTCAAAAATTCAACTATCAGTTTTGTTGATCTTTTCATTTTTTTTTCTATTTTCTATTTTGTTTATCTTTGCTCTAATATTCATCTTCTAAGATAGGGTTCAGTTTGTTCTTTTTCTTATCACTTGAGGTATAAAGTTAGATTGCTGATTTGAGCTCTTTTTAAATGTACATTTATAGATATGAACTTCTCTCTTAGCACTGCTGTCAGCACTGCATCCCATAAGTGTTGGTGTTACGTTTCTCATTTTCATTTGTTTCAAGGTATTTTCTAATTTACCTTGTAATTTCTTTGACCCATTGGTTGTTTAAGAGTGTGATTAATTTTCACAGATTTGTGAGCTTTTCAGTTTTCCTGCTATTGATTTCTAGTTTCATTTCATTGTGATCAGAAAATATACTTTGTGTGATTTCAGTATTCTTGAATTTGTTAAGACTTGGTATTTCTCCTTGGTGAATTGACCCTTTTATCATTATATAATGTCCTTCTTTGTCTCTTATAACAGCTTTCAACTTAAAGTACATTTTGCCTGATATTAGTATAACCACTCTTGTTCTCTTTTTGTTACCATTGGCATTAAATGTCTGTTTCCATCTTTTCACTTCTAGCCTATGTATGTCCTCAGATCTACAATGAGTCTTTTGTAGACAGCATGTAGTTGAATCCTGCTGTTTTAAACTGTTCATGTAACTCATTACAAAACCTCCTACTGTTTTCAAGTGTCCTTTATTTGATGGCTGTGTTGAAGGTTATGTGAACTTTCAATTTGATTATAAATAATAAAATCACATCCAAAGTGGTTCTAACAATTGATGCTTATGGCAACCCTGATGCTCAGTTTCTATATTCTTTAACCTTTATTATTCTTTCCTGCTCCACCTCTATACATTTAAATTGTTGGTTATCATATGGGTATATGCTGGTTTATTTGTACTTATTCAATTATTAATGAAGCTGAGCATTTTTTTATCAGTCTTTCTTTTGGAGTGTGTGACTTTTTTTTTTTTTCAACCCTATTGCTCAGAGCTTGCACTCTTGAGCAAGTTCATATAGAGTGTGTGACTTTTTGTTGGGCTAAAGTCACACAACTAATGAAGCTAAACCTCATTTTTGCTTCATAAATTTGAAGGTAGGCCATTTACCAGTTAGTAATCTTTTTGTCATAAGTAGTAAAAGAAAAGATGAATATAATTTGAAGATCTAATGTATAGCATGGTGACTATGGTTATAAAAACAGTATTATATACTTTGAAATTTGCTGAGGGTGGGTCTTAAGTGTTTTCACACACACAAAAGAGTAACTATGTGAGGTGATAGATGTGTTAATTATTTTAATCTTGATAATCATTTACAATATATTTATACCAAATCATTTCATTTTTCACTTTAAATATATACAATTTGTCAATCATTAATCGATAGAGTTGAAAAAATATTTTTTCAACAAGAAAAGAAATAGTAAATGTTGGTGAGGACAAGGGAAATTTGTACACTGTTTGTGGGAATGTAATTGGTACAGCCATATGGAAACCAGTATGGAAGTTCCTTAAGAAATTAAAGAAATAGGACTGCCATATTATCCAACAATCCTACTTCTGTATATATGTCCAAAGGAAACATAATATCTTGAAGATATATCTGCACTCCCGTGATCATTGCAGCATTATTCACAATAGGCAAGATATGGGGACACCCTAAATGTCCTCTGACAGATGAACAGATAAAGAAAATGTGGACTGGATATATATATATATATATATATATATTCATATATATTCGTATATATTATGTATATTATACAAAAAACATAAAAAAGGAAATTCTGCCATTTGTGACCACATGAATGAAACTGGAGGGCATTAGACTAAGTGAAATAAGTCAGAGAGAGAAAAACAAATATCACATGGTATCAGTTATATGTGTAATCTAAAAAAAAAAAGCTGAATCATAGAGAGTAGTATGGTTGCTGCCAGGGCCTGGGGGTGAGGAGAAAGGGGAGAGATTGGCTAAAGGGTACAAACTTTTACTTATAAAATGAATAAATTCTAAGGATCTGATATATAGCATGGTGACTATAATTAATAATGTGTTTTGTAATTGAAAAATCTGCTGAGAGTAAATCTTAAGTATTCTCACAAAAAACACAACCAGTAACAATGTGAGGCAATGAAGGTGTTAATGAATTTGATTATGGGCATCCTTTCACAATGCATATATCAAATCATCACATTGTACATTTTAATATGTTATAATTATATTTGTCAATTATGTAGTACTTCAATAAAGCTGGATAAAAAAGAAAATGTGAGATATATATATATATATATATATATATATATATATATAGAG
>NW_017733097.1:41450-45039 GCF_001890085.2 Hipposideros armiger | reverse complement strand
CGAAAGAAGACTTTCAGAACTGCTTCAGAAAGTGGCAATAATGATGGGATAAGTGCGTTTGAAGCGAGGAGGAGTATTCTGAGGGGAATTAATGGCAATGTGTCTTTTGCTATAATAAATTTTTAAAAATTTAAACATTCCCCATATTATTTGAACATACCTTACAAATTAAACATGGAAAGAGGCTGGTGCAAAATAAGGTCCTCCATAGTTGAGAATCAGCAGAAATTGGAGAAGAAGGCAATTCTTTGTCCAGGAACTCCCTCCACTGCCACCACCGCGTCAGCCTGCCTGGTGACCCCCTTCTGCTTTGCACAGGTCCCTAGGGCGTTGTTCCCAGCCTATGCAACTTCTGTGGGCGCTTTCCATGCTCATAACTTTACAATTTCTCTCAGAGAGGGAAGAAACCAACACTGGGAGTGACCAGGTTTTCAAACCCTCCAGTCTCACTTAATTCTGAAGTCCCTCTCAGGTGGTAAGTGGACACCCTATTGGACATCAGTTCTTTCTATCCTTACCCTGACTGAGCCCATCTCACATTCCCCGTCCTCCAAGAATCTCCTGTTTCAAGTCCTCTCAGGTGGTCTAGGCAGGACTGTAGGTGTCCCAGGTTTTCTCTAGCTGCTAATTTATTGTAATATCTCTGAGAACTTGCACATGGGTTCCATCTGGAATTTCCTCCATGGAGACAGCATCTAGTCCAGGAATGAAAAATCACCTGGCAAACGTGCAGCAATGTACCCATCTTGTTTGTGCTCAGGACAAATATTCCTCAGTATTCACGACTCTGTCTCCTTTTCAGACCAGCACTGCAGACTGCCAGTGCTATTCTATCCAGGGCAACAAGTGAGAGGCAATGGGTTTGCCTTGTTGGAGCTAAGCCAATCACTTCAATGATATAGACGGAAAGTGGAATTTCAAAGAGGGGATAGGTCCTGCCCAAAGGCACATAGTGAATCCTTCCTGATGTGAAAGATGGGCTCAGTGAGGACTTCTACATCCTAGCCACTTTGCTGATGGCAGTGTCCAAGGGAAGGCACTAGAAGGGACAAAATGGTGCATTTCAGGATAGTTACCTGATGCTTTCAGCCTGTCAGAGTTCCACGTAGGTAACTCATGCCCTCCCAGGCAAGACTGAATGCCCACCTTGTCCCTAAATTGCCTTCACAGTCCTGCTGTTTTCACCCCATGGGAGAGAAGGGGTAGGGGGAGAGGAGGTAGGGGAAGTGCCTCTCCTGACCTCCAGGAGCTGGGCCAAGCCCTATCCCATGTTGCAGAACCAAGAGCATGTTTTTCTTTTTCTGTTCACTGCCTAGGCCATGCTTCTCCTCCCCCTCTTCATGNAGAGAGAGAGAGAGAGAGAGAGAGAGAGAGAGAGAGAGAGGTTATTTAGGTTTAAATAGGGAAGGCTATTCTGCCATTAACAACATGGATGGAACTGGCAGACATCATGCTCAATTAAGTAAGCGAGACACAGAAGAACAAATACTTCCTGATCTTACTTTATGATAACTCTATAACAGTCAAATTCATAAAACTATGATTTTTGAATTATAGATTTATAAATTCATAAATCTTTGATAAGCAAAATCAAAGAGCAGCACAGTTGTTCCTAGGGGCTGAGTGGAGGAGGAAAGTGGGAGATGTTGTTCAAAAGGTTCAAAGTTTCCATCATGCAAGATGAATAAGTTCTGGAGAACTGTACAGCCTATAAGGCCTACAGTTAACAACAGTTAAGACTGTACAGTTAAAATTTGCTAAGAAGGTAAATCTTCAGTGCTCTTACCATAAAAACGTTAAAATAAGAACTTGGAGACACATTAGTTTATGGCCTTGGTTGTCGTGATAGTTTCACAGGTATATATTTATTTCAAACTCATCAAGTTGCTTATATAAAAAATGTGCAGCTTTTTGTATGTCAATAGTACATCACGAAGTGGTTTGAAAAGTGACCTCATAGTCTCACTGAGGAGGCAGGTAAAGAACAGGAGAACAAAGTCACAAAAGAAGATAGCATAGAGTGACTGAAAATGAGGGGGCATGGTCATCTTGGACTGGAATTGTTGGGGACTCTCTCATGGAAGGGGAATAAAAAATGGATACATCAAGTATGCAATTCAGTGGAATTTACCTTAAGAGTAATAAAAAGGAGTGGATCAGTGTTAATGCAATTATTGTTGACTCTATTAGAACAAGTAGATGAAACATCTATTTCCAAGAAGTCAGGCTGGACAGGTTCTCATCATGCCATACATCTATTCCCATTTCCTTGCCCAATCACTAAGCACACAGGTGAGTGTGCTGGCTCAGTTCAAACACAGGTGAAGGTCTGAACTGGGCTTCAGGTCCATAGTCAAGGCCATGAGTAGAGACCAGAAATTCTCCAAAAAATATAGGATAAGCTTAGAAGTCAGAGGGAGGTATTAAGCCAGAGACAGAAGCGTCAAGGTCCATATATCAGGGAGAGTAATGGAGAACAACAACATTGGGGCACCCATGGGTCAAGAAATGAAGTTAAGTCATGGGCCAAGTGTTTACAGACAGGAGGGGAGGTCAAACTAAAGCAAATCAGACTAAAGTGGAGAGTCTAGAATTGTTGTCTTGAATGTCTACTAATGTCCAGAGTTCCCCCTATGGTCTAACAGTGATAAGTCATGTAATGGGCCCTCTGAGCTGGGAGTTTCAACAGTGATGTGGGCAAGCAGCCAGTAAGCCAAATATCAAAGGCCACAGCTGAGCTCTGACAAAAGGGCAGCTAACAAAGTCCACCATGGTCTGCAGGTACATTGAGACTGCAGTTGCATCAGTGGCCAGCTCCCAAAGAAACTGTGTGGTCACCCTGGACCTTATCTGGGGAAGATAGAGTGGTCTAGTGGCCCTCTGCGTGAAAGCCACTGTGATCACCATTTAAGATCTGATTGTTCTCACCTGTGTTAGTGTACCTGAAGAAAGCAGAGGTTATCACTGTAACATGAGTGAGTTGGATCACAAATAAAACTGGATTCTGTTAGGCAGAGTTAGACAAAGGAAGCACCATAGTCTGTGCTATAACGAGGTGGGTCCCAGGACGTTGTGAGGAATGTACTTGACAGGCTAGGAGGTGGCAGTTAATAGAAGCCAACTTGAAAAGAGAGAGAAAGTATAGGGTTTCTGAAATAAAGTCACCATAAATAAGGGGTTTGACTATCTACCAGGATAAGACTAGACCAGAAGGTTTTGTGGGGAGGGGAGAGCAATGGTTCAGTTCAGCTGCCATGCTGACCTTGATCTCTAGGAGGGTTGTGAACATCCTAGAATGGGGACAGCTGTGTGTCAATAATGAAATAGCCTTATCATTGGGGGCCCAAGTGGCTCTACTTTGAGATCCTGATTCAAAAATTGCAATATGGGAAACAGAAGACCTATTCCTACCATCTGAGGAAATCTGGCATTACAGATTCCACACTATCCAAGGAAATCCCACAAGAAATATCAAAAGCCAGGAGCAAGGAAGCACCACCAATGGGATGGGCAAAGGAGAGAATTGGAAGCATGGGGCTGCTGCTGTGTGGACCTGAGCAAAGGGTTCTTGCAAGAGATGAGTAACAGG
>NW_017733097.1:38458-39720 GCF_001890085.2 Hipposideros armiger | reverse complement strand
CTCTCTACCCCTGCTTATTTCTCTGATCTTACCTCCTTCTCCCCACACTGGATCTCTCTGGTCCCTCACCACTCTCGGCCCCCTGCCTGCTCAGGGTCCTGTCCCTGCTCTTCCCATAGAGGTCACTGTGCTAATCCCTCACCTTCCAGCTTTACCACCTGCTCAGAGAGTCCTTCTCTGATCATCTACCCCACTTAGAAGACACCTGCACCAACACTCTCTATGCTTTGTTTCCTCTGTGACACTTATTCTGGTCCAATAAACCATATGTTATATATTTTAATTTATATTATTTGTTCCTATGCCGTTGAATCTAAGTTCCATGAGGAAGGGACTTGACTTGTTCTTTCTCTCACTATTGTATCCCAGCATTTAGGAGAGCGCCTTGTACATAGTAGAAGCTCAGTGAGTACTTATGGAATGATTGAATGTGAGATGCAAGGAAGGAGGAATTTTAGCACACCTAAGATTGGCTAAAGTGCTGGTCCGTAAAGCTTCACTTCAGGTGGCATTGGGGTTCAGGGAGAGATCTTGGGGGGATACTAGGATGCCAAATTAGTGCTTCCGGAGACATAGGTGCTTGCTGTTGAGAGTGTCACTTTCCCCACCTCAGTGCTCTCATGATCTTCACGGTTGTGCATCAAGGATGGGCAACCTTGAACTCTCCCTTCTGGGGAGTGGCTTTTCCCCTTGGCCCTTCCACCTGCCTCCATCCTGGCCAAGGTGGAGCCAAACAGAGGCTCAGCCTGGGGCCGGGGCATCTCCGCCCCTAGCATAGTACACTGTTGGATATGGGTGTGGGGCTCATGCTGTAACCTTCTGTGCTTCCATTTCATTCCTAGTGAGGACCGTAACTAAAAGCAGGACACAATGCCCAGCACAGAACCGGTCAGGCAGCAGTCCCCCACCACCAGCACATTCTTGCCCAAGGCAGGTCTGGCCCCTTTCTGTCCTGGAAACCTGGTTTCCATATCTGAAATGTCACCTCTCCTCTACAAGTCTCCCTAAATCCCCCTTACCCTTGAAGTCCCATTTCCTCCTTTAGGAAAACGGCTCTGAGTATATGTGTGTATGCTGGCGTTGGGGTGCTGTGATGGGACGAGGGGGCATCTCATGCATTGTCTTCCTCACTCATAACCCGTGTGCCTCACAGTTTAACATCCTGCTACAAATCCCTTGTAGAACAGGACCTGGTGCTAACCTTTTCATCTTGCTCAGTGCTAAGCATAAAGTTATGTTCATAGTTGCTTTCTTAGTGAGTA
>NW_017733097.1:21328-34011 GCF_001890085.2 Hipposideros armiger | reverse complement strand
ACTCAGTGGAGGGCAGCCCTGAGCAGTTTTTCCATCTGATCAAAGGGACAAGCCCATCTCCCTTCACAAATCATCAGATAGCTTTGAGCATCAAATAGCCCAGTGGATGGGAAGTACTTAAGGAATGTGTATTCCTGTCCCTCTATTCCACAGGAAGAGCCATGAGAGTCTCAGAATTGGGAGTGAAAATATCATCTGGTTCAGTGTCAGTAGGGTGCAAGGATCTGCTCAAGGGGCATTTTGTTCACAGCAGAGCCGCAGGATCCCATGGGCTGCAGGGGCCAGTTGTTTAAGCAGACGTGGGCTTCCTGGGCACCAGTCCCAGCTCTTTTACCCCACTCCCAATGTGCCTGCAGCCCTTCCCTTTGAGGCCCAGGCTCTAAGCCTATCCCCAGCTGTGCCTTCTCTCGGTCTCTCTCTCCTGCAGACATCACTGTTCTGAGGCAGCAGGTGGAGGCTTTACAGACACAGGTACAACGCCTCCAGCATGACTTCTCTCAATATAAGAAAGGTGAGTTCCTGGAGCTGAACCTGAGCCAGGCCCTGAGGCCAAGCCCCAGACTGGGCCTGCACCTTGGTTTGGAGTAGGCTGGGCCTAGGCCTAGGATTGTAATGAGTTGGAGCCATGTTTAGGGCTTGACCTACGACTGGTGTGGAGCTAAGCATAGGGGTAGGAGAGAGCACTGCAGCCACATGTCCCAGGACCTGGAAGTAGATGCAAGGGACAATATCAGGATATGGCCGCTATCACCAGTTTAGTGGGCTAGAGGAAGCATGGTTGAGGCTATCAGTCTCCAGAACACCCCTAATATCACAGCCACCTGTCACTTCAGTCAGATCAATGCCCTGAATCCAGTGTAGTTCAGCACATCTTCACCCCTGCCAACACTGTACGGGTCCCCATGACAGACATGGGACACCCAACTACCCAGGAAGCATATCTGATCTCTGTGTGGCCAGATGTACAAGTGCCCAGAGATGCTTCTGCTCAGTCCACAGGAGGCAAGACTCCAGACACTGCTGTGAGAGGGGGCTGGGATGCTGTCCATGGGGCTCAAGGCTTGTGGGGGCTTTACCTTGGCATGCCCTGAGTCTGGCAGAGGACAAGCTACCTCTTGGCTTCAATCGGTGCTGGGTAATCCTTGCCCCTCCCTGGGTGTAAACTTAGAGATCCTTCCCTAACTCTGGAATGCTGAGCAGTCACAGGCCTGCAGGGGCACAGGCCCGAGTGCCCTGTGCCTTTGGGAATCTCCACCTCAGTTCCTTATTGCCCCTCCTCCTCTTCTGCTCTCTGTGACATCATTCAACAAATCTCATTGATTAAAAAAAAAAGAACAGTTTTCTGAAGGAGGAAAGCATAAAGGGCTTGACTGGGTGAGACATGGGGTTGGCTCCTAATTACCTAAGCCAACGTAGTACCTAAGTACCAAGGATGAGAGGAGTTTCAAGCACTTTGTATGTCTTCCTTCATCCACATATACATATATATATTCAGTCACTCTTATGCACACTGATGCACACACAGGACAACTTGTGCACATGCACCTGCCACACACCTGTACTTACATATCATCACTCACTCATGCCATCTACATACATGAGCACACACATATATGCAGGTACATAGAAGTACATAGAAAATATTCACACACATCCAGAAGGACCTTAAGTACTCCCAAACTTCAGATAGACAAATGGACATGTGCATGTATGCACATATGTACCCATTCAGATGCCTGGACATAAGCCCAGTAATGGCACATGAACTCTTGCACTGACCTTGTCCAGGTCTGCTCTGAGTACCATCCTGAGCTTGTGGAGAATCTGCCCCCTGAGACCTACAGAAGCTACTCAGAGGAGAAGGGAAGTGGGTCAGGGTGCAGCCTGGGCACCTAACCAGCCCTGTCATGCTGGGGCACAGCCTTCTCTGGAGCCCTGAAAATTTCCATGCATGAGCCCTGAAATCAAAAGGGTGGAGAATGAGATGGAATAAAAATAGATAGTTGACATTTCACACAGGTGATGCTTTTATAAAGTGTATCCCCACTTTAGAAATTAGGAATTGGAAAACCTGAAAGGAGATGTGACAATCCTTGTCTCACCTAGACCATCATTGCTAGGTTGGAGCTGAACAGCTGGCTTGATTGACAGACAGAGTTCTGTCCAGCACTGCTCCCGCCCCTGCCACCACTCCCCCAGCACACCTTCATTGTCTCACCCAGTGCTCTAGGGGAGGATGACTGGCGAGGCCCCACCCACGTGTACAGCGAGAGGGCAGCATCCGGCTGTACCCAGTGCAGAGGTCAGCACATCTTGCTCTCAGAAGGCCTACCCTCTCCTCTCCATTCCCTCACCCCGCACACAGCACAGACCCTCTCTGACAACCCCACACTCCCTTGTTATGAACGGGTCAGAGTGAGATCCCAATGAGCCCTGCATTGTGTTGTCCCTACTCACAGAGGCTTCTCCAGCCTGCACGGTGCCCTTTCCCTGGGACAGTCAGTTCAAGTCTACCCAGTAACTGGAAAACAGATTCTGTCAGACAATGTGGGGTGTGTTATAAAGAGCGTGTCTAAGTTTAGGGTCAGATCAAACAAGGTTAGTCCCTAATTCTACATTTGATAATGACGCGGTGTTAGGCCTCTCACTTAACTTCTCTGAGTCTAGTGTTCTCATCTGTAACTAGAGACCCTAGTACCACCTCACAGGGCGCGTCTTGGAGCTGGGGCTGCTCTGGAACTAACTGTCCCGCTATTGTTCTATCTGTTGCCATGATACCTGATATAGGAGGCCTGGGGGCTCGAGTTGGAGCACAGGGTCTCAGAGCCCCTAAGCTCTGAGCAGGTGCTGCCAGAATTCCAACCTGACTCTTCTCTTCTCCTAGTGGAGATGTTCCCTGATGGCCGAAGTGTTGGAGAGAAGGTCTTCAAGACAGGAGGCTTTGAAAAAACTTTTGCAGATGCACAGCAGATATGCACACAGGCTGGGGGACAGCTGGCCTCCCCACGCTCTGCTGCCGAGAATGAGGCTGTGCGACAGCTGGCCTCAGCTCATAACAAGGCTGCATACCTCAGCATGACTGATGCCAGGACAGAGGGCACGTTCATCTACCCCACAGGGGAGCCCCTTGTCTACTCAAACTGGGGCCCAGGAGAGCCCAACAATGATGGTAATGCAGAGCACTGTGTGGAGATCTACACCAATGGCAAGTGGAATGACAAGAACTGCGGAGAGCAACGCCTTGTGATCTGCGAGTTCTGAGCCACCTGGGGTGGGCAGGGCAGTTTTGACCCAGGAGCGTGGCCATCGAGTTTGGGCCCAGACCTGTGCACTGCCTACATCACAATAAAAAGCTGACATCTCTGCTGCTCTATACTTCTCCATTGAGCTGTGAGACTAGGCCAGAGGTAGGGCTCCTGTGGAATGCCTCTCTCAGAATAAATATAAAACTAGCTTCACACACTGGCAGACCTGTCAGAGGAAGAAGGATCAGCCTGCTTTCCCAGATGCAAAGAATCAAGTTAGGTCTCTAGCACGTCCCCATTGCAAAATCCAATGGCCCCTCCTCAGCCCTCCTCCTCCTTGAACTATCAGCCACATTTGACCCAGCTAGTAGCTCCCTCTTCCGTCACTCCTCCTCTTGGCTTCCAGGACAACCTTGCTGGCTTTTATCTTGTGGCTGCTCCTTCTTGGCCCGTTTTGCTAGTCCCTCCTTCTCTTCTTGACCACTTAATGGCGATGTGCTCGAGCCTTCACTCTCCATCCTCTTCTCTTCTTACCTCACTACAGGGGTGACCTCTTTCGGTCCATGGTTTCAGGTTCCTTCTACTGATGGCCTGCAGATGAATATCCCTGTTCAGAACCTCTCCCTGAGCCTCAGACTTTTCTAGGCAATGCAAGCTGGAGCTCCAGCTCTGGGAGGCCTCAGTAGCTGCCTCTTGCTTCAAGGCCTGAGCTCTGAAAGCTGCACAGCAGAGTGGGATGACCTGGCAGGTCACCTGCCTCCCTAGGCATACTGCATAGCCTTATAACCAGTAGAGTCCTCCTCATCCTCACACACTCAGGGTCCCTTTCTACCCATGTCAATATGGCTTTCTCTTGGTTCATGGGAGGGAGTACCATCTTCACAATCCTAATTATATCTGAACTGTCAGGCACAGAGGGTGTCCAGCTGTGCTCAAATCCCTCTCCAACCATTCTCTTGCCTGGCAGTTCCAGGAGTGTTTTTCCCCCCAATCTGCCGCAGCGATAATCGAGTTGGATCCTCCTCCTCATTTTACAGATATGGAAACCAAGGCACAGAGAGGGTAGGGGACTTGCACAAGACCATAGGTGGTGCCAGTGCTGCAGCTCTGTCATGAAAATGGTCATCTGACCCCAAAGTTTGTACTTTTGGCCGGTAAAATTTTAAGCTAAATGTTTTTGTATATTAGCTGATTTTATTGAAATACTGCTGCAGAAATGATTTGAATGGCACCTGCGCTTAAGAAATTGGAAAGACACCTGGATGAACTACAGGCTTATAGGAGAGGGTAACATATGCGCCTCCCCCAGACAAGAAACCAAGACTCTTTCCTTTGTTCCTAGGGACCAGGAGGACTGCCCTTTGTGGCCCCTCCTGAATGGGACCCGCAAGTCCTAGCCCTCTTCCCAATGCCCCTGCAGCTACACCTCATATACAAGAAAGCATATCTGCAAACAAAAAGCCACACTTTCCAACAGCACATAGCTCCAGCTCTCTGCTAAGAACCTTTTCCTATTACTAAAAATAAAAATCCCCAATTTCCAGAAGCTTCTGAAATAAAAGGTTGTTATGCAATAGTGAGCAAACAGTCTTCGGTACTGAGGCCACACGTGAACATACTCAGCCAGGGAGCTTAGAAAGGACTTTTTCAATGAAAAGAAACCAAAACAAAAGAAAAAACTAACAGGATATAGTTGAAGCCCAATAGAAGCATTTTTTCTAAGAACAAAGTTATGAATGGGCTCAAGAAAGATGGGTTGCACAGGCAACACTGTGCTGTCTCCCTGCTTCTGCCTCTGTGTATCCTCACCTCTTTTCCTCCTCTACACACCACCTTCTTTGCCTTCTGGTCTCTCGAGAACCTGAGTATAGGGAATCATGTGTCATACCAAGTTCAGAAACTCTTGCTTGATATCAATTCAAAATTCCTGTAGAAATGAATCTACCTGTCTCAGATGCCCACCTCTGGTCCAGTGAACTAAACCTGGGGGGTTGACCACACAGGACAGTCTGGCCACTGGGACCCATGCAAGATCATGGTGGTCTGGGCAGGCCCTCTAAGAGTGACCACTACCCAGTCCAATACTTGCGTCCATCCTGTTTCTTGTCAAGCGGGAGGAAAGAGTGGCAGAACATGTGACTCAGCAGGAAGAACAAACATCTCCTGTGGTGTTGAAGACTGGGGATATTATTGAGATCCCACGCCCAAGCAAGGAGCTTCAGATCTACCTGCATTATGGGATCTGGTTTGCTCTCCAGCCCAGAAACAAGTAAGGAGGGTCATTTGGCCTCTGTAGACACAGCCTTAGTAAAGCAGAGCACTGAGGCAAGTAGTTCAGAAAATTCAGGTCTCAACACATTCTTGAGCACGGAGGCCTCTCCTGCACTAACATTCACGGGCTCAGGTCAACACAGATCTTACACAGTATCAGCCCCACCCCAATGGTAGAAGCTGTGGCCTCTAGTTTGGTAGCCTTTGTGCCAAGTGCACCCAGGGTTCTGTGACTCCTACATTCTTAAATGTCACGACTCTCACAATGCCAGGTGACATCAAGGGAGCAGATTGGGACCCTTCCCTGTTTGGAAGGTGACAACCATAGGAATTTTATAGGGAAGTCCCTGGTCATTTATATAGTATATTCTTAAATTACTTCCTGGTTCTCAACCCTCCTACCACTAAACCAGCCCACATCCCAAAATGAACAGACAGTGGGGAGCCCCCTGAAGTTTGCTCTTTTAGGATTCTACCTTTGTTCTGAATTCCCTTGATGTAAAACTCTGACAGCTAAGTTGCTTAAGTTTAGGGCCTTCTCAATTACTCTTACCTTCCGGATGTGCTTACTTCAAGTTTAATGGTGTGCTTGACCTTTTCAAGTTAGCTTTGCTTTATATGCTAGAGCCAAGAAACCAGGTATCTATTAGAGGGAACAAAATATTCATTTATAAGTCAAATATATATCTAGGCACCAGGTACAGATCATGCTCTCATAGATGCTACAGCACTACATGTCCCTAGAGAGAAGGTGTAGAATTGTGTTCCTGCACACAATAGAGGTGATCAACAAGTAGATTTGGAATGAGTGGATGCTTAGAGAATCTTTTAACTGGGAGAATAGAGGAGCTCCATCTCTTGTGCAATCACCAAGCTGCTCAGAGACCAAGACACTCATTATTGTTCAATCTAATTGTTACTATTTGGCCTGTAGATGGCTAATAGCAGGTATCTTGTGGTACATTTTACTATTTTTTGTCAGTATTTCAATAAGAGGCCTTATGAAGGCAGGCCTGCAATCTGTGTCACTTCTGGGTGGGAGCAGGTAAGGGCCATTGCACATTTCTGAAATGACCTTTTTTCTGCTGCCATGGTGATAAGCAGAAGCATTGGTGGGTACAAAGTTATTGTAGAATCCAGCATTCTGGAAACCGGAGCAAATGCATGAAAAACAACTTTTTTGGAGATCCCTTGCATGATCACTGTACCTTGAGTGAGATGTGTGGGTTGTCATGCTGCATATGTAGCCCATCCTTATTAGGTAAATTTTGAATATTAACCTATTTGTCTTCCATTTACTTAAGCAATACAGTCTCTCAGGCTGCCTGGCTCAAACAACTTTGAGCCACAGTGGGACCAAGTAGGGCCCTCCTGGATCAAAATGGTACTGTCCATATTTATTTAGTAAGTAAATAGAGTGAATAAATGAAAGAGTTGAGTGAATGAAATCCTTAATTGCTACTTCTAAATCTGTTTGTAGGGCTAATTTAAGTGTTTTCAAGATGCTTCCAGGCCCTTAGATCTGAAGAAATAGCACTGTGACCTCACTGCTAGCCTTTCTGTACTTTTATTAATTCTTTGAATGCTTCATTTCAGGTGTAAGTAGCTGGGGCCAAGTCAGGGCCAAAAAGTCAGATGACAACTTCAGGCCAAGCAAATCCATTATGTGACCAGAGGGCTAGATCCGAGCAGAACAGGAATAGTACCATTGGTTCTGGGTTTTGAGCAAGACTGGATGCCTGGCCTGGGCTACAGAGGGCTTGAGAGGATAGCAAGAGGATGAGATGGATGTGAAGTCCCCAGAAAGTCAATCTCCCAAAAGAGTGAGGCTGTGAAGATCTCATCAGGAGTTTTAATGAAAAGCATCCTAAAACAGTCAGAAAAGTTACTTTAAAAAGCATAATGAGGGTCAGCCAAGTGGCTCCGTTGGTTAAGAGCTCACTCGAGAGTGTGAGATCTAAGCAACACTGGTTCGATTCCCGACCTGTGCTGAGCTGCCATTCAGGTGCCAACAGGTGGCAGGATGGCTCAGCTATAAGAATAAAAAAAAGCATAATGAGAATGGACTTGGCCATCTTATGTTAAAGGGTTTTATAAAACTAACATAATCACAATAATGTATTACTGACACAGAAATAGACAGTTCACTGTAAAAGCCACCCAAATTTGGCTCACATATGTATATGTAAAATACATATCTATATGCATGATAAAAATAGATTCCCAAGGTTATAGAAAAATAATGAATTGTTCAATTAATAATGACAGTTAAATGGCTAGGCATTTAGAGGAAAAATACATTCAGATTCTTTTTGTTACATATAAAATTCAAAATCAGAAGAAAATACATGTAATGATTTATGAAGCCTTGGAGAGAATAGCTACCAAAGAATGATATCAGAGAAGAAGACCCAAAACAATAATATTGATACATTTGACTATGCACACACACACAAAACCGTGTAAAACTTCTCTGCCAAAAAGTAAAACAGCATAAGATGAGAATTAAAATGCTCATTTATTTGCAAAGTACGTAATGGATAAATCAACAAGAAAATGATGAATATCTAAGGAAAATTGGGATAAGCATGAGAAGAAAAATTTATAAGAAATACCGATGGCCAATAGTATTGAAAGATGAAAAATGTTCAGTCTTAATAGTAATCAAGAAACTCAAGTTAAATAGGAATAAATATCCAAAAATCTATGGGCTAGAGTTAAAGCTATTTTCAAAGAAAATATACTTTACTTTTGTTATTTAAAATTTAAAAATAAAATAAAAGCCTTGGGGGCCAGCCGAGTGGGTCAGTTGGTTAAGAACGGGAGCTCTGAGCAACAGGGTTGCCAGTTCAATTCCCACATGGGCCACTGAGCTGCACCTGAGCTGAGCTGCCAACAGGTGGCAGGATGGCTCAGCTGGAGACAGCACGAGCCTCTAACAACAAGGTTGCCAGTTTGAGTTCAGCATGAGATGGTGGGCTACGCCCATCCACAACTAATTGGACTTGGAGCTGAGCTAGCTGCACCCTCCAAAACTATGATTGAAGGACAACAGCTTGGCTTCTTCCCTTCTCCAATTGCCCAACACTGTTTCCCTTCCCCAATTCCCCAATAAAATCTTTAAAAAATAAAAATAAAGTAAAATAAGAGCCTGAACATTGAGTGTGGTGTTAAGCCATCTGTGATGCATCCATCCATCCTGCATCTCAGACCTAGTGGGTGAGTCCACCCCCGGACCTTTCACAACCCTTTTATGTAGTGAATCCAAAATGCAGGACTTCCGGTAAGATGGTGGAATAGACAGATGCTCTGCCAACTGCCTCCCAGAATTACACCAAAATTACAAATCATTTATACAACATTCAACCTCGGAAGTCCCCTGAACACTAGGTGAACATAAACTCTAAAAGAAGGACTTAAACAGGAGGCCACATCGAGTCTGGTAGGAGGGGCAGGGACGAAAGAGGGCGAACCCTGTGAGGGACACCTCAGTGGTGTTCTTCGAGGGAGGCTTCTCCGGTTGGGGAAGAGACCCTCTGGCCCCACACCAAGCTCCCCAGCCCAGAGT
Source organism: Hipposideros armiger (assembly GCF_001890085.2). Lineage (NCBI taxonomy): Eukaryota > Metazoa > Chordata > Mammalia > Chiroptera > Hipposideridae > Hipposideros > Hipposideros armiger. The sequence continues at coordinate 24,927 of NW_017733097.1, read as the reverse complement.
TACTTTGCTGGGAAGAGGAGTTCCATGATAGCTGGCAGTATAAATTAGTGAGGACTCTCTTTATTCAACTCGGTGAGGCTGAGGGCGGCTAAGAACCAGTGAAACCGGCATATGGACTCGTTCGCTGGTGAGCACTCAGTCCCTGGTATAGGGAGTAGCTGTGTGAGTGGGGCCCAGGAGCCTGCGGGGAAGGACTGAACTGAGCACCTTTGGCGTGGGAGTTGGAGGTTTTGGGACTATTGTTCCCCTGGTGTGGAGCTTGCACATGAGTAGTGTATAGGAGGGTGCCATTTTTTCAGGGTTGGGCCCTCCCACAGAGGGTTAGGTCTGAGACCTCATTGGTCTGGTGGAATTGGCACAGGAGTGCGTGTGAGTGTGTGCGCGCACACATGCAGCCTTGGATCTCCACCCTCCAAACTGCTTGTGCTGCATAGCCTGGGAAATGCCTGGTGGGTGCGCTCTGGCTCCAACAGGCTGTTCATTGAGACATGGGAGTGCGTGAGGTGCCTTGGGTCCCCACTCTTCGCATTGCACATGCAGAGTTGCCAGGCTGGCAACTGGCTATCGGGCTGCTCGGCATTATCTGCAAGCGGCTGACTGGGACAGACTGAGGCTGAGAGTTTTCCTGGGAGTGTTGGGCTGTGAGCTGTGCGCCTGTGTGATCCGGCCGGGGCTTTTCTGGCGAGTTTGTGCAGCTGGTTGCCAATGCAGGAGTGCATGCTGCTCAGACTTGGTGGGGGCCACTGACCACATCCTTTGGTGCCTTGGGGCCTGCCCTGCCCATATAGAGCTGTGTTGCTGGGGGCAGCCTGAGCCCCTGCTGCATGGCCCCCACCTCCGCAGGCCACAGAGGGTTTTTTGCAGCAGCAGACAGCCCTCAACAGCCTGTGCAGAATTTCAGTGGTGAGCATGGTTCCAGAGGTCACAGCAGCTAATTGCAGGAAGCTCACTGCAAGCCTGAAAGGGAGGCCGGCACATGATGCACTGAACCCTTCCCCGCAACAGCTGGTGCTGAGTTGCCCAGAGTCTCTCTATTGCTGAGCAAGTGGTATGCAGATTAAAACGGGTGGAGAGCCCCCCCCACCCCTTTTTTATTTCTTCTTCCTTTTTAAAAAAAATTTTTTTTCTAGGTGATCTATTTAATACATCAAAGCAATCACAGAGCGACAGCCAGAATGAAGAAACAAAGAAACATGTCCCAAATAAAAGATCAGAAGAAACCTCTAGAAATGAAACTAAATGAAACAGAGGTATCCAACCTTTCAGAGACAGAGTTTAGAACACTGATGATAAGAATGTTTCAGGAACTTAGGGAGGACATAAAGAAGGATAGAGAAATCATAAAAATCAACAAGTTAGAACTAAAGAATACAATAACTGAAATGAAGAATACACTTGAAGGAATCACCAGTAGATTAGATGAAGCAGAGGATCGGATCAGCGATTTAGAAGACAAAATAGCAAAAATCACCCAGTTGGAACAACAAAAAGAAAAAAGAAAAAAAAACACAATGAAAATAGTTTAAGAGACCTGTGGGACAACATCAAGCACAACAACATTCTCATCATAGGAATACCAAAAGGAGAAGAGAAGAAGCAAGGGATTGAGAATGTATTTGAAGAAATAATGACTGAAAACTTCCCTATGCTGGTGAAGGAAATCGACATACAAGCCCAGGAAGTGAAGAGGTTTCCAAACAAGCTGAACCCAAACAGGTCCACATCAAGACACATCATAGTTAAAATGGCAAAGGTTAAAGACAAAGAAAAAATCCTAAAAGCAGCAAAAGAAAGACAGCAGTTTACATATAAAGGAAGTTCTATAAGACTAACAGCTGACGTTTCTACACAAACTCTGCAGGCCAGTAGGGAGTGGCAGGAAATATTCAAAGTGATGCAAAATAAAAAACCAACAGCTGTCACTTAAAATTGAAGGAGAGATAAAAAGCTTCTCAGAAAAGAATAAGCTTAAGGAATTCATTATCACCAACCAGCATTGAAGGAAATGTTAAAAGACCTTTTTTAAACAGAAGGAAGGGGAAAACAAGCTAACCCAGGATGACCAGAAATACAAATAACAAAATGTCAATAAATATACACCTATCATTAATCATTTTAAATGTGAATGGGTTAAATGCTACAATCAAAAGACATAGAGTGGCTGAGTGGATAAGAAAACAGGACCCATGCATATGCTGTTTACAAGAGACTCATCTCAGATCAAAAGACACAGATTGAAAGTAAAGGGATGGAATAAGATATTTCATGCAAATGGAAATGAGAAAAAACTGGAGTAACAATACTTATTTCAGATAAAACAGACTTTAAAATGAAGACTACAATAAAAGACAAAGAAGAGCACTATATAATAATAAAAGGATCAATTCAACAAGAGGACATAACCCTAGTAAACATCAATGCACTGAACATAAGAGCTCTTACATATATAAAACAGATTTTGACAGACATAAAGACAGAGATCAACAGTAACACTATCGTATTAGGGGACTTCCAACACCCCGTTGTCACCAATGGACAGATCCTCCAGACAGAAAATCAACACAGAAAAAGTGGCCTTAAATGACACTTTAGACCAGCTGGATTTAATTGATATTTTTAGAGCATTTCATCTGAAAGCAACAGAATATACATTCTTCTCAAGTGCGCATGAAACACGTTAGGCCACAAAACAAGTCTCAATAAATTTAAGAAGATTGAAATCATATCAAACATCTTCTCTGACGACAATGCTATGAAACTAGAAATCAATTATAAGAAGAAACCTGGAAAGCACACAAATACATGGAGGCTGAGTAACATGCTACTAAATAGTGATTGGTCATAGTGAGTGGGTCAAAAATGAGATCAAGGAAATCAAAAGACAGCTCGAGACAAACGACAATGAAAACAAACCCAAAATCTATGGGATGCTGTGAAAGCAGTCCTAAGAGGGAAATTTATAGCAATGCAGGCCTATCTAAAGAAACAAAAACAATCTCAAACCAACAGACTATCTTTACACCTAAGGGAGCTGGAGAAAGAGCAACAAAACAGCCCAAAGGGAGTACAAGGAAGGAGATAATAAAGACCAGAGCAGAAATAAATGAAATAGAGATAAAAAAAATGATACAAAAGATCAATGAAACCAAGAGCTCTTTTATCTAAAAGATAAAAATATCAACAAACCCTTAGCTAGACTCACCAAGAAAAAAAGAGAGAGGACCCAAATTAATAAAATCAGAAATGAAAGAGGGGAAGTGAAAACAGATACCACAGAAATACAGAAAATTCTAAGAAAATACTATGAGTAACTATATGCCAACAAATTTGACAATCTGGAAGAAATGGGTAAACTTCTGGAAGCATACAGTCTACCAAGTCTGAACCAAGAAGAAACAAACTCTGAACACACTGATTACTACCAAAGAAATTGAATCAGTAATCAACAAGCTTCCAACAAACAAAAGTCCTGGACCAGATAGCTTCACAGGTGAATTTTACAAAACATTCAAAAAAGAATTAATACCTATTCTCTTCAAACTATTCCAAAAAATACAGAAGGAGGGAAAGCTCCCAAGCACATTTTATGAGGCCACTAT
>NW_017733097.1:5169-17688 GCF_001890085.2 Hipposideros armiger | reverse complement strand
AAAATGTTTATTTCACAATAAAAAACAAACAAAATGCATACCCCCTTTTCTGATTCCTGCCTTTAGGGTGCTTGGGAACCAGACCTTATTAGTGTAAAAGGAGGTGATGACCCAGGAACTGCAGACAGCATGGAAAAGGGTCAGCTCAGGTGGGCAAGGTTTGCTCTTCAGAGGATGTCCTTGCTGGGAAAAAGTGTCACATGTGCAACTCTCCATATGGGATCTGAGTACTTGCATGACTGCCAAGGCCGGGTCCTTATGTGAACAGGGAGCTGGACTTGTCAGAAGAACCAGGCAGGTTGGACAGTAAGCTTTTTTCCACATATCATCTCAGATCCCTTGGTAACAACTGCAGAGTAAAAATGGCTTCCAGGGTCTCATCCAGGCTGGGTAGGAGGTAGTTGATTAGCTATGTCTGAAAGTGATGTGGTGTGGGGGCAGAGAGAGGCGACATGTGTGCTAGTGTTTGCCATTCTTGGCTTAAGAGGGCACTGCTAGGCAGGACCTGAGGGAACCCAACCAGGAGGATGCCCTGAGCTTCCTCCATGAGCGAAGTGAAAGTACCTTCTGGGGCCACTGCAAGAATCCTGGCGCTTCCATCAGCTGAGCTTATAGGAAGCCCAAGAACAGAGTTATAACACAGATTGACAGCTGGTGGGACAGCAATGTCATCTCCATTTGAGACCTGCAGGAGGTCCCCCCATTCTTCTGTGGAGCCCTCTCCTGCTGCCTTCATGGGTCCCAAGGCAGTCGCTCAAACAGGTCTTCAGCCTGAGCTCCTCTGTACTTTTGAAAGAACGTGGGGTCACCACAAAGATCACAAGTAAACAGTAATATTAAAAAAAACTGATTCAGAGAAAAGTCCAGAATCTCTTCCTGCTGAGGGACAGGGTGTCGGAGGGAGGGAGGCAGGGTGGGGCTTGATTTTGATTGGACTTCAGAGAGATACCCCAAAAGCGCCCAAGGGGGAGCCCAAGGAAATGCCCACACATCCAGCTTTCACAGGCCCAATCCTGTCCTTGTAGGGATTCTGAAATTGTCCTGAACACAGACAAGAGGGGGGCAGACAAAGTGGGGAGGTGGTACGTGGGTCTTTCCCTGAAGAGCTCTGAGTGAGGGTTTGAAAATGAGACAGACATACAGATAAGGAGCAGAGAATTCTATCAGTACCAGGGCTGGCTGGACAGTGAGGGCTGTCTGGTCACCCATTGGGAGCGTGCGTCTGGATCTGGCCTTACAGGGTAGGGACATTTAGGAAAGGCATTCCAAGTGAGTGCAGCAACCAGGGCAGAAAGGGAGAGGAGGAAAGTGGGAACATCTGAAGTTGCAGACAAGGTGCCCATGGGATGCTACCGCCAGCACTCACCTGGCCCTCAATGTGAGTCTGTTTGCGAGCCCTTCCGCAGAGACAACCAGCAGAGGGCAGCATGAGACCACGGCTCCTGCTGCACAACTAAACCCAATTATTGGAGATAGTCTGGCTGCTTCTTTCTTGAGTCCAGCTTGGAGCTGAGCCAAGCTCCAGAGAAGGCAGTTCGGTAACACATTTTGGAGGGGACTGATTCATTCATTCATTCATTTGTTCAGTCACCAGTTATGGAGTGTGAAGTGGTTCCCAGTCCTTTTCTAGGTCCTGGGTCTGCAGAGGTGAATGACATGGTCTCGTCATCCTAATCACAACAGCAAAACATGGCACTTACTGCGGGCCGGTGCTGTCCCAAGTGCCTTACTTGTATTGGTCGGTATAGTCCCCACAATAACCCTGTGAGGTGGGCACTGTTAGTGTCTCAGTTTTACCAAGAAGGGAACTAAAGCACAGAGAGTGTGTGTGACTTGCTCAGGGTCACACAGCTGCAAAGTGGTGGAGCTAGTGATTGAATCCAGCCAGTCTGGCTCCAGGGTCCTCTTAAGAACTTTGCCACTCTGACGTAACTTAAACAAGTAAATGGTCAAGATGATTTCAGATGACTATAGTTGCTAATGAGAAAATAAAACAGGGTTTTGTAATGGTGACTGGGGTTGGGGCAACCTTAGATTCAGTGGTCAGGCAAGGACTTTAGAAGGGAGGAAAATGGTGACATATGAGCCAAGATCTGGTAGGGGAGGAGGATCATATTATCACCCATACAACCTCTGTTGAGCCCTAGGGGTCTCAGCACACAGCTCAGGGCCACTTGTGGACCCTTTTGTCCATGACCAAGCACCCACACACCTCATCCAGAGCCCTTGGAACCACCCAAATCCAATGCACTCAGTGAGGGGTGTACAGAGAGAGAGGCCTGGACACAGGCTGGGAAAGATAGGGCCTGAGCCCCCTAACAACAGGATGCTGGGAATTTGAAGCACTGGGTCTATACAGAAACTCACACACTCACACATGCACAGAGACCCTCAAATCCATGTACACACAACTCCCTACCCAGTGCCTCACCTTCTCTGACACTCCCCAGAGCTGTACCAGGCCCAGGTCCCTGCCTGAAGTCACAGGAGAGACAGTAAGAGCCTGGAAATGCAGAGAGAAGAATTTGGGTGAGCAGTTGCTTTTTACTAGCAGGGGCACTGATCAATTGAAGGAGATTATTTGGTGTCTGATACTATAGAGTTAAGCAGGACCCCCTTTACCTCATGAAGGGTCTACAAGGTTGGAGAAACTGTGGCTTTCTGGGTCCAGGGCCTCACTGCAGAGGTGAGAAGCAGGCAGAAAGCAACTATGGTGACTGTTTTTTGGGGCAGTGGTTTCCCAAACTGGCCAAACATCGGATCACCGAGGGGCCTCCCAAAGATGACAGATTTAAGATTTTGATGCAGTATGGAACCAAGATCCTGTGATTTTGTCAAGCCTTCCAGGCAATTCTGCTGGTTACTACTCTGAAGAGCCACACGAGGTGGCACAAGCACTCTGTTTGGCAGGACAGGGCAGGCTGGACTTTGGGTTGGTGATGGCTGGCTTAACCCAAGGCATTTGTCTAGCTAATAAATGGCTACTTGTAGCCAGCTTCTATTGAGTGTGACACCTGTGTTGGCCTGGACAAACCACTGGTCCATGGTTGGAGACGCTGTCTCCTCCGCACACAGGTTGCCACCAGGGTCAGGAGCATGTCTTCCCAGATGGACCCCGGCTCTGAGCTTCTCCTCCTCTCTTTTCAGCACTCCTTCAGCCACCCAGGGTTACTAGGACAACATTACAAAACATACTTCCTGACATCTCCAGCCCAGGCCCCATGATGACATTTGATCACTTTCTGGTTAATGAAAAATAAAACAATCCTTGATTCCCGGCAGGTTCCAAAGCACAGATCAGTTACACAATTGAGAACAAACAACCTTCCAGGTCAGAGGCTCTGTTATGCACATATACGTAGTCCAGGGTCTGACTGCGACCCCTAGAGCTGGTCGATCTCTGGCAGCCACAGAGAAGGGAGGCAGGCTGGTCCTGGGCAGGAAGGAGGTCTGAGTGATGTGAATGCCAGGTCTTAAGCTGGTACCCCAAGCTCCCATATTCTGGCTTGGGCATTGCTAAAAGTGACATTAGAGGAGCTGCAGGACTCCTAAGAAAGATTATCCTGCAGGAACAAGGCCCTGCAATTCCAGGATCCAGAACTCAGGCTGGAGCTTCAGCTTTGACTGTCGTGAGCTTTGGCAGCTGTGTTCACTCTGGCGGAGGAAGAAAATCACACTGGCTGTGTCTATACTCCCACAGGAGGCTGTTAAATTCAAAATTCCCATCTCAAGAGCAAGGTGTATTTGCCGTTCTAACTTACTCAGACTGGCTTGCTATGGACTTGGAAAACAGGTGATAAGTGTTCAGGCCACAATTACTTTAGGCAAAATTGACAGGTAACAAAAACTGAAAACAGTTCTCAAATCCTACAGCATTTGCTCCTGAAATGGGCCCTGCAGGTGTGAATCTGTGTGTGACCACTGATTCACCCAGCTTTAGAAGGCAGAAGACTTGACAGTCCAATTCACAGATAGGGAGATTGAGGCCCAGGGAGCCAACATGCCACTTGGTGCATTAGTCAGGGAGAAGCTTCCAAATCCTGAATTTCCCATCCACCAAACTGCCTCTCTGCCAGCCCCAACATGGCACACAGAGACCCAGGCCTTGTTCTGCCCTGGGCGTAACCCTGGAGTCAGAGCCTGGGCTCCACAGAGGTCTGAGCAGCAGCTTCCTTTCCAACAATGCTCTGAGGCATGACCTTCAGGCTCTTACTCTTTGCAGCCAAGTACGATTGCAGCTCAATTATGTCTGCCGGTTTCTGTTTCAAAAGCCAACCTGGGAAATTATGTAGCAAACAACGGGGCTCAAGAAGTTGCTCAGAGTCGCTCCCATTCCTGACGTCCCAAGGGGAATGTGCTGCCTGAGGTCCCAAAGGTCTGTCCTTGGACCCCTAGCTTCATTAGGTCCCCTGTGCAAGAGATGTCAATCATCGCATGTCCCTTTAGTGAAGGAAACTGCCTGCCCTCAGCTCTTGAGAGAGTGACAGGACTGTCTGGCGAGTCACATTGAAGCCATCATTTTCCTCTTGTTCCAGGTCTTGGAAAGCCTGGATGAACTGCAGTTTCTATCTTTCTATCTTCTTATCTCTTATGAGAATCCTGTATCTTCGGATTAACACCACCTTCTCTTAAGCTAACTTGCATGGGCCCCACTGCTTGCTGACAAGAATTGGGAAGTGACTATAGGGAAGTGGTTGTCTCAATTCTAGACTGCGGGAAGAATGGTGGCAAGTGGATATATTTAGAGAAAGGAGCTCTGAAAAGATGATCAGGTGCTAGATCTGGGGAAGAGGAAGCAAAGGAGACGCTGGAGAGGGGACTGGAAGAGTCTGCGCTCGTCCTATAGATTTTTCTTGTGTTTCCCTGATGAGGGGGCGATGATTACACACTGGGAAACAATCCACGGGAACTACATGGCTTTGTCTTCTTTGATTTTACAGCTAAAGATACTGTCCTTTATGAACAATATAAACAAAGGAGACATACCTCTCAGGGTAGACTGCGATCCCTGCCCCTCTTACATAAAATGGAAAGAACGATATAATGGCTACCTGTCCATGTCCTCATTGTTGTCTTGGCTATGAGAAAATTCAGGTGTAACTTTCATGCTTGGTTACAATAATAGTTTTGTTTTGAGTCATTTCATGTGTATCTTCCGAAATTTCTGGTCTTTCCTTTTTCTACTTGCCATAACTTACAGTTTCATATATGCCTCTACATTTTAAGAAGTTTCCCACTCCTTTGGTAAACAGTGTGGATTTGAATTAAAAGTAGTGACTTATTCTGCTCTACATCACAAAAACACTCTTTGTGTTGCCCCCAAGGGCAGTGCTTCATGAAGAGCCACGTGGGATTGAAAGTTCAGTGATGTGACAGTCTAGGTGTGCAGGAGGCCCAGGACAAAGGTCCTGTCACCTTTACTCTACCAGCCCCAATGCCTTTAGCATGTCCCAGCCCAACTCTCAGCCCTGCCCTGAAAGCCCTGCAGAAGGAGGACACCTGGCAGAGAGCGCTCCCCACTTCTCAGTATCCAACCTACTCATCCATTTGGGAACTTTTTGGTGTACCCATTCAGCAAATACTCATCATGCACTTACTAAGTATGAGGTGCTCGCTCTGGTAGCTCAGATACAAAGAAAAATACAATGAAAAACTAATGTTAACAAAAATATTTCACCAAGTTAAAGTCGCCCTTGGCCCATTCATGAAATATTTTCCAATCTCATTTTGTGAATGGCATAAAGTTGGAGCTGGAATTCACGCTCTTGTCCCAGTTTGTTGCAGGGGCTCTAGAGAACCTCAGCTGCACCGACCCTGAGATTGCTAAAAAATCATGCACAGTCGTGAGCAAGACTGTGGTCCGAGGCTGCGTCAGAACCCTGTTCAGAGGGAGGTTTGATTTCCTCACTGGATGACACTGCATAACTTTCCCCACCAGGTGTGAAACTCACCTTTGGGAGTTTTTTCTCTTGTCTCTACTTATAATGGACCTGTTGACCTAGGATGGGATGAGGATGTTGCAGAAGGAAGGGAGTGCAGAGCACGGAAGCACTGAGACCAATGGTATCTTGTGGAGAGGGAGGTCAGGAGCCTGCCTGACCATTTGCCTTTCCCAGTGGTGCTGGCATCTGCCACAACATCAAATCAGTCTGCTAAAAGTGTGCAGAAAGGAAAGGCTGTCCTTTGTCTCAGATCACTTTAGAGACTATAAGGAGGCCATTGCCACTTGGGCAGGGTGAGGGGATTCCTAGGATTAATCATTGTTACCTGTGCTGGTGTGGACAAAAAAAGAGTTCTATGGAAAGTAACCTCCCAGGGTGATCTGATCATAAATTCCTAACTGGGCAGGTCATGGTGGGTAGTCATGTTCCAGGCCTATCACTTCTTTAGTAACAGGGTTTGTTTGTTTTTTTGCCTTAAGCAAGCACTGCCCATTGTTTCTGGGCATTTAGGTAAACACACCTTTGAAATGCTTCTTTTCAGACCCTCAAGAGAAACCTGCCTCAAGAGAGCAGATAATCTTGTTAACTATCCTGTAATCCATCCCCCTCTTGGTTTCTCCCACCTCATGTAATCTTCCTTCCATTCCTTTAATTCCAAATGCATAAAAGAAGCAGCAAACTGTCCTTCTGAGAAGCACTTTCTCAGTCTGTTGAGCTCTTGCTTCCAGATGTATCCTCTCTTTGGCTCAAATAAATTTTTATAAAAATTCTCTACAGGTTTAGATGTGCTAACATCAGCCTTAGCTATTGCCAGGTGTTACATTCGGGTGGTGAAAGGTTTTCTAGTGCAGCTTATGAACAGCTAAAAACAATATCCATGTCATAGACAGGGCTGGGCTAGCCATGGGAAGAAATTGAAGGCAGGAGAGTTTGGCATCATGTAGTGGCGATGCTTGAACAAAAAGGAATTGGATCTCTTGGAGGCTGGTGTCTCCACTGAAAAAGGAAAAGGCTTGACTTGGCCCTTTCCATGGTTGACTGTGACCCAGTGCTACGCTCTTATGTAGGACAGACGGTATCCTTTGCCATAAACGCGACCAAAAGCCCTCATGCCCCGCCATCGGCCTCTTTTCACTTCATCCCTCAATCAAATACATCCCCTTCATTTTCCTGCTACCCCCATGAAGAAATGAGTCAACACTGGGCATGGGAAAACCATCATTAACTTCTCTTTAAGAGTAGCAGAGAACTCAGCAGAGAGTCAAGGAATGGGCTATGGGCTAAGGAGCCTACTTCTTCAGGCTGGGAATTCACAGACGGCCAGGAAGGACGAAGAGCAGGAGATGTCATTCCAGAGCCCGTCCTTTAGAAGGATCACACAATCTTCCTCTTTGTCATGGTCATTAGGCTCACCCTTCTTCCAGTTACTGTAGGTCAGCCTCCCTCCTGTCACGTACATAAATCTGCCTTCAGTCACCTCATCTGTAATGCCCAGGAAAGCAACGTCGGGGACCACATCCTGGATGGCTTTGTTCTCTTCAGCATTCTTGGGTGTAGCCACGGTGGCCTGGAGCTCAGCGCACACAGCCTTCACTTTGGAAAAGGGCATCTTTTCACCATTGGTCACATACAGCTTCTTTCCAGACTTTTTGCCCAGGGAGAAGGTTTGCACTGAAATCACAAAAGGTGGGTGAGGTTGACTGGCTCAGAGCCCAGCTCAGGACAGTAGGCAAAAATTCCCTTGTCAGGGATCTGAGAACTCTCAGAAACAGCCCCTCCTCAACCACCTGAGGCCAGCTCCTAGTAAGGAGGCACTCATCAGCTGTAGAGCAAGGCCCTGAAGGAAAGCCTGGCGTCTCCTGGGACATTTCAGCATCGAGATAATCATCTGTAACACACTGTCTCAGTGCAGGTGGACACAGAGGAACATGCTTGGGCCCCAGTTCAGGCTTGGCACCAGGATAAGAAAGAGGCATGGACAGCCATCTGAGAACAGTGGATGCTGAGAAAGGAGCAAAGATTGTGGAGCCAGCGGACCTCCATGCAATGCTTCCTCTGCTGCTTCCCAGCAGTGTGCCAATGAATGAGTATCTGCAAATCCTGGACCTGTGTTTGCCTCCCTGTAAATAATATAGGTATAACCCACACATAGTGTTGGTGAGGGATAGAAAGAAGCCATATTATGAGAAAATGCCAATCTAGCACAGACTCTGGTATATAATAAGTGTTCACAAATGTTTGTTCTCTTTCATCTGAAAACCTAGAGTGCCGTGAAGAAAAAGGTGAGCGCCAGGCCCACATGGGGGCAGAAAGAAGGCTTACCCTTTTTGGTCAGGTCCAGTTCTGACCTCAGGCTCTGTATCTCTCTCTCTAAGTTAGCCAGCGTAGTCTCAGCAACTACAAAGCAATAGAGAGTAGGGTGTTTATTGAGAAAAAGTTCCCAAACTGGAGACATGGTATTTAAAAAAAAATTAGCTTACTAAAAATTATGCTTATGCCAGAAAAATAAGAAAACAAAAAGAAGCAAAAAGAAAAAAATGACAACTATATTTCTGCTTTCCCAGATATACTTCATAACTCTTGTGAATTGTAACTCTGAAACTAACAATAATAACAGTGACTTGTAAACTAGATTCTGGATACTTTTCTTCACATACTGCTTAAATATTGCATTATTATAATTATTTATGAGAATAGGCTCAAGTCATTGTTCCCTTTTTGAAAAATGTTCTTTATCATTCTCTTTCGTTTCTTATTCTAGGCGAACTCTTTAATATTTTCGTTATTTTGATGGGCCAATGGACAAGCATTAATATGAGGTCAATATTTTTCTTTTGTTGTTACTGAATTACTTCATTTCACCATGAATAAATTGAGCTGATGGTCCAGTTATCCTGGGGTTCTATGAGGCAGACCATTTTCATGCCAGTCTTGTGACTATACACTTAAACCCAACATAAGCCACATAATAGGAGCCTTTCCATTTCCTGCCTTGCAGCCTGGAACCCCAATTGGACTGTTTCAGCTAAAGAACGGGCCCATCTCCTGCAGAGGCCTGCAGAGGGGGTGCCTGCCAGGGTTGAGAAGCCTGTACTCAGGCACCCACGAGAATACCCTCAGGCCCCAAGTAAGAGTGAGAGGAACAAGAGTGCTGGTTCAGGAAGCGGAGGTGAGCATCTGCCAGTGGGCAGCAGGAGAAGGCTCACCTCTCACCTGCCCTAGAGTGCTCGGGTCCTGGGACCCCTCGGCCCACACCATGCTGGGATGAGCGCCTTACCTGAACTGTCTCCACGATCTCCTTTCTGTCCCTTTTGTCCTTGCAACCCAGTAGGACCTGTGTTTCCTGGAGGCCCCAATTTCCCTGGAGGGCCCTGCATACCTCTGAGGCCTTGCCCTGTTGGAAGACGAAGGAAATGGCACCCAGTGGCTATCATTCATCCTCTTCCTCCAAAAACTCAATACTCGATTCACATTGACCCCAGAAACCACCAGTGAACTAGAGGTGACTCAAAGAAGAAAGATCTTCCTGCATCCTGGGGGACAGCCTGTCCCAAGGCCCAGCTCCATCTCTATGGACATCCACACATCACCAATTCCTGTGTGGAAACGTGGGATCCTGGAGACCACAGAGCACCTTTGTTTTAGAGAGAATGACATTTACAAGAATTATTCTGAGAGATTCACCACCCATCATAATGACAGGTGAGCCGAATCATGGCTCTGTGCTAGTCTTTTACAGGGACCAGACTCCTCTTGGGGGATAAAGAAAGCAGACCAGCCTGTCCCGTACCTGGTTCTCCCTTTTCCCCCTTGGGTCCATCTCGCCCATCTCTGCCTGGGGTGCCTTTGGTGACAGGGATGCCACAAGTAACCACTGAACAGATCTTCTGGGCATCATCACAGGTTTTTGTTTCTGAGCAGGACACTGTCACCACACACAGAAGGACAGGAAGCAGTGAAAACTGGAACATGGTCCTTACCTTAGCGTGGAGAAAGTCAAGGAAAATAATTCCATCTCATCTTGTTTAGGCAACTTTTCTACCACCTCTGGTGTGTTGTGCCCTGTGCTCAGGGCAGTGGACACAAAGGGAAATGCCCAAGCCTTGGCCCTGAGTTGCTCCCAGGCTCGTCGGGAGACAGACAAGTAAGGCATATCAGAGTTGGATCAGTGCTAAAACAAAGGTAGAGATGCGGGAGGACTATAAGAGGGGCCTGTTCTCCCGGGGCCCCCAGTGTCCCTGTGGGTACAAGGCTTAGGGGGCTAGGCAGTCCCTATGCCTGAGAGCCCACAAGGTCTGGAAATGACAAACTAGGCCTGTCCCTGGTGGCCTGGCACAAAGGCAAGCTCATTGCCTATGTGAACTTTGATTTTCTTTTTCTCAATTCCATTTTTTGAGGACCAAGTAAGCCTCAGTTTCCCTCTTCTTTCCCTTCCAATGGGCCCTAGAGCTAGACTCAAACTGTGGCAGGTGAGGACAGGTCTCTCAGGGCCCATTTGTTGCTGGGACCTGGTTTACGACATCCATTCTCTCATTGATATAAAAATTCCTGTTTTATACTCTTGGTTCCAACCACCCTCAGAACCACAGTTGTTCCCCTGACAGCCTGTCAGCCATTTCGTATAAAGTATCTACTTTGTGACACGCCTTTGCTGGGGGCTCACAACCCAAAGTGCCCTGGGTCAGGCCTGTGACCCTCAAATGGGACCATCCTTGGTCTTTGAATCTGGTTACATGACACTTAAATTTGCCTCCTTCTCTTGGTTTGAGATTTTCCAGTTAGAGGCCATTTCTGCCAGTCAGAACCCAGACTCCTAAAGGTTTCTGTTCCCTCTTGACCTGGAAGCATTTTAGCTTGTGCTTCTCCTGGCAGGATTCTCTGCATGATGCCTAGAGGCCTTCCCAGCTCTGTGTCCCATCCAGCTGTCAGATTTCCCTCCAGCCTTTGCTCAAGCTGGCCCCTCTTCCAGGGAGCCCTGGCAGCCCAGCCCCCATGGGCCTCTTCCTGTGCTCCTCTCTGGGTAATTCCCATGTCTCTGGCCCTGGTTGCATAACCACTCATCTGCCCCTGCCTGCCCTGGCCTGTCAGCTCCGTTAATCCTTCCTGTCCTCCAGGACTCAGTGGGAAGTAGTTAGTTGGAGGGGAACTTCTGGATCACGTTCTTCTCCACTTTTCCTCTTTCTATCTCCTCCTCCTTCTCCTTCTTTCCCCCTTCCTGATTATGCTTGAGGCCAAAGTCAAGCTTGAATCTGTTGCTGGCATACACACCCCACTTCTATTCTTCTCTGTGGCTGAAAATACCAACCTTCAGTGTGCAAATGGTCAAGTGGGTCCAGGAAGGACTCAAATGTCCCAGGTCAAGGACACACAGAGGCCCTGAGTGGGCCGGACAACCCCACCAAAGCCCTTGCCTGGACCTCACCAGGATCAAGCCAAGTGGCCAGGCTCTTGGACCAGGAATCCACCTCTGTCCTCCAGAAATGACTTGCTAAGACCTCTTCAGAGCACAGAGACTGTGGCAGGGAAGCTGTCCTCCAGCCCAGGCCTCTAGCAAGTTCCTCAGCAATGTCAGGTTCGGTTAGCCTGGTGACCAGGGACAGTGCTGGACTGGCCTTCAATCCCAGGTTAATAAACAACTTACCGTCCTGAAAACTGCTATATGCTTGGCAGTTCTCCAGGGCTGCTGGTGGACCTCCAGCATTGCACTGGGCAGCTCTCTACTTTAATGCCCAATCCTCATTCTATTGCCCCTCCCATACCTCCATCTCTAGAGATTGGCAATTGATCCTCCAGAATCACAGATTCTCAGGCTAGTTCTCTGCAAATATTTATTTCTAGAAGAGACATGTATAGACATTCTACCAAAAAACACCGCTCACGCACACTCACACGTAGATCCGTGCACACACAGGTACACACTTCTGTAACCATTGTTCTGACTAGTTCACCCCTCCAATAATGTGTAGTTAACTCAGCACAACAGGGACAACATGGTCACCTCATACCTTCCTTTTTATTCAGAGCATTTCTCAAATGTCTTCTTTGGGCATGTCACGGGGCTAACTAGGCACCAGGAGAAGCATTTGTAGATAACTTACATTCAGGGCTGAATGTGGGCATTTGCACTAGCTGTTCCAGTCATCTGGACATGACCCTCTGTCTCTGCATAGCTGTTTGTTGTCATCACATTTCAGCTTGAATGTTATCTCTAGAGAAAGGGCTTTAGCTAACCATTTAATTTTCAGCAGCCACTCTCTCATGATATGGGAACTATCTGCCTATAATATATCTCTATGTGAAATTGTCTTCTTTATTTGGTTGCATATTTATTGACCACCCACCCACTCCTTTAAAACAGGCACTTCATCAGAACAGAGGTCTTGTTCCCCAGTTCTTGTTTCCCCACCTAGAAGAGTGGCTGGAAATAGAGTCAATGCTCAATAGACATTAATGGGGCAACCAAATCCTCTAGAATCATGTCCTCAAAACAGCCTTCTTGATTTGTCTCCAGCTAGAGCTAACATCTGGGCCTATTTTCCCAGGGGTTTTACTTATCTAGGGCAGGAGCTGCATTTGA